>NC_000078.6:67650361-67975049 GCF_000001635.26 Mus musculus
TAAGCATATGAAACTCCAGTCCTCAAATCCTTCCCTGGCTAGCAAGGCCCACTCCAGTGATGTTCCTGTCTCAACCTCTCCCAGTGCTGGGGTTACAGGTGCAGCCACACAGTGGCGTGGATTTGCACTCAAGCTCTGGTGTTTTCACAATAATGACTCTTAGCTCACAGAGCCACCCCTCCAGCCCAGAGGTCATTGATGAGGGGTTGCTGTTGCTGCTGCTGCTGCTGCTGTATTAACTACGAGACTGGCTTTTTCTATGGTTGATATGGTTTTCTCTGGCTTATCTTTAAATGGAAGTGTCAGTAAAATGTAGGGATGCTAACTCACTGACCAAGTCCTGACCATGCTGGCTGATTGCTGCAGAGCTTGTGAATCAGAGTTCTGCCCTCATACATGGTCTGAGTCGTTGTCTGCTGTAAACTCAGACTTTCCTAGGAAAGGAGATCAAATCACTGATGATCCAAAAGCCAGAAAACAGGAGGATAATGAGAACCAATTTAGCTAACTTGTCCTCTATAAAGGGGACAGGCATGAGCAAGCTTGAGAGCTGGGAATGATGGCTTGGGCCTTCAATACCAGCACATAGAAGACTGAGGCAGGAGGATCAAAAAGTCTCAGACTAGCCAGAAATAAGACTCTGATTCAAAACAAAATAAAACCACATTCAGCCAGCCTGTGGTAGCACACACCTTTTATCTCAGCACTCTGGAAGCAGAGGCAGGTGGATCCCTGAGTTAGAGGCCAGCCTAGTCCACACAGCAAGTTCCAGTACAGCCAGGGCTACACAGCAAAACTGAGTTTAAATAGAAACTTCTAGTTCTTTGGAAAGTTAGTTATGCCAGATGATGCTTTGCAGGGGCACACAGGTGAAAGGATGTCTTGCTAAAGCAAACACCTGAAGGACTGTTTTTCTGAAGCAGACACAGGTGAAAGGATGATTGGCTATAGCAGACACGTGAAAGAACTCTTGATGAAGGAGTATAAATATGACCCCACAGAGAGTGGGAGATAGGCATTGAGCTTTGGTTTGCTCTGCCTCTCCATTCATCACTAAAGATACGCATGTATTAATTCGACTTACATAACCTTGTTGAACTTGAGATAATGCTGCCATTGAGAGAAGCTCACCCGAGAACTGCTCATGAGGTTCCTGTAGCAGCTTGCAGCTTCTGCGGCCTCACCTCAGGGTGGTTGGAGATCCTGGCAGTTTCTTCAGGATTGAACTACAGCTGCGTGGTGTCTGTTTGCTGAAAGGACTGCCCTGTAGCTGCTGGTTCGTGTGTGTTGTCTGCCTGTCTGCCTGGAGGACTGGTCTGCAGCTACTAAGAAGTATTGCTCCAGGACTGAACTGCTGCCCAAGAAGATGGAGCTCACCCCCAAAGAACTGTTGCTAAACGGGTACTTCCCCTGCATCCTAATAACTTTTCTACTACCTCTGCTGGGTGGTGGGCTAAAGGAGAAGTTAAAAGTAGGTTGCAGCCTGGCAGTGGTGGCTCACTCCTTTAATCCTAGCACTTGGGAGGCAGAGGCAGGCAGATTTCTGAGTTCGAGGCCATCCTGGTCTGCAGAGTGAGTTCCAGGACAGCCGGGGCTACACAGAGAAACCCTGTCTCAAAAATACCAATAAAACAAACAACAAAAAAGTAGGTTGCAAAAAATTTATGCCTACAGGTGGCACCCAATGTGGCTTAGGCATACTGGGTAACTCTGCTTCTAATGTGGTAGAGAAAACTGTAGGTTATGAGAAGTTAGCAATGTTACTAAAGGAAACTAGCAAAATGGCAGCTATGGTTGCTGGGTGGTCTCCTACTGTGTTCCGGGCAGGGGTTTTCTAGTTTTGCTTTGTAGTGTTCACATATACTATTCTGAAAGTTTGGAGGGAAAGCTGAAAACTCAGAAGGTTCACTCAATTCTCTTCTGTTAGAAACGATTGCAGAGTTGGCAATGCATGGAGAGTTTGAGACTAGAAGTCGAAGTGCTTAGAAAGAAAGAAGAGCCAGGGGGAGAACGGAGTTCAGGCTTGGTGAATGAGACTGGGAAAGGACCGCACGATGAAAAGAGAAAAGAAGATAGGCTGGAAGGTAAGGTGCTGCCCCACCCTGCACCACCCACTTTCAGTACCAGGTGCCCAAAGCACCTCAGTGATACAAGGGGCCGGGAAGAGCAGGAGGTGGCACAGGTACAAGAGGTTAATGTACATCTGAGTGCACCGCCAGAGGATTTGCGTGGGCCTACACAGGCATCTTCAGCCTTCCTAGTCTTTGTGCAGCATGTGCCTGCTAATGATGGTATTCCTGCCTATAATGAATTGATATGGCAACCAAAAGAAATGCTAGATCTAAAAGCATTTTAAAGAATCTGTTGTTTTGTATGGCTTATGTTGTTCTTTTGCTAAATAACTGGGCAACACAGCATAGGGTGATCCCACAAGATTGGAAGGGATTGGTGTCAGCTGCTCTAAAATCTGGTCCAACAATTACAGTGGTTGTGGTAGTTAAGGCATGAAGTTACAAAACTTAGGACAATGTAATATAGCAAGGGCAACAGATGTTACTAAAGACCAGCTGCTTGGTGAAGGGTGTTATGCTGACTTTCAGATCTGATGATAGAGGAACTGATGTTGTATTGCCACTTCAAGAGCTTGGGATTTGATTTAGGGACCTGGGGGGAATCTACCTCTTTTAACTAAAATAATATAGGATTCTGGAGAATCCTTTACAGAATTCTTATGCAGGTTGAGTTCAGCTGTGACTAGAACCATATCACACCCTGAAACCAGGCTGTCATTGATAGAGAAATATTGACCTTTGAGAATGCAAACACTGAATGTAAGAGCAATGAGAACATTGAAAACATGTGGAGCCCCTATAAATGAATGGATAAGGGAAACAACTGGTATTGGTTCTCAGGAGTATAATGCAAATATTATAGGACAAATTGTGGCTAGAGATATAAGGAATCAAAATGCTTGATGGTTTTTATTTTTTTGCTTTGTTTTCCTTTCTTATTTTTTATTTAAATGCATTTTATACATCAAGCATACTAATGAATATTTTGAGAATTATATGTACAAAATTTACTCAACTTTTATATTCATATCCTTTCATACCCTAAAAATCATTAATGGATATCTAATACTATCCATAACTGAGGATTCTATATCTAATGTTGAATACTAAGTTGTTTCAAAAAATGCAAAATATTCCTTGGGAATTAAGCATAGTAAAAGAGCATAAGATATTAAAACAATTAAGAAATATATGCAAAAGCCATTATATGATATCACCTGACATAGTAAGAGTATTTAAAACACATTATATATCCGTGTGCATTGTCTAATAATCAGATTACTTAAAGATTATCAATGTTTCTAGGAGATAAATTCTATCAGTATTTTTTAAACATTTCAAAATAGCAAAAATTCTTTGTCTTTAAACATTAAGAAAATGATTTCAAGCACAGTGAGGAAATTATCAATTATATTTCCATTATGTTTATAGAGCATTACTTTAATATGTTCAACTGTTAAAATAATTACTCTGTTTGTTGAATATTAAGATATATTTCATTGTTTTGTCTGCCTTTTCATTTCTGATTTTATTAATTTGGATACTGTCTCTGTGCCTTCTGGTTAGTCTGGCTAAGGGTTTATCTATCTTGGTTTTTCTCAAAAGAACCAGCTCCTGGTTTGGTTGATTCTTTGCATAGTTCTTTTTGTTTCTACTTGATTAATTTCAGCCTTGAGTTTGATTATTTCCTGCCATCTATGCCTCTTGGGTGAATTTGCTTCTTTTTGTTCTAGAGCTCTCAGGTGTGCTGTCAAGCTGCGAGTGTAAGCTCTCTCCAGTTTCTTTTTTGGAGGCACTTCGAGCTATGAATTTTCTCTTACCACTGCTTTCATTGTGTCCATAAATTTTGATATGATGTGTCTTCATTTTCATTAAATTCTAAAAAGGCTTTAATTTCTTTCATTCTCACTTGACCAAGTTATCATTGAGTAGAGTGTTGTTCAGCTTCCATGTATGCCCCGGAAGAAATTGGGGATTGGGGGTGTTCCGGTTACAGGTAGGCAAGGAGTTGGCAACGAAAAGGGGGTGACAGACACAAGACACAAGACACAAGGGAGTGTGGTATCTGAATGCATCTTTATCAAATTGAGCATCAGCCTTTTATGTTACAGAAAACAAAGAAATTAAGTGATACATTAAGACCATTTAAGGTACATTGAAGTTATCTGAGGCAAAATTACCTTTACAACAAAACAGAGGAATGCGTACTTAAAAGCTAACAGGAACCAACTGGGATAATCCATGTTAACAATTAAGATCAAAAGCAGCCCCACCTAAGGTCAGCTTAATCTTAAAAGCCAGGGGCAAGGGCTTCATGCCCTTGTCATAGTTCTAATTCTAGTCTATTGTATAGTCCACACACCCCAGGACATTGTAAAGAATTCCTGTGTATGGGTATAATTCAGCTATCTATAGTTCTAAGTATCTACTCTGGTTCCTCCTTAGATCACAACCTTCCTTCTTCCTAGATAATTGTAAATTCCTGTGTATGGCAGTGACTTAGATATCCATGCCCAGGGTCGGCTCAAGGACTGACTGCCTAGGACTGGTGAAGAATTTAACTTAGCTATATGTCAAAATCAATCTTTAGAGGCACTTATAATAAAGCAATATTAAGGGAAAGCACACAGATCCATTTACTGACTAAAGCAAGGACAGACTTGGAGCATTTGTTATTACAGGATGCCATGGTTCCAGGAGACTAAGTTTCTGTGAACTTTTCACCTCAGGATGGCATCTGGGTTTCTAGGCCTGTCACGTGGGTCACTACTGGAGTGGATGTGGCACATGTGTATGTGTGCTTTCCATTGTTTTTGTTGGTATTTAAGGCCAGTCTTAGTCCAGGGTAATCTGATAGGGTGTATGGGATTAGTTCAGTCTTCTTGTATCTGTTGAGGTCTGTTTTGTGAGATGAGGTCAATTTTGGAGGTGGTACCATGAGCTGCTGAGAAGGTATATTCTTTTGCTTTAGGATGGAATGTTGTATAAATATCTGTTAGATCAATTTGGTTCATAACTTCTAATTTCCATGTGTCTGTTTAGTTTATATTTCCAGGATCTTTCCATTAATGAGAGTGGGGTGTTGAAGTCTCCTACTATTATTGGAAGGGGTGCAATATGTGCTTTGAGCCTTATTAAAGTCTTTTTTTTTTTTAATTTTTTTCTTTTTTTTTTTTCTCTCTTTTTTTTTTTTTTTTTTTTTTTTTTTTTTTTGGTTTTTTCAAGACAGAGTTTCTCTGTAGCCCTGGCTGTCCTGGAACTCACTTTGTAGACCAGGCAGCCTCAAACTCAGAAATCCGCCTGCCTCTGCCTCCCAAGTGCTGGGATTAAAGTCATGCGCCACCACGCCCGGCTTATTAAAGTCTTTTATGAATGTGGGTGCCCTTGCATTTGGAGCATAGATGTTCAGAATTGAGAGTTCATCTTGGTAAATTTTTCCTTTGAGTATGAAGTGTTCTTCCTTATCTTTTTTGATAACTTTGGGTTGAAAGACGATATTCAATATTAGAATGGCTACTCCAGCTTGTTTCTTTGGACCATTTGCTTGGAAAATTGTTTTCCAAACTTTTACTCTGAGGTAGTGTCTGTCTTTGCCACTGAGGTACATTCCTGTATGCAGCAAAATGCTAGACCAATGCTTGATACTTTAATTGTGGTCAATTTGGTCTTTTCAAAAAAAATGTAAGGCTAAAGGATACAGAGTTCAAAATAACAGGTACATTGCTTCTAGAGAATCATAGATGAGAACAAGCAGGTTCTGGTAACTGTGAGCTACAAAGGCTTCCAGGCTATTGCAGCCTCTATGGAAAGGACAAACATTGATCAAAGGATTGGCAGTCTGAGTCAGAAGGAGGTAACCTCTTGCCATTGGGAACCAAATCAAGGTGTGGATTACTTAGTCAGATAAGGCTAGAGCCTGTGATTGGGCAGTGGAAAAGGAAGGCAGAGCTGAGAGCCGGGACAGAGACTGAGAAAGGGAGAGGAGATAGATCTGGTGGATATGGTTCTTCTTCCTCCATCTTCTCTCCATCTGTCTCCGACCGTCTCAGTTTGTCTCTTTGGAGGAAGGACACAAGAGTCATGCAAGGCCTCGGGCAGGTGACCAAAGATGTTTGGCAGGGGCTGGTGGAGCCATCCACTAAGTTTAGGGCAGGAGGAGAAAGGAGATAACAAATTGGTAAGGCACGCCTTTCCAGGTGGGAGTTATCTTTGTCCAGCAATTGTGCCTAGTAGGCAAGTTATAAAGCAATAGAGCTGTATCTGTGTCTTTTGTCCATGGATTCAAGGGTCTTGGGCGGGGGTGGGGAAGCAGGAACAAAATCTTGTCTGATCAGTGCATCTCCTGCTGGAAAAAACACCCATCACAGAAGAATTTGGGGATTAAATATGTCTTCAACATGGGAGGCCTGGCTTCTACAATAGTTTAGGCAAAAGGGCCTTTGAAGTAGTTCTGGCCAGGCTTGCAATACATACAACACAAGACCTATGGAAGTAAGTGTGGAATGGCTAAAAGAAGCATCCCTTTTTGTCCTGCTCTGACAGTTAATTTGGGGCCCATCTCCTGACAACCCAAACCTATGGTACTGGAAGTCTCTCTCCAGGATGGAAAGCATCCTGCAAAGGATAACCTTTCTTGGCATCTATAGTTACAAAACTAAGTGACCTCTGACTTTTGAATGTTTTTGAATACCCAAATGAGATCGCGTTTAGTAATGAAAGATCACATTTGGCAACGGAAACTAATTATTAATAGCTAATTTTGCTTTCTTTTTTCTCCAGGAAGATATTGTGAATCTATCAAAGTAAAACAGAATAGAAGAACCAGGTAAGCTGACTAAGGGGAAGAAAGACACACACTGAGGGGTTATAACTTTTTTTGTATATAAAGGATTAAAAAAATTCCAATTTAATAATTTTGAAAAAGAAAACATAAAATGACTTGGGCTTATAAAACCAAAATTGACAATTACCAGTCTGTGACTAGTCAAAAGATAATCATAGAACCATCTTAATTACATATCTAAAGTAATTCTAACATTGGTTACAGAGTCACTGTCCCACTCCCAGGAAGAGTCTAGCTGCTAATTGTATGCACCCCCACCCTACTCTGGTGCCTTCCTCTCCTTCCCAAACCATGCTTCTATACTTCAGCCACACCTATCTCCCTTCTGCAAAGCTCAGAAAGATGACACATATCCCCCCTGGCTCCTACCTGTAGCCAAGACAAAGTTTCTCTGATGAAGGCTCAATGTTTAATTCTTAAGACTGAATATAAAGGGGGTAAACCCATCCCCACTTTGCCAGACTCTTGTCAGGAAGACAAGCTCAGCTGCTCAGCAGGTAGAGGCTTCTTGCTGGAAGCTGCAGATGTAGCAGGACAATAGACTTCACCTAGGTGGGAAGACTCCACCCTAGGTGGGCTAGCCAGCTATGGCAAACAAGGTCTGACTTAGCCTGCTTAAGGCTGGGGGAAGGGTACACTTAACAACTGCCTGCCTTTTTAAGAACCCTGGCTCCCAGCACCTGATCTTCAGCCTGTAGTTCTTCATCCTCCACAGGTGGTCTTCTCTTGGCACCATTCCAACAGGACAAGTCCTCCTCAGAAAGGAACTCTGGGTAAGGCCACACCTGTCTTCTGCTAAGCCCTGCCTATGCCAGTTCCAGCCAAGCTCCAGCTGTCTAGCACCTCTGCATCCAGAGTTCCACTGTTCTATGGTCCTCTTGCTTTTAACATCTACACCAAGGCATCTGAGCATCCTTAGGTCTTCCAGTCTTGCACAACCCTTCACCGACAACTCGGACTACAATCATCACTACACACTGGAAATTCGATATATATTATTTTCTCTCTATTGTTACCTACTTCAACAGAACAGAATGTCTTCTGGGAGCCAGAACAAAAACCAGAGACTTGTCTTTCCATATTTCCTGTCTCCTAACAGATGTTACTATGCTGCAAAGTTTAGGTGGAATCCACAGCCTCTGATAACACCACACCCAAGGGAAGGTACCAGACCCCTTTTCTGACTGATGGATTGACACTGGACTAGAATACAGTACCACATTCTGCTCGCCACTACAGCTCATTTGCATGTTTTTAATTTCTCCTCTGAGGGGGAAATCTCTGAATCTGTGTCTTCAAATTCAATTCAGTGCCTTTTGAGGCCACTTTGGCCACGAACAACCTTGCTGCTCTCCAGGGCTGAGGGGTCAGTGGAGTCCTCTCTCATTCCAGCACTTGGGGTCTCGCAAACCATTCCGACCCACAACAATCTTTGTGTAGAAATGTCCCTGTCAGGGATGGGCTATCAGGGTCAGTGTCTAGGTGTCCTGGGGAAGGGGAAGCCACTGTCTCCATCTCCCCAGAGCTCTGCCCATTGTTATGGGGGTGAAGGGGTCTGGGGTACAAGCGTCCATTGTTGTGGTTGGTACAGACTGTGTCAAGGCTCCTCTCCACACTGTCATCAGACTGGATCCTGGGACAGTAGCCAGATGCACTGTTGAGAGTGGAGCCTAATGCCCTGGGGCCAGGAGAGGCCAGTGGATCCTCACCCTGACTGCTCAGGGCCTTGCTCAGAGCCTTTCCTTTGAGGTTCTTGGTTTCAAAAGAGTATTGTAGACACTGTTAGTGTCCTGAGAGGTGCCCCTGGCACCTCTGCCCATGGATGGCTACTGAGTGAAAGTCTTTTCTTTCTTTTTTTTTTTTTTTAATTAGAAATTTCTTTATTTACATTTCAAATGCTATCCTCTTTCCTAATTTGCTCTCCTAAAGTCCCCTATACCCTCCATGCCCCCTGCAACCCACCCTCTCCCACTTCATGACCCTGGCATTCCCCTGTGCTTGGGCATAGAGTCTTTGCAAGACCAACGGCCTTTCCTCCCATTGATGGCCAACTAGGCCATCCTCTGCTACATATGCAACTAGAGACAAAAGTTCTTGGGGGTACTGGTTAGTTCATATTGTTGTTCTCCTATAGGGATGCAGACCCCTTTAGCTCCTTGTGTACTTTCTCTAGCTCCTTCATTTGAGGCACTGTGTTCCATCCAATAGGTGACTGTGAGCATCTACTTCTATATTTGCCAGGCACTGGCATAGCCTCTCAAGAGATAACTAGGTCAGCGCCCTGTCAGCAAAATCTTGCTGGCATATGCAATAGTGTCTGGGTTTGGTGGTGTTTTATGGGATGAATCCACATGGTTGGGCAGTCACTGGATGATCCTTTCTTCCATCTCAGCTCCAAATTTTGTCTCTAATTCCTTCCATGTGTATTTTGTTCCCCATTCTAAGAAGGAATGAAGTATCAACAATTTGGTCTTCCTTTTTCTTGAGTTTCATGTGTTCTGCAAACTGTATCTTGGGTATTCTAAGTCTCTGGGCTATCATCTGTGTTCTTTTGTGATATAGTTATCTCACTCAGGATCATATACTCTAGATCCATCTACTTGCCTAAGAATTTCATAAATTCATTGTTTTTAATAGCTCCATAGTACTCCATTGTGTAAATGTACCACATTTCCTGTATCCATTCCTCTGATATATGGGTTCTTTCCAGTTTCTGTCTATTATAAATTAGGCTGCTATGCCCAGGAGAGGTATTGCTGGATCCTCCGGTAGTGCTGAAAGATCCTGGCAGAATGTAAAAGGACACAGAAGCCCTGAAATTGGCAAGATAGACATCAGTGTTAGCAGAACTAGCTTCACTGATTTAGAAAAATAGAGGTGCACAATGCTCTGGCCACTCCTTGAACCTGTGTGTCTGCCAATGTTCTGACCAGGTGTGTGCCCATTGCTGCACCTTCATTAGACTCTTTCCTTGTACCCCTCCCATACCCATTTCTTGAAAATAGACATTGTTTAGATCTGGAAATCCCCTAATCTCTCCCTTCTCCTTCCCCCCCCGAGGGCCTATAAAAACTGGGAACTCTTTCCCCTCGAGGACGACTCCTCTACCCCTGCGTGGGATATGAGTCGTCCCCAGAGCTCTGGCTTTCCCCGAATAAAGCCTCATGTGGTTTGCAACAAGCTTGGTCTGTTGTGAGTTCTTGGGTGTCCGCTATTGTCCTGAGGCCTGAGCAAGGGGCTCCTCTCGGAGTCTTTCACTGGCAAGGATGTGGAGAAAGAGGAACACTCCTTCATTGTTGGTGGGATTGCAAGCTTGTAAAACCACTCTGGAAATCAGTCTGGCGGTTCCTCAGAAAATTGGACCTAGCACTGAAAGACTCCGAGAGGAGCCCCTTGCTCAGGCCTCAGGACAATATCGGACACCCAAGAACTCACGACAGACCGAGCTTGTTGCAAACCACATGAGGCTTTATTCGGGGAAAGCCAGAGCTCTGGGGACGACTCATATCCCACGCAGGGGTAGAGGAGTCGTCCTCGAGGGGAAAGAGTTCCCAGTTTTTATAGGCCCTCGGGGGGAAAGGAGAAGGGGGAGATTAGGGGATTTCCAGATCTAAACAATGTCTATTCTCAAGAAATGGGTATGGGAGGGGTACAAGGAAAGAGTCTAATGAGGTGCAGCAATGGGCACACACCTGGTCAGAACATTGGCAGACACACACAGGTTCAAGGAGTGGCCAGAGCATTGTGCACCTCTATTTTTCTAAATCAGTGAAGCTAGTTCTGCTAACACTGATGTCTATCTTGCCAATTTCAGGGCTTCTGTGTCCTTTTACATTCTGCCAGGATCTTTCACCAGCATCTGCTGTCACCTGAATTTTTGATCTTAGCCATTCTGACTGGTGTGAGGTGGAATCTCAGGGTTGTTTTGATTTGCATTTCCCTGATGACTAAGGATGTTGAACATTTTTTCAGGTGCTTCTCTGCCATGTGGTATTCCTCAGTTGAAAATTCTTTATTTAGCTCTGTACCTCATTTTTAATGGGGTTATCTGATTTTCTGGAGTCCACCTTCTTGAGTTCTTTATATATATTGGATATTAGTTCCATATCAGATTTAGGATTGGTAAAGATCCTTTTCCAATCTGTTAGTGGTTTTTTTCTCGTTTTGACAGTGTCTTTTGCCTTACAGAAGTTTTGAAATTTTATGAGGTCCCTTTTGTTGATTCTCGATCTTACAGCACAAGACATTGCTATTCTGTTCAGGAATTTTCCCCCTGTGCCCATATCTTCGACGCTTTTCCACACTTTCTCCTATATAAGTTTCAGGGTCTCTGGTTTTAGGTGGAAGTCCTTGATCCACTTAGACATATTCTTTGTACAAGGAAATAAGAATCGATAAATTTGCATTCTTCTACATGATAACCACCAGTTGAGCCAGCACCATTTGTTGAAAATGCTGTCTTTTTTCCACTGGATGGTTTTAGCTCCTTTGTCAAAGATTAAGTGACCATAGGTGTGTGGGTTCCTTTCTGGGTCTTCAATTCTATTCCATTTGTCTACCTGTCTGTCCTTTACCAATACCATGCAGTTTTTATCACAATTGTTCTATAGTACAGCTCAAGGTCTGGCATGGTGATTTCCCTAGAGGTTCTTTTATTATTGAGTATAGTTTTTGCTATTCTAGGTTTGTTATTCCAGATGAATTTGCAAATTGCCTTGTCTAACTTGGTTAAGAACTGAGTTGGAATTGTGATGGCGATTGCACTGAATCTGCAGATTGCTTTCGACAAGATGACGATTTTTACTATATTAATGCTGCTAATCCATGAGCATGGGAGATCTTTCCGTCTTCTGAGATCTTCTTAGATTTCTTTCTTCAGAGACTTGAAGTTCTTATACAAATCTTTCACTTCCTTAGAGTCATATCAAGGTATTTTATATTATTTGTGACAATTTTTATTAGGTATTTATTTCATTTACATTTCCAATGCTATCCCAAAAGTCCCCCACACACTCCCACACCCACTCCCCCACCCACTCACACCCACCTCTTGGCCCTGGTGTTCCCCTGTACTGAGGCATATAAGGTCTGCATGACCAATGGGCCTCTCTTTCCACTGATGGCCGACCAGGCCATCTTCTGATACATATGCAGCTAGAGACATGAGCTCTGGGGGTTGGGGTGGGGGTACTGGTTAGTTCATATTGTTGTTCCGCCTATAGGGTTGCAGATCCCCCCCCCCCCCCCGATCCCTGGGTACTTCCTCCAGCTCCTCCATTGGGGACCCTGTGATCCATCCAATATCTGACTGAGCATCAACTTTTATGTTTGGTAGGCCCGGGGATAGTCTCACAAGAGACTGATATATCAGGGTCCTTTCAGCAAAATCTTGCTAGTGTATGCAATGGTGTCAGTGTTTGGAGGCTGATTATGGGATGGATCCCCAGGTATGCCAGTCTCTAGATTGTCCATCCTTTCATCTCAGCTCCAAACTCTGTCTCTGTAGCTCCTTCCATGGGTGCTTTGCTTCCAATTCCAAGAAGGGGCAAAGTATCCACACCTTGGTCTTCGTTCTTCCCGAGCTTCATGTGTTTCGTGACTATTGTGAAGGGTGTTGTTTCCCTAACTTTCTCTCAGCCTGTTCATGCTTTTTGTAGAGAAAGGCCACTGATTTGTTTGAGTTAATTTTATGTCCAGTACTGCACTGAAGCTGTTTATCAGGTTTAGGATTTCTCTGTGGAATTTTTAGGGTCACTTATATATACTATCATATCATCTGCAAATAGTGATATTTTGACTTCTTCCTTTCCAATTTGTATCCCCTTGATCTCCTTTTGTTGTCAAATTGATCTGGCTAGGATTTCAAGTACTATATTGAATAGGTAGGGAGACAGTGGGGAACCTTGTCTAGTCCCTGATTTTCATGGGATTGCTTCAAGTTTCTCGCCATTTTGTTTGATGTTGGCTACTGGTTTGCTGTATATTGCTTTTATTATGTTTGGGTATGGGCCTTGAATTCCTGATGTTTCTAAGACTTCTAGCATGATTTGGTGTTGGATTTTGTCAAATGCTTTCTCAGCACCTAACCAGATGATCATGTGGTTTTTGTCTTTTAAGTTTGTTTATATAGTGGATCATTTTGATGGATTTCCATATATTAAACTATCCCTGCATCCCTGGGATGAAGCCTACTTGGTCATGGTGGATGATCATTTTGATGTGTTCTTGAATTTGGTTTGTGAGTATTTTATTGAGTATTTTTGTATCAATATTCATAAGGGAAATTGGTCTGAAGTTCTCTATCTTTGTTGGGTCTTTATGTGGTTTAGGTATCAGAGTAATTGTGGCTTCGTAGAATGAATTAGGTAGAGTACCTTCTGTTTCTATTTTGTGGAATAGTTTGAGGAGTATTGGAATTGGGTATTCTTTGAAGGTCTGATAGAAATCTCCACTAAACCCATCTGGTCCTGGGCTGTTTTTGGTTGGGAGACTATTAATGACTGCTTCTAATTCTTTAGGGGATATGGGACTGTTTAGATCATTAATCTGATCCTGATTCAACTTTGGTACCTGGTATATATCTAGAAAATTGTCCATTTCATCTTTGTTTTCCAGTTTGGTTGAACATAGGATTTTGTAGTAGGATCTGATGGTGTTTTGGATTTCCTCAAGTTCTGACATTATGTCTTTCTGATTTTTTTAAATTAGGATACATTCCCTGTGCCCTCTAGTGAGTCTAAGGGTTTATCTATCTTGTTTTTTTCTCAAAGAACCAGTTACAGGTTTGATTCTTTGTGTAGTTCTTTGTTTCCACTTGGTTGATATCAGCCCTGAGTTTATTTCCTGCAATCTACTCCTCTTGGGTGAATATGATTCCTTTTGTTCTAGAGCTTTTAGATGTTCTGTCAAACTGCTAGTGTATGCTCTCTCTAGTTTCTTCTTGGAGGTATTCAGAGCTATGAGTTTTCCTCTTAGGACTGCTTTCCTTGTGTCTCATAAGTTTGGATATGTTGTGTCTTCATTTTCAATAAACTCTAAAAAGTCTTTAATTTCTTTATTTCTTCTTTGACCAAGTTATCATTGAGTAGAGTGTTGTTCAGTTTCCATGTGAATGTTGGCTTTCTATTTATGCTGTTATTGAAGATCTGCCTTAGTCTGAGGTGATCTGATAAGATGCATGGGATAATTTCAATATTTTTGTATGTGTTGAGGTCTAAGGTTTGTGACCATTTATATGGTCAATTTTGGAGAAGGTACCATGAGGTTCTGAGAAGGTATATCCTTTCATTTTAGAATAAAATGTCTTGTAGATATTTGTTAAATCCATTTCTTTCATAACTTCTGTAAGTTCCAATGTGTCTCTGTTTAGTTTGTTTCCAGGATCTTTCCAATGATGAGAGTGGGTTGTTGGAGTCGCCTATTATTGTGTGCAGTGCAATGTGTGCTTTGAGCTTTACTTAAGTTTCTTTAATGAATGTGGATGTCCTTTGTTTTAGTCAGGGTTTCTATTCCTGCACAAACATCATGACCAAGAAGCAAGTTGGGGAGAAAAGGTTTTATTCAGCTTACACTTCCATACAGCTGTTCATCACCAAGGAAGTCAGGACTGGAACTCCAACATGTCAAAAAGCAGGAGCTGATGCAGAGGCCATGGAGGGATGTTCTTTACTGGCTTGTTTCCTCTGGCTTGCTCAGCTTGCTCTCTTATAGAACCCAAGACTGCCAGCCCAGAGATGGTCCCACCCACAAGGGGCCCTTCCCCCTTGATCACTATTTGAGAAAATACCCCACAGCTGGATCTCATGGAGGCACTTCCCCAACTGAAGCTCCTTTTTCTGTGATAACTCCAGCTTGTGTCAGGTTGACATAAACTAGCCAGTATACCCTTGCATAAATACTTAGAATTGAGAGTTCATCTTGGAAGATTTTTACCTTTGAGGATGAAGTGGCACTCATCTTTTTTGATAACTTTGGGTTAGAGGTTCATTTTATTCAATATTATAATGTCTACTCCAGCTTGTTCCTAGGGACTGTTTGCTTCGAAAATTGTTCGAGTTTTCCCTTTATTATCCTTTGAAGGGCTGAATTCTTGGAAAGATAATGTGTGAATTTGGTTTATGTCATGGAATACTTTGGTTTCTCCATCTATGGTAATTGAGAGTTTGGCTGGGTATAGTAGCCTGAGCTGGAATTTGTGTTCTCTTAGTGTCTGTATAACATCTGTCCAGGCTCTTCTGGCTTTCATAGTCTCTGGTGAAAAGTCTGGTGTAACTCTGATAGGCCTGCCTTTATGTTACTTGACCTTTTTTCCTTTTAATATTCTATATTTATTTAGTGCATTTGTTGTTCTGATTACTATGTGTCAGAGGAATTTCTTTTCTGGTCCTGACTATTTGGAGTTCTGTAGGCTTCTTGTATGTTCATGGGCATCTCTTTCTTTAGCTTTGGGAAGTTTTCTTCTATAATTTTGTTGAAGATATTTGCTGGCCCTTTGAGTTGAAAATCTTCATTCTCATCTACTCCTATTATCCGTAGGTTTGGTCTTCTCATTATGTCCTGTATTTCCTGGATGTTTTGAGTTAGGCTCTTTTTGCATTTTCTTTGATTGTTGTGCAGATGTTCTCTATGGAATCTTCTGCACCTGAGATTCTGTCTTCCATCTTTTGTATTCTGTTGCTGATGCTCGCATCTATGGTTCCAGATTTCTTTTCTAGGGTTTCTATCTCCAGCATTGCCTCCCTTTGCGTTTTCTTTATTGTGTCTACTTCCCTTTTTAGGTCTTGGATGGTTTTATTCAATTCCATCACCTGTTTGGTCATGTTTTCCTGCAATTCTTTAAGGGATTTTTGTGTTTCCTCTTTAAGGACTTTGTCTTAGTCAGGGTTTCTATTCCTGGACAAAACATCATGACCAAGCAGCAAGTTGGGGAGGAATGGTTTTATTCAGCTTACACTTGCTTACTGCTGTTCATCACCAAAGAAGTCAGGACTGGAACTCAGGTCAGAAAGCAGGAACTGAAGCAGAAGCTATGGAGGGATGTTCTTTACTGGCTTGCTTCCTCTGGCTTGCTCAGCCTGCTCTCTTATAGAACCAAGACTACCAGCCCAGAGATGGTCCTACTCACAAGGGGCCTTTCCTCCTTGAATCACTAATTGAGAAAATGCCTTACAGTTGGATCTCATGAAGGCATTTCCTCAATTGAAACTCCTTTTTTCTGTGATAACTCCAGCTGTGTCAAGTTGACACAAAACTAGACACTACAGACATCTACCTGTTTAGCAGTGTTCTCCTATATTTCTTTGAGTTATTAATTCTTGCGCGCCCCCGACTAGCCAGCAAGAATGACGCTGCAACAGGATTCTTCTGCACATGTTTTTTGGGAGAGCTTGATTGCAGAGGCGAAGAGACCCCAAGCCCAGAACTGGTGCTGCTTATATAGGCCTAGGGGAGGCGTGTCTCACACCCGGATTGGTTATGCATGGGTTATGCTTACCACCTCATTTGCAAGTCTCTCATCTGATTGGTTAACTTGTCTTTCATCTGATTGGTTAACTTGTCTCTCATCTGATTGGTTAACTTGTCTCTCATCTGATTGGTTAACTTGTCTCTCATCTGATTGGTTAACTTGTCTCTCATCTGATTGGTTAACTTGTCTCTCATCTGATTGGTTAATTCTCAAAACCTCATCTTGGCAAAAAAACTTTACTGCCTATGTATGCGTGGTGGCCAGCAGTAGCCAGCACCACCCTGCAACAGCACATGTCACTTCCCACAATTAATGCCCTTCTTGAAATTCTCTACCAGCATCATGAGATATGATTTTAAATCTGAATCTTGCTTTTTGGGTGTGTTGGGGGTATCCAGGACTCGCTGTGGTGGGAGTACTGGGTTCTCATGATGCCCAGTGGTCTTGGTATCTGTTAAGACTCTTTTATGTTTGCCTTTCGGCATCTAGTAATCTCTGGTGTTAAATGTTCTAGCTGTCTCTGTCTGGAACTTGTTCCTCCTGTGATTCTGTTCCTCCTGTGATTCTGTTAGCCTCTGTTGGCAGTCCTGGGAGTCCAACTCTCTCCTGAGTCCCAGTGGTCAGAGCATGCTCTGCAGGCAAGCTCTCCTCTTGCAGGGAAGGTACACAGAACACAGAGGTCTGGAGCTCAGATCTACCTCCTGGCTGAAGATGAAGGCCCAAAGGAACCCTGTCCAAGAAGCTGTTGTTTCTGTGGCCCACACTCCTGTGTGAACTGGTCTCTGAGAGACTGGGGATACAAGATGGTGATCTTGCTTGAGTCCCAAGTCAGAGCCCTCCCTGGAGGCCAAGTCTCTGGAAGTCTCTTCTTCTTCTTCTTTTTATTTTTTTTAATATTTTTATTAATATTTTCCTCAATTACATTTCCAATGCTATCCCAAAAGTCCCCCATACCCTCCCCCCCACTTCCCTACCCACCCATTCCCATTTTTTTTTTTTTTGGCCCTGGCGTTCCCCTGTACTGGGGCATATACAGTTTGTGTGTCCAATGGGCCTCTCTTTCCAGTGATGGCCGACTAGGCCATCTTTTGATACATATGCAGCTAGAGTCAAGAGCTCTGGGGTACTGCTTAGTTCATAATGTTGTTCCACCTATAGGGTTGCAGATCCCTTTAGCTCCTTGGGTACTTTCTCTAGCTCCTCCATTGGGGGCCCTGTGATCCATCCAATAGCTGACTGTGAGCATCCACTTCTGTGTTTGCTAGGCCCCGGCATAGTCTCACAAGAGACAGCTACATCTGGGTCCTTTTGACAAAATCTTGCTAGTGTATGCAATGGTGTCAGCGTTTGGAAGCTGATTATGGGGTGGATTCCTGGATATGGCAGTCTCTACATGGTCCAACCTTTCATCTCAGCTCCAAACTTTGTCTCTGTAACTCCTTCCATGGGTGTTTTGTTTCCAATTCTTTACAAGCATCATTGCTACAGCCTTTAGGAGGCAGGTCTTGATCCCTCTGGTTTGTGGCTATTAGACTGGCTTCCTTACTGGAAGAAGGGTTTCAGTTGTCTTTGTGGCTTTTTCATGCTCTTCCTTCATCTGTCTCCTCTGCCACTAAGGAGGTTTCTCCATCTTTGTTATTCAAGTAAGATATAGTAGTAGCAGAGCCATTTGTAAGCTTTATAAATCTTATGCTCAACTAATCCCATGTTGGCAGCTGGTGGTGCCCGGCTTGGCTCAATATCCAGAGTGGAAGAGCTCTGCTAAGGGGAGGGGTCTGGGGAGGAGGAGAGATCATCCACCTTGATTGGTGGGTAGTCGTAATTGTCCTCTCCAATGTAGGTGTTGGTGGACTTGGCTGGACCAGTGGGCCGCTCTTCCCAGGGGTTTCTTTTGTTGCCTACACATAGTGTTTCTCTGCCTGGTGGTAGCTCAGCATTGGTTCAGGTCCTCTTTGTCCTCAGAGCTGGTGGAGCTACAGGAAATGCTAGATCCATGCTCAGGGCTGGGCGACCATGGCCGAGGGAAAAAAAAAATCTGTGTCCAGTTCAGCCTCACAAACATTCTCTTCAGAATCAAGACTCACTGGACAGGGCCAGGAGGCTTTTGTCCTGATAACACCTCAGCAAGACGGGCACTGCTGTCCAGAGGCTGCATCCTCACATATTGGCATTGCTGGGATTGGTACCACTGCATTTGTGGTAGTGATATGCAGGGGCCCCAGTTGGAAGGCATTGTTGGCAGACTCCTCTACTGTAGAAGGTGGGAAGCAGGGCATTGAGGCTGAAGATTCTGAGTCCGTGTAGCCAGAGTGCTCACTGACCCTGCATGCAGCTAAAAGATAGTACTCTCGATGAGGTCACTGTCTGATTCTGAGCTGCAGCCTTAGATTTCACCAAAGAATCAAAGAAAGCCATCATCCAGGGGTCTTTCTGGACCTACTGATTAGTGTAGTCATGGGACAGGCCACTCCTTCTGTTCAATACAAGGGTGATGTACTCTTGACAGAGGTAGAGGCAGCTGGAATCTCTCTGGAGCCATATGAGATAAGCTAATAACTAGCAGGTGATGATCCTGAAATGGTCTGCTTCGGATTATTATATAATCTACAACAAGTACACCCTTATTAAACAAGGCTGTAAGGCCTTCATTTTAGGAAAGATTCCTTCTATTTTTCTTATTAAACATATATAACAATCACTAAATAATGTGATTTATTTGGAGCAGATCTCTGCAGACCCACAAAGATGTACTTACTGTCTTGTATTGATGCTATATAGACAAACAGATGACTTAAGTCTTTATGATGATCCTTTAAGAATTCTTAAAATTATATCTGTTATTAAGCTCTTTTATAGTGGGACTGTTATTAGTTCCTTTTCTGATATTCAAAACTGCAATGGGAACTCTACCAGTCTCCCAAGTGTCATCAGTTAACCACTCTTAGATGGTAACCAGACTTTCTACTAGTTGGAGCACATTCTGAGAGGTTGTAAAACAATTAACCAAAGGTCATAAAAAGGGAACTGATGATTTATTATAGGTGCTAGGACAGAAGGTAAAATATTGACTGGAACAATAGATGGAAAACTGTGGGGCAATGGGCTATGCACAGACAGTCTGGTCTCCAGTCGAGCTGAGGCGTGGAACCCTGGTATCCGGTTGTGGTACTTCCCAACTACATGGGACAGAAGGCGTTCCCTCATGTCTCCTGGACTCCTGGCTCCTGTCGAAGCTACCATGCCCACAGCCCCCACAGGAGAATCTGTGGTTCGTAGTCACATACACAATGTCCCAGGATTCTGATATTCAGGCTAGACTCCTCCCAGTTACCTAGCAACAGTAATATAGTCCACCATAAGAGGGGCTGTTTGGCCCCACCTCATTCTTCTCCTCTCACTCTCCTACTCTCTCTCCCTCTTTCTTACTCTCTAGCCTTTTTTTCTCTCTCTCCTTTTCCCCCTTCTCTCCTCTTCGCCATGGCCAGTCTCTCTCTTTTAACTTCTCTTTTCCCCTGCCTTTCTATAATAAAGTTCTAAAACCATAGACTGTCTCTGTTCATCAAGGCCCACTGTGCTTGGATGATGGGATAGGACTTCCTCTAATGAGCTGTTTCTAATCTCCCAATGGAAGGCCTTCTTGTGCTCCAGTCACGAACTGGACTAAGAACTCTCGCCTGCGTGGCAACCTCACTCCCTCTGCCCTCTCTCCCATATCCCCAGGACCCCTGGTATTGGGGGCTGCCCCTTGTCCACCCCACACTGAGTGGGGTCCAGTGGCTTCACACAGCCAGATGCCTACCCAGGCCAAGTGGAAAGCATCTGGCAGCCCTCCCGCATCCAACTGCCCAGAGCACAGGAGGAACTCTGGCAGGACATGGGCTCTTTCCCTTCCCCTCTCTTCCTCTACCCCCAGTAGCCCACAGAAAACTTCACTAATAACTTAGTTATGGTTGGAGAGATGGCTCAGCAGGGAAAAGCACCAACTGCTCTACCAAAGGTCCCAAGTTCAAATCCCGGCAACCACGTAGTGGCTCACAACTATCTGTAATGAGATCTGATGCCCTCTTGTATGTCTGAAGTCAGCTACAGTGTACTTATGTATAGTAAATAAATCTTTAAAAAAATTATTTGTTAAACCTTCAGTGAACCTGGAGAGGTGAGACAGGTGATGGATGTCTAGCCAGATAATTACTCTTAATAGATATGCATGTAAACATTCTCTGTTGTAAACTTCTATTTCAATTTATGATTTGAATTTTTGTGTGAACTTGTGATGCATTTTGTAACATGTGATCATGTATTCTGAAAGATGTAGAAGTACTAAGGACAAAAATCTTTAAAAGTATTTCTCCACTTAAGAGTAGAAATCTCTTCCCTTTCCCCACTTAGGCTCTTTCTGATTTTTCCCTTAGATGGCTTTCATAGGAAAGTTTTTACAACTTGGTAATAAATGCTATAATTTTTCCGAGTGTCCCTTTTTTTCCCTGTGATTATGGACTAGCAGGCTGAAAGTTAGAGCCCAGCAGTTCCTGCTGAGATAGAACAAATGTCACATTGCTTAATCCTCCCCTGTTAGGCTACAGGTGTTAATCACCTAAGGCAGCACAGTCTTTTACTCTCAAAACGAGCAAGAAAGTTTTAGGACTATTTAGAAGTCATCAGCATTTCAGTACAGTTATAGAGAGCTAGAAAGCCCGGAAACCCTCAGACTTTATTACCATCACCAGGGTCCTATTCTGTGACTCCACTCCTACCCTCTCTGGGCCGGGCCACTCCCGGCAGCATATTCCATATTTTGCCTTCTTAAATTACTTCAGCTAATTTTGTCTGTAAAATGTGTGTGGAATATCTGCTAACTGAAGACTGAATTATGCTCAGAATTTTTTTGAAGTAGTAAGCATCCAGTAGAGTTCTGGGCTCAAAACCCACCCAGTAAATAGACCTATGTATAAAATATATACTCTACACAGCAACAAATATTAGCTACTTCAATTAATGAAATATAGGTTTTTCACAGATACCTGTTCCAAATTCTACCTAAAGATTAAATTTTAAGTATTTGCTTAGATGAATATTTTATACTTTTGTAGGTTTATCTATGAACTTTCCCCATAATTTTAATTATGCATATTTAAAATATGTTCTTGTATCTGCCATTGTATAGTAGATTTTGGTTAAGACTGTCATATCATTGACTGGGATTATAGGATATACTGAAAGCCATTTTGGTTTTTAAAATTCAATATTTCTGTCCCTTAAGTCTAGCTCCTGGCTGTAAAAAAAAATTCTCTTTTCTTCATGAATGCATATGTCTCTTTAATCATATAAATTGGTCTTTTTTCTGTACTTCAAATCTCTGCATCATTTTGCCCACTGGTTTGTTTGACACTGGCTGCAGGGTTGTACAGCTGCTTGCTGTTTTCTGAGAGAAAGCTAGCAAATCTAAAAGCAACACAAAATAAATCTCTTTATTTTATTTTTTTATTTTTTTCATTTTTTGTTTTTTGTTTTGTTTCTTTTTTGGTTTTTTTTTTTGTTTTTTGTTTTTTTAAGATAGGGTTTCTCTGAGTAGCCCTGGCTGTCCTGGAACTCACTTTGTAGACCAGGCTGGCCTCGAATTCAGAAATCTGCCTGCCTCTGCCTCCCGAGTGCTGGGATTAAAGGCGTGTGCCACCACTCCCGGCTAATAAATCTCTTGATGGAAAATATCAGTAACTTGACTATGGTCCTATCTTCTTTTATATCCCCTGACATTCAATATTAACCTCAGCTCTTCATGCATTTTTTTTTATTAGTTACTTTTCCATTAATGTTATCTATGTAGTCAGAATTTCATTCTCAAGGTACTAAATTTTTTAAATCTATCATAAGTTTTGAAAATTTTATTTCTAGAACAAATATGCCATTGTGTTGTCCTTATTATTTATGCACCATTTGTTTTGACTCACAGAAAGCAGACTTTATCTCTTGTCTTAAAATTCAATACACTTTGGTTGTTTATTACAGGGAGTAATTGGTTTGGAAAATACAAACTATTAATGTGAATTTTAACATAATATAAAATTACTACAATAAAAATAAAAATTATGGAGATCAACTACCTATTTGAAAGTGTCAATTGCTACTAAATTAATATTGTTGTAAGATATTAAACATGAAGATTAAAGTAAGGCTGAAGGGACAGTGATAAAATATAAATCTAAGAGTTAGGTATGTCCAGACAAACTCTAAGGAACTCTTGATTAGACTGTGGTCAAAGCTTTTGCTAGCATACCGCAGAGCTTTTGCCTTAGGTATAGTGTGTTCAAATCTACTTAGAAGTCTTGACATGTAGTGCAGAAAAGAGCAAGGTCTTGAAATTATCTTGGTAACCTTAGTTTGCTCAGATAATTCATCATTGAAATAATTGAATTTAACATATAAATCTTTTATCTACAAAGGTCTTATACTTAGAGACAGTAGACACACATTTTATTAAATGATTCAAATTCTACAGAAGTTCTGAGAATATATTACCTAGAATGAAAGCTATGGTTTCCAACTCTTCCTTTCCCCACTGAATGTGAAATTGTCGCAGAGTTAAGAAGCATATTCAAATCAAGGCTTTCAACAAATGAAATTACAGATGTGATTTCAAAGTCATCAAATTAAGAATTCTGAAAGGCAGTTGCAATACAATAATGCTTCTACAAGGGAAAATGAATAAAAGACAGGAAGTTCATGAACGTATCAAAGACTTGATATTTTGATCTGTCATCAGGTAATCTGACTAAACACCAAAGTCACAATTAATTGCAAAGTAAATCTTTCAGGAAACTCTGTACTAGATACAATTATATCCTCCACGGTATTTCAATGAAACTCATGAAGAAAGAGCTACAATTGGTTTTTTGTTTTTTTGTTTTTTTTCAGTTTCAAAAATTCTATATTTTTAATTTTAATTTTTTTTTTTTTGCAGTCCTGTCATTACACCCCTCCTGGTCTGCCCTCCCACTGTTCTTCATTCCATTCCTACTCCTCCCTGTCTAAAAGGGGATGTCTCTACCCCCTACAGACACCCCCTGCCAGTTCTCCCAACTCCCTGGGGTCTCAAGTCTCTCTGAGGTCAGGCCAGGTAGTCTCTGCCTGAGGGCACACCAGGCCTCAGGGCATTGGACAAGCTAGTGTATGCTGCCTAGTTGGTAGTTCAGTGTCTGAGAGATCTCAGGGGTCTGAGTTAGTTGCATTGCTGGTCTTCCTATGGGATTGCTTTCCTCCTCACCTTCATCCCTGAATTAAACCACAGGGGTCCCTGACTTCAGTCCATTGGTTGGGTGTAAGTATTTGTATCTGTCTCAGTCAGCTGCTTGTTGGGCCTCTCAGAGGAAAGCCATGCTAGGCCTGTCTGTAAGCACATGCATGAGTAATAGCATCAGGCCTTGGAGCCTCCCCTTGAGCTGCATCCCAATTTGGGCTAGAAACTGGACCTCCTTTCCCTCAGTCTCGTTATTTTGTCCTGGTAGTTCTTTTAGACATGATTAATTCTGGGTCAGAGTTTTTGACTGTGGGATGGCAACCCCATTCTTCCTCTTGATTCTTCTGTCTTACTACTGGAGGTGGACTCTACAAGTTTCCTCTCCCCATTGTTGGGCAATTCATCAAAGGTCACTCTTTTTGAGTCCTGAGAGTCTCTCACCTCCCAAGTCTCTTGACACTTTCTTGAGGGTCTATCAGCCTCGCACCATCTGAGGTTCATATTTCCATTCATTCTCCTGGCCCTCAGGTCTTCTCTCCTATCTTCCCAATACCTGATCATGTTCCCCTTTCCCCCCTCACTCCCCTTTCCCACCTAGATCCCTCCCTCCCTCTTGCTTTCTTCTCTCTCCTAAGTGGTATTGAAGCATTCTCACTTGGGCCCTCCAGCTTATTAACTTCCCTGGATAAAATTCTGTGGATTTTATCCTAGGTATGCTGTGCTTTTTTTTTTTTTTTTTTTTTTAAACAATTAATGCTAATCCTGCTTTCCAATCTCTCTGGATCTACAACCCACCTCCCAAATATATTCACAAAAATAATATTCACAAAAAAGTTGAAATTCTATTTAGCACATTTACTGAGAGGGCTTTTCAATGCCAGGTGATTGGCACTAAAAAAAATAAAAATGGGTAAGAAAAATGTTAGTAAGAAGCAGCTCTTGTATTAAAAATTTGAGACAGCTGTACTTTGCGGAATCAAAAAGTCATTCAAAATGAAATATCTTAGCATCATATTTACAAAGAACAAGTTAAAAATAAAGGAGCAATTGATTAGAAAATTGAAGGCTTTGAGTCAACTAGTACAGAGAAGACTTCTAATAAAAGTTATTAGAAGAGTACCACACAACAATGGAACTGGAACACAGGAGAGGGGAGAAATTGGGGACAGATTTGGCAAAACTTGCCAAACATGGGTAATACTGATGTGAGTGAGATGGTTGGTTTCTCCTAGAGCTTTCACTTACATATAGAATCCAATTTCACTTACATTTGGAATCCAATTTGCCTTCACATGTACTTTATTCTCAGGACATTTGTGGTGACAATCTGATGGACATAAGAAAGATATAGCAAGAGCCAAGTAAAATGGCTTCTTCACACTCTTCACAAGATGAATCCAGACCAACTCACGTCCTTTACAAATTCTGACACCCAACTGCTTAGATGGGAGAAAGTTAATGTTTTAGTGATGAACAGGTAAAAGTAGACTTGACATGTATTTCCACTGACATATAATAAGCATGTTTGGTTCTCCAAGCCAATTAATTTTCTATTGAAAGAAAATTAAATTCAAGGTCCATGACTCATGTGGCTTGTGCCAGTTAGGAGGGCTTTTTGGCCTAGGGCAAAGAACAAAGGAAGATAGGGGAGGCAAGCAAGGATGTCCGGACTATCTCAGCTGAGTTATGGGCCATCTGGCCCAGCGCCTCCCTGTCTCCCGCCCTTTTGACATGGGTTCAATGTTAACCAGATGCTCTGCTGACATAGATAAGCACCTACCCTTCAGAACTGCTGTTACCTCGATCTGAGTGTACAATTTGCTGATGTTTAAACTGTCCAATTGTGTGAAATGTCGCTAAATATGCCCCTGCCCCTGGCTTTTTTTTGTATATAAACCCCTAACTTCTGAGCCTTGAAGTTGACTCCACTATCTCCTGCATGAGATAAGCATCAGCCCAGAGCTCTGTCATTAAACTGCCTTCTGTGTTTGCATCAAGATGGTCTCTCGTGATTCCTTGAGTGTGCGCAGTCTCGTGACTAGTGTGGAGGTCTCCTCACAGAGGTCATTCACTATCCCTGAAGTACTATATTCTGCCATATCTGAAATCATCTATGCTTCTTAGGGTCAGTAGGTATTTTGATATTTCTACCTATGTCTTACCTCCAGTGCCTGCCACTACAATGTCTTTAGACATACTGTATGCGATTAAGTTTTAAGTATCACCAAACTTATGAACTTATGTTTGGGATCTCAGTTATCTTGGGATAATGAAACCAACTTGAATTTATTTTTTATTTTTTTTATTTGTATTTAGAATAAAAGTTGTCTAATAGTGTTTACAAGTGATAGTGCATTTTTAAATTTTATTTACTGACATTTCAGCCATTGCTCCGACCACTTCCTTTCCCACAGTTTGTCATCCCATTCCTCATCCCCTTTTCCTCTGAGAGGGTGAACCCCACCCCACCCCCAACTAGACCTCCCTCTTCTCTGGGGCCTCAAGTCTCTCGAGGGTTAGGTGCATCTTCTCCCACTGAGGCCAGACCAAGCAGTCCTCTGCTACATGTGTCAGGGTCCTCAGACCAGCCCTTTGTACACTTGGTTTGTGGCTCAGTCTCTGCGAGCTCCCTGGGGTCCAGGTTAGTTGAGACTGCAGATCTTCCTAACGGGTTGCCTTCCCCTTCAGATTCTTCAATCCACAATTAATCCCCTAATTAATCCACAGTTTAGGGTCCCTGACTTTAGTCAAATGGTTAGGTGTAAGTATCTGTGTCTGTCTCAGTCAGCTGCTGGTAGGGCCTCTCAGAGGACAGCCATGCTAGGCTCCTGTCTGTAAGCATATCATAGCATCAATAATAGTGTCAGGCCTTGGTGCCATCCCCATGAGATGGATCCCAAGTTGAGCCTGTCATTGACCTGGCTTTCCTTCAGTTTCTTCTCCATTTTTGTCCCTGCAATTCTTTTAGACAAGAATGATTCTGAGTCAGAAATTTTGACTATAGGTTAGTAACCCTGTACTTTGAGACCCTGTCTACCTACTGGAGGTAGACTCTTTAAGTTCCCTCTTCCCATTGTTGGGCATTTTGAATAAGGTCACCCCCATGGAGTCCTGAGAGTCTCTCACCTCCTAGGTCTCTGGTACTTTCTAGAGGGTTCCCCAACTTCCCACATCCTGATGCTGCATATTTCCATTCATTCTCCTGGCCCTCTGGGATTCTCTCCTATCCTCCCCCGAAATACCTAGTCTTGTTCCCTTTTCCCCTCCCCCACCCCTCTTCCATCCAGATCCCTCCCTCTCTCTGTCTCCCATGATTATTTTCTTCCCACATTTAAGTAAGTGCATTCTTTGATGCATCCTCACTTGGGCCTTTCTGCTTGTTCCACTTCTTATGGTCTGTGGGTTATATTCTAGGAAGTCTATAGTTTTTGGCTAATACACACTTATTAGTAAATACCATGCATGTCCTTTTGGGTATAAGCTACCTCACTCAGGATATTTTCTATTTGCATCCATTCTCATGCAAATTTCATGATGTCCTTGTTTTTAATCATGGAATTTAGTATTCCATTGTATAAATGAACCATATTTTCTATACCCATTCTTTGGTTGTTCTGGCTATTACAAATAAGGCTTCTATGAACATAGTGTAGCACATGTCCTTGTGGTATGATGGACCATATTTTGGGTAGATGCCCAAGAGTAGTGGAGGTGGGTCTTCAGACAGAACTATTTCCAATATTCTGAGGAAACACCAGATTTCCAGAGTGGTTTACCACTTTGCAATCCCACCAGCAATGGAGGAGTATTTCTCTTTCTCCCCATCCTTGCCAGCATGTTCTGTCACTTGAGTCTTTGATCTTAGCTATCTGGTGGGTGTAAGGTAGCATCTCAGGGTCATTTTTATTTGCATTTCCATGATGAACTAAGGATTTTGAACATTTATTTAAGTGCTTCTTGGACATTCAAGTTTCTTCTGTTGTGAATTCTCTGTTTAGCTCTGTGTCCTATTTCTTAATTGAGTCATTTGGGTTTTTTGGAGGTTAACTTCTTGAGTTCTCTATATATTTTGGATATTAGACATCTATCAGATGTAGGGTGAGTGAGAATTCTTTCCCTATCTTTGGGTTGCTGATTTGTCCTATTGATGATATCTTTTGCCTTATAAAAGCTTGGATTCCTTCCTTCCTTCCTTCCTTCCTTCCTTCCTTCCTTCCTTCCTTCCTTCCTTCCTTTTTTTTTTTTTTCTCGAGACAGGGTTTCTCTGTGTAGCCCTGGCTGTCCTGGAACTCACTTTGTAGACCAGGCTGTCCTCTAACTCATAAATCTGTCTGCCTCTGCCTCCCAAGTGCTGGGATTAAGGATGTGTGCCACAACTGCCCCGAAGCTTGGATTTCTTAAGAGTCCTTAAAACAATACTATTACAAAGCTATAAAAACCATGTTGGGCTGATAATAGGCAGTGGTTTTTTGAGAATTTGTGTCTGTATGCCATGTGTATGCAGGTTACCATTGAGGACAGAATGCTCATCAGATAATCTGAAGCTAGATTTATAGACAACTGTGCATTGCCCAGTGGGTGCTGATAACCTAACTAGCATCCTCTGCAAGAACAGTGAGTTCTCTTCCCTCTGAGCCTTCTTTCCTGCATCAATTGGCATATTTTGAAGTGACTATAATGTAAAGGTAATAAACTACTTGTATGAAAGACCCAGGAAAGTTTACTTGCCCCTAATTTGTAAGTATCTCTCAGATTATACATTTGTAGAATTCTAAGTCCTTGATGATTTAAGGAACAACCAAAAAACAGTATAGCTTAGGAACTATCTATTGTGTAATATGTGGTTTGTTAACTAAGTGGTTATTAGTTAACTAACAAACTAACTGACTTATTTACTTGTACCACTTGAAATCACAAATAGAATAAAATTATTATCATTGCATAATTTTAGAAAATTTCAAAACACTGTTTTTAATATTCATTCATGGAAAAATAAATCAAAGTTTATTTTCTACCTTCCTATGGACACTAGTTTTAAGCTTTTATGAATGAATAATAGGGTCTCCAATATCTAAGAAAATTTATATTTCTAGTACTACTCTTGCGTGTGCCCAACTGGCCAGGAAGAACGACGCTGCAGCAGGATCCTTCTGCACACGTTTATTCAGTCCTGTTTCTTCTTTATATATATCTCCCTTGTTTATATCTCCCTTGTTTATATCTCCCTTGTCTATATCTCCCTTGTTTATATCTCCCCCGAACCCTGGGCCTCTCACTCTTTTATACTCTCAGTTCCCATCCACGCACAGCAGGCCACGCCTCCTTACCAGGCACGCAGCTTCAGCTAATCAGGGCAGCAGGGGCATATCTCCATCAAAATGGATTCACCAGTATTCTGGTACACCTGCGCAGCTCTCAAGATGTTTGTGGCTTATATGAGGAAGTCAGGTGCAAGTCATACGACTTAGCTGCAGTCCCTGGAGCCTTTGGGACTGCCGCCACACCGGCTCCTCACAACTACAATAATTATCTCAATGTTATAGCGAATAATTGATTGATTCTCACCTAAAAAAATAATAGGAATTAGGACAAGAAATAAGAAAATTCATATTCTAATTAATAAGCTATTTCTTTAATTTTTCTTAAAAGATTTTTAAAAAATGCCTTGAAATAGGTTCCATGGTTTTATTCGGTGTATGGGCTTTGATATATTTCACTGGTAAACACCACAAGCATTGCCTTATATAGATGCTCCTCAATTTACAATAAAGTTATGCATAATAACCCATTCTAATTTGAAATACCCTACCTCAAAATGTATTGATGACACCTAACATGCAAACATCACAGTTTGCAACACCGATCATGAGAACACTGTTTACCCATGTTGAGTGACTACCAAGGATCTTTGGCTCTGTGCCCAGCACTCAGAAGAAGATATGACATACTGCCTATCTGGAAAAAGATAAAGACAGAATAATTTAAGTATGATTACTACTGAATTCAGATTCCTTTACCACCATATAAAGACAAAGAATTGCCAGGTATTGTCCATATTTCATACTCCCAAGGTATTTGCTTCTCTTACTTCTCAGAAGTTCATCTTTGTTTTTTGATAATTAATTTAGGCCTTCCTCTGCATTCCATCTCTCTGTGCCATACTGCTTATGATGTAGTTAAAAACTTGAATCTCTCAAGCCTCTTAATGTGTGCTTTTCACAACACATCTTTCAATCCTCTCACTTCCTCTCCCCCAAATGAAGAACTAGAAACTGTTGTTAACAGTCCATTTTTTGGCAAATTTGTCTCAATATGAAGATGTTCACTAAAATGTTTGCTACATAAAGGGTACAATCCACATAGAACTTAAGTACCTCATTGCTTTCCATCTCCAGTCTCTTAAATGCAACATATTTCAAAATGTAATACTTTTTTGTGAATATTTTGAGAACAATTCAAGGAAAGTGTCTATGCCAGATATCATCTGCTTTCCTAACACTGACTTTACAGATCAAGTTAAGATTCCAAAAGAGAAGCTTTCTATAGGATCACAAGGACCAGAGATGCCAGTTTAGCAAACATACAGCAACATTTTGAAACTTAGAGACCACAAAATATATGAACTTTTGTTGGAAAGCCTGCTTGTGATCCTATATATTGAAACATAAATCTCGGTGTATAAGATTTCCTAGAGACTTTCAGTCTGTAGAAAATGCCTGATTTACTTGATGAGAAGATCTAATACTAAAACCTATCATAGTGAATGACTTCCTGTGAACAATTTAGAGCCTCCTATGGGAAGCATACACAGGCTCTGAAACATAGAGAAAAACGTTTATATCAGCATAAAATATCTCATAATTTGAGGTAAGTTAATAACCTATGATTGTACACACATTTTATAAATATAGTGTTGTTCTTGCCACATATTATGGATAATGTGAGATTTTTTTTAAGTGGTTTAAGGACAAGCATAGGTAAATTACATCTATTTTAAGAAAAGTAAAACAGGATTATTCCTGTTGTGTAAATTTATCATACTCAACTGTTTCTCTTGAAATATCAAAAATAATGAAGACAAAATATTATGAAATGTTTCTATATTTACTAATGCATCTTTCCTTGACTACATTAATCATGTTGAAATATGACAACCTGCTATTATTATACTTTTATGAAAAGAGTGCTAACGCTTATGAACTTTAAACTCAAGACTGTGTCTCTTTCCCATAGTATTTGTCTGCTATAGATAGTCCAGGGTAATGGAATAGCTCATTCCTAGAGAAAACAGAGTTCTCATAGGAAGAGAAAACACATTAGAAAAGCACATTTGCATCCTTAAATTTTCTGTTGAAATGTAGCACATAGCTTCTGCTCATGCTCCACGGGCTAAGACCCTCTTTTCCTACACCTGAGCTACACTGTGGAGGATGACAGGTTGTTTGTTGGTGTGGAGCATTGCAAATATGAATGCTAAACTGGGGTCCTTTAGTATTGACCTTGCCTTATTCCCTCAAATTAAATAACTACTTCTTGCAGCACATGTTATATAGGTTTTCTCCCAAAATTTAGAGGTTTGTTTTCATTAAATAATAGAAAAACAACAGCAGTAAACACACACACACACACACAGAGACATGCATGGAGAAGAATCAGCTTATATCAGGGATCCCAAACCTCCATTTGGTCTTACTATACGAATTTATGCCTCAAGTGAATATTTGTATACAATATGTTTACCATATAAATATGAACACTTTTTATTAATATATAATTCATTACTTAATTATACAAACAATTTGATTTATCTCCATTGACATTTTATGATTACTTCAATATTGTATATTCATCTCTGAAAATAACCATTGCTGTTCAGCAAAAGGCAACTTCATTTGTTCTTCCTGAATTTAGTATGCATTACGAGCATATCTAACACATTCTGGTATATCTTATACAAAGCACAATTATGATGAAGGCCAGAAATATGTTTATTCTACTTAAAGACTACTCAAAGTATGTATAACCTGAGAAATCTTCAAGAAGAAGGAAGACCAAAGTGTGGATACTTTGTTCCTTCTTAGATTGGGGAACAAAATACCCATGGAAGGAGTTACAGAGACAAAGTTCAGAGTTGAGACAGAAGGGAAGGACCATCCAGAAACTCTTGTTTCAGCATTCCTTCTTCATGGTAATTTTTATTACTTTCAAAATTTGTTACAAAAGTTGTAATTTCCAAATGGTCATTTTAGAATCCATCTTTAATTCTGTTCAAGCTTTGAGGCATGAAACAGTTTCTGAATAATTGCATAGCTGCAAGAATATGGAAGATCAGTATAGACAAAGGGCAGATATTCACCAAAAAAGAGAAATGTAAATCTCTAAGCTAGACAGTTTTATATGCTTTTAATAAATTCGATTCATCTTGGCAGGTAAAAATTTCTATTTATTAATACTTTAATTGAGTTTTTGAAATTTAGGACATTAAAGGCTTTTAGTAAAATTAAAGTTAGACCAAGTGCTAACTTACATTGTCTCCTACAAAATCAAGTAATTGACATAGTAAAGGAGTCTGCTATAACACCTAGAGACACACAAACAGGGAGATACATTTAGAACTACTGGCAACACAACAATCTGATAACGTGTTTAATCTAGAATAGAAAAAAATAAACTGCAAAACATGCATACAAAAGCATAAGACATCACAATAAAAATGAATTAGGGTTAGTTTGCCAACATTTTCTAGAAAGTTATAATCATAGACATGGTAGCAGCAGCATAGACAAGAATCCAGGAAATATTCTTGCATCCTTTGGATATGGATGTTCCAACTGCTCTCCATGCTCTACTCCCTCAAGGCTGTCTCACAGTCTGTTTCATACATGTATAGATTAACACCAGTGACAAAATCTCCCAAGAAGACGCCCCAGGATGAATACAAGTGTGTTAAGGCTGATATTTCAGGATAGGATGCCTAGGATTACAGAGATGATATTGCAGGTTTGAATGCAATCATTTACTTTCTCAGAGTATTTCAAATCCTTAAATAGAAATGATTCCAAGATAAGTACTATAATTCCTGATGTGTTCTTAAAATAATAAAAATGAAGTGAAATCCATGCAAACATCTGTTCATTTAATCATGTTCCCCAATCCGAAATAGAGTAAAGCACCTTTTAATGATGACCAAAAGCCCATAAGAAAACAGCAAGCCAGGCCAGTGTTCTTTGGGTAATTGCTCATTGCAATGAGGCATAAGACCTATTTTTAGTGAACTGAAGCCCGAAAAGCATTTGTTAGGAGAGACTAATGTGGAACAGAATATTAATGTGTCAAAAAGAAGTAGTATACATGATGCATGTCTTTAAAAATAGGGATACTGACAAGCAATGAAGCAGAAATTTTATAGTTCAGGAAAAGAGTGTCAAGCAGTTGCTGAATTTAACATTGATCTAGCAAACATTTATCAAGTGTCCATTATTTTTCCAGGCACTCCACTAAATACTGAAGATTCAGCAATAAACAAAGCAGTTTGGAGCCCATGGTCATGTGGTGTAGCACTTAATACAAACATTAGCACTGTACAGAATAAAGGAGGTGCTGGAACACCAGCTCATTGAAAACTGGGGAATTTTTAACTACATCGAATGCATCAGGAAACACTAGTCCTACAGAGTGTTATATGAGTTTTGGTTTGGTTTTGGTTTTGGTTTTGGTTTTGGTTTTGGTTTTGGTTTTGGTTTGGTTTTTTGAAACAGGGTTTCTCTGTATAACCCTGGCTGTCCTGGAACTTACTCTGTAGACCAGTCTGGCCTCGAACTCAGAAATCCTCCTGCTTCTGCCTCCCAAGTGCTGGGAATAAAGGTGTGCACCACCACTGCCCGATGAGAAATTTTAAAAAATTAGTTATTTGACATTAAAGGCCAATGAAAGAAATGGACATGAGGAGGGATACAGAAAAAAATTACCATTCCAGAGTGATACTCCATGGACACAAAAAAGAATAAATAAATGGAGCAGACCTGGAATCTACAACTTTGGGTAGGATATGAACATCATCACTGAAAACTTATCAGAGCTGTGGGTTAACAGTGCAATTATTTGCAATACATTGATGTTAGCTCTTCTTTAAAGATCTGGTAGTACTTAGCAGTGAATCTCTTTAGTTGTGGGCATATTTTTTTCTCTTAAAGACTATTGATGCTTCAATTTCTCAATATAGTTATGTTTCATTGCTGACAGGCCTTTTCAATTTATTGAATCATCTTTCAATAAATTAAGAATGAAATATGTCATTTGCAGGAATCTTCTAGCAAATTATGCCAAACACATATATTATGATTTTCTGTGAGAAACATATTCTTATTCTCTCTCTCCCTCCCGCACTCCCTCCCTCTGTCCTTCCTTCTTCCCCCTCCCCTCGTCTTTGTGTGTGTGTGTGTGTGTGTGTGTGTATGTGTGTCATTCATATATGTATGCGTTGGCTTATGTTTTTCAAATCCTATCTTAATAAGTGTTCTTAAATGCTCCAATCTCTCTTAGAACCCACTGACCAACTGAAGGGGAAGAAATAGCTCTTAGGACAATGGGAGATATGGACCTGTTTAGAAGTAGTTTTTTGGGGTGATTCCAATTCATTGTCAGCAGTCCAGTCCACTACCAAAACACTGAACAGGAATCAACAGCAGTGGCTTGATCAAGAAGAAACTGCTAGACACTGCTGATTGGCATGTGTCCTCTGAAGCTGGAACAAGCAGCCAGGAACACCATGAGAAGTTCTTTGGTGTAATTCTTTCTACAAAGTCATGATAAGTGAAGATAGTAAAGAATGCAGAGCAGACCTGTTGAGGTTTTGTGTTTTGCTGTCTGTTGTAACGCTAAGTGCAGGACCTCAAGACTTGGAGTCTGCAAGTAGCCTCTGGGTCCCTGCCCCCAAATTAATTCTCGTTGGTGAATAAACATGCTGATAGCTAGGCAGAAGAGACATAGGGGTTGAGGTTTAGCAGGCTCCTGAGAGAGAGGACTATGAAGAGGGAGAAGAGGGAAGGAAGTCAATAAGGAAGAAGAATGTCTAGGAGGAGAAGTAGAGCCACCGAGGGCTAATTGCCAAAAGAACATGGCCCAAAGGGCTGCCCGATTGGGTTAAGAGCAGCCCAGATGGAGCATAGTAAATAGTAAGTGATAACTTGTTATCGAAAGTAGATTTTAGCAGCATGGAGGATAGGCAGCTGCCAAGCTATTATACTGCCTAAGGCATATTTAAAAATATAAAGGCTGTGTGTGTGTCTTTCATCCAGGAATATAAATGGAATAAAGCAGGGAAGAAGCTCCACACTGGAATTTTTAAATATTATTTACTACACAAACCAATGCAATAGATTCGTCAATAAAGACCAGTGTCAGTGAAGCCCAATGAAGACCAGCCAGGTGGACCAATGCCAGAGCCTCATCCATTGTCTGTTTGGCTATAGTTACACTCTTTCCAAAGATCATGTGCCCTTCTGTTCCAGTAAAACATTATGTACCCTTCCATCAGGCAACTTCCAGAAAAAACATCATGTATCCCAGCAAATCATCCTCTCATAAGACAGTTTCCAGATAAGCATCACATGACACAACTGGCTCTCCAATGAAACCAGAAATTTCTACTTCATGTACGACATAAGATTGGAAAGAAACATTTGGAGAACATAGATGGGGATCATGTGAAAGGGACAAAGAAACAAGATAAAGAAGGGACACATATGAGCAAAGGTTAATGATAAATGTATTAAAATGTCATAATGAAACTCATTATTTTAAAAATGAGTAAAAATTGAAAAACCTCAGCTACTAGCATAAATAATGAAATTATATAACATTTCAATTAAAAAAATTCACATATTACATTTTATAAGCCTAATTTACTGATTGAAATATTGACTTTTTTTTTTTAGTAATACCCTTTGATATCTAAAGATCTACTGAAATCACAATGTGTTTAGATAACTATATGATATATAATCACATTTAATGTAAGAGTATTCTTTTAAATATCTTAAATATTTTAAAAAATATTTACTTTGTTATTTTATGTATATCTATGTAGGCCTGAGAGCTTATATCATTACCACATATATGCAACTATCAGTGAAGGCCAAAAGGGAGGTCAGATACCCTGGAGCTAGAGTTACAGGTTGCTATGTACCAACCAGTATGGATACTGGGAAATGAACCTGGATGTTCACCAACAGTAGGTATTCTTAATCTCTGAGCCATTTCTCCAGCTTTATTTAATACTTAAATAACTATTTGAATGAGGGACTTCAGGTACAGTTTAATATAATTCAAACAAATAAAGAGCAATCGTTTTTGAAAATCACCATAAAAAGCATAACAAGCAGTAATGAGAAGTCTCTAAGGGATTGTTCTGATGGCCTTTAACAACAAGGAGAGAGAGGAAGAAGAGATGCCCCCATGGGAGTGTTGGAATACACCGTGCTATTGCTTGACTGCACTCACACCTTCCTTCTATTTCACGACATTTTAACTATCAACAGATCTATCAAGTGAAACACCAAACATTTATCAGAGTCTACAAAGCACTGAAAATGCTTATTCTCAGTCCTCTCCAAAGATAATTGACAATAGTTGCTCTGAATTTGAATCTGGATGCCTGTATTATTAAATGTCCTTTGTGCATATCAGGTTAGAAATCACTACTATAAATCCAAAATGCTTCATAAATAGCTGAAGAAATCCTGCAAACAGTTACCTAATATAAATTATTTTAGTATTCTATACCAAGCACAATTTTTAAGCACTTAAGGGATAAATCATATGTTGTCTCTAAATAAATTGCCCGTTGCTTTTCAGGTCAGAACCTTACTGACCTATATTCCATCAAAGCTGTAAAGTTTCCTGCTATCTAAAAATTACTAAACATAATCTACTTTAAATGTATTTTAGAACTTTTTTCATAACACAACACTCCAGAAAGGGAGAATTGGAATTAACCAAAATGAAAATTTCTATGTCATTTTGCAACTTTATCCCACCATCATTATGATTTTCTTTCTTTCTTTCTTTCTTCCTTTCTTTCTTTTTTTTTTTTTTTTTTTTTTTTGGTTTTTTCGAGACAGGGTTTCTCTGTGCAGCCATGGCTGTCCTGGAACTCACTTTGTAGACCAGGCTGGCCTCGAACTCAGAAATCTGCCTGCCTCTGCCTCCCGAGTGCTGGTATTAAAGGCGTGTGCCATTACCGCCCAGCATAATTTTCTTTTTTAAAAACTATTTATTGATTCTTTGTGAATTTCACATCATGTATCTCAATCTCACTCATCTCTCCTTTTTATCTACCTTCTGCCCCACCCAAAAGAAAACAAAAAATAAACACTTTTTTTAAAGAATAAATGTTCTTCCTCATCACTCTTATCCCATCACATATGAACTTTATCTTACAAAAGTATGCAAAGAGAAATGTTGACTTGTGTGTGTGTGTGGGGGGGGGTTAAGGGAGAGACTAACACAGGCTTTTACTTCTATGCATTCTGTGAGTTAACCTTATATCATGGCCAAGGGAAGCTGGATGAAGGGGTAGAAGAGACTTCAGGCCTTACAAAAGGTTGGAGGGAAGTGGAAAGCTCAGGGGGAACATGCATATGACTACCTGGATATAGATTTCCTTCATAGAATTGTGTATATGGGCCTCTGGAGCAGATAAAGTGAATGGTTCAGCAAGAAACCATCTCAAAAAGAACCATAGAACTCAAGAAACCATGCCAGGCTCTGATGATAGGTCCAGGGTAAGTCAGTGGGAAGTACAAGAAGCTACATCAAGGATTGCTCATTTTATCAGCGCCTGCCTTTCCTTCTATTAGAACATTAGAGAAAAGAACAGCAGGGAACTTACTAAAATCTACTGAGACCCAAAATTAATATTAAAACTTCCCTGGTTAGAAATGTGAATGACATTAGCATTAGTTTGTCTATCTTGCTTCAACAGAAACATAGACAGCTAGAAAGAAAAGAGCTTAGAACTTTGAAATTAATAAAAGTTCTACACATGATGTAGTTAAACTGCTACCTATATTTGTTGGTCAAATACTACATTAAAATATTTATGTTTCTCTATAAAGCATGATTTCACTATGTATGATAACTTGTCAAAATCTGGACCCAAATCACCAACTCTTGTTTTGTTTTTTGTTTTTTGTTTTATTTTACCTATCCCAACAAAAACCAAATGGTTAAAATTGAATATGAAGTCTAGAGAAAAATATAGTTTTAGTCACAGAATATATGTTTGGATATTTAACTTCATAAATGCTCAAGTCCTTATGTAAAAACAAAGTGTTTCCATGTGACTAAGTACATCCGTCTGTATACTCATTCCAACTCATACCTTTGTAAATGCTGTGTACATTGTTTTTTTTTTTTCCATTTTTTATTAGGTATTTAGCTCATTTACATTTCCAATGCTATACCAAAAGTCCCCCTTACCCACCCACCCCCACTCCCCTACCCACCCACTCCCCCCCTTTGGCCCTGGCGTTTTATAGTGTTATAGTTTACAGTGTCACAGGACACCCATAAGCAACAGGATTGGTGTGTATTTGCAATTTAGAAAATGCAACAAACATTTTGGTCTTGCATCCAAACCGAGAGAGAGAGAGAGAGAGACAGAGAGAGACAGAGACAGAGAGGGAGACAGAGAGACAGTCAGAGACAGAGAGAGACACAGAGTCAGAAAGAGAGAAACAGAGAGACAGAGACATAGACAGACCTATACATACAAAGGGATCTGCAACCCTATAGGTGGAACAACATTATGAACTAACCAGTACCCCGGAGCTCTTGACTCTAGCTGCATATGTATCAAAAGATGGCCTAGGCGGCCATCACTGTAAAGAGAGGCCCATTGGACACGCAAACTTTATATGCCCCAGTACAGGGGAACGCCAGGGCCAAAAAAGGGGAGTGGGTGGGTAGGGGAGTGGGGGTGGGTGGCTATGGGGGACTTTTGGTATAGCATTGGAAATGTAAATGAGCTAAATACCTAATAAAAAATGGAAAAAAAAAACAAAAAAACAAAGAGACAGAGACAGAGGAAGGGGAATAGAGGGGAAAGATTAAGACAGTATTATGATTACATATGATGCTTATTACATATTTGGAGGATTTACTAGTCAAGCAACTTGCTTTTTTATTAAATTGTTTCATACTATAAAATAAAAAACGTACACACACACACACACATATATATATATATATATATACACACAAACACACATAAGATTATATATTTTAGTTCTAATATATACATGCATATGTATATATATATACATATAATCATATATTATGTGTGTAGACAAATTATATACATTGAGTTATTTTAATTATATTTCTCATATTCAAACACACCAGGATTTCAATGAGAACAAACTTGGACATGACACTATCCCTTTCATTTTTATTTGAATATTCCTTGCTAATGCTTTACACTCTTGTATGTACGGTATTGCTTCGCAGAGGCTGAGCTACCTCCACTTTTACATACCAACACCTTAGTGAGGTTTACTATGTTTTGTATTTATCTATAATTTATTTAAATTTTGTATGATTTATTATTTGAATATAACATTAAATTCAGCTGTTTGCAATTCAACTCTTCCCAGAGCTCCCTCCTTGAAAATGTTGACTCTATTGCATCTTTAATTTTTTTAATTTATGTGCATTTGTATGTATCTGTGATGCACTGACAATTGTGTATACATGTGTACTTGCTTGGAGACTAGAGGAAAGTCTTTGGTTTTCCTTTTCAAGAGATGTTTATATTGTTTTTAAGAGAGGGTATCTGAGTATGGAATGGGCTTGCCATTCCATACTTAGTATTATATTTTTAAATGCATAGAAAAGTTAAACAGCATAAAATCATATTAATGTAAAATGGTACAGTTGTTCAAGTATACAATAGCAATCATAAATGCTTTTATACAGCATACATTGAAGTATTTAACTCAATAATAAGAACTGAAAATTCAGTACTCTGATTAACATTATATATAATAGTAATCATTATATATACTATATATGTTATACAAGCGCAGGGAACACAGTGGTAAAACAGTACAAGAAGATGTAGTGTAAATAAAACCAAATTTTCTGATATATTCTAATTAATTTGATTTTTGAAGATTGTAATACAAACATAATTTTTCTCCTGTTTAATGTGGCTGCTATTAACTACATAATGTTCTTTCTTGAGCCCCATTAAATTGATATTCACTGTATTGTTTGAAGATTTAGTAAGATTTTTCTCTTAACGCCATTAATGATCTAATAGCAAAGCTACTGAATTAAAAACAACATGGTAAAGTAGTGATATTTGACATCTCTGCAATTGAGTTGTTAGTTTCCTAGAGATGCCATAACAGAATATCAATAACTGGGCGTGGGAAATATGCATTTCTTTTCTAGTGTACTGAGGCTTGATATTTGAAATGAAGGGTTAGCAGTCCATCGTTCTTTGGAACACTGTGTTTTAATTGACCTTGCTTCTCCCTGGCTTCTGGAATTTACTGAAAGTCATCTGTGTTTCTGGCATTACAGAACACACACTACCCTTATCATTCCTGTTTCTCAGTTTCAGCAACTTTAAAGAACCCTCCCTTTGAGGATGCTGGTCACATGGCATCAGCTCTATGACAGAAATGTCCTGTCTTTACTGAGTATGGCTGTGACATTTCTGTGATAGAATGCCTATGTGGGAGGGTAGGTTGACAAATCTCAGTTCTAAAATCAACAAGTTAGCTCATTTCAAGTGTTTATGTAAACCACTTAAGCCTGGTTGTGCAGCTAACAGAGATGTATGGTGTCACAATGTACTGTGCTATGGTGCAGCTATGCTTTTGCAGGCTTCTGGCTTTTTTTTTTTTTTTTCCTATTCAGACAATCTAATAGACAGATACTCCTTTATCTTTAACTCTATTTTCCTCTTCTGTTTGCTCATTTTTGATACTCTTAAAGGGTTTTGCTTTGTATTCTACATTTCTGATCTTCCACAAATTGCTTCTAAGGGTCAACTTCTTAGTTTTGCCTGTGATTCACTGGGTGTCATGACTTTGTGACAGTATATAAAGTATATAAAATCCTTTGCTTATAGTTTTCTGGAATTCTTCTCTCTTTTTTTAATTAGATCTTTTCTATGTTTACATTTCAAATGTTATCCCCTTTCCTGGTTACCTCTTGGGAACCACCCCCCCCCAATCCCCTTCCTCTCCCCTCATTCACCAACCTACCCACTCCTGCTTCCTGGCCCTGGCATTCCCCTACACTGGAGCATAGAGCCTTCATAGGACCAAGGGTCTCTCCTCCCATTGATGACCAAAAAGGCCATCTTCTGCTACATATGTGGCTGGAGCCATGGGTCCCTCCATGTGTACTCTTTGCTTGGTGGTTTAGTATCTGGGTACTCTGGGGGTACTGACTGGTTCATATTGTTGTTTCTCCTATGGGGCTGCAAAGCCTCTCAGCTCCTTGGGTCCTTTCTCTAGTATCTCCATTGGGGACCCTGTGCTCAGTCCAATAGTTGCCTAAGAGCATCCACCTCTGTATTTGTCAAGCACTGGTAGAGCCCCTCAGGAGACAGCTATATCAGGCTCCTGTCAGCAAGAGCTTTTTGGTATCCACAATAGTGTCTGCATTTGGTCACTGTATATGGGATGGATCCCCAGGTCCAATAGTCTCTGGATGGCCTTTCCTTGAGTCTCTGCTCCACAGTTTGTATCTGTAACTCCCCCCATGGGTATTTTGTTCTGCCTTCTAAGAAGGACCAAAGTATCCACACTTTGGTCTTCCTTCTTCTAGAGCTTCATGTGGTCTGTGAATTGTATCTTGGGTATTCTGAGCTTCTGGGCTAATATCCACTTATCAGTGAGTTCATACAATGTGTGTTTTTTTGTGACTGTGTTACCTCACTCAGGCTGATATTTTCTAGTTCCATCCACAATAGAGTACTACTCAAATATTAAAACCAATGAATTTTTGAAATTCTTAGGCAAATGGATGGACTTCCTCTTCAGCATGCCATATCTTCAGGTTCTTCTCTCTATATCACTTCTTTGCAGGGCTCTTTTTTTTTCTTTTTGCCTCTTTGTGATGTTTTCTGGATAATTTATTTTCATCAGTCACATAGTTTCATAATTTTGTGTGCAGAATTTTCTGACTTATATTCTATTAAAAAGGAATTTAAATTTTTAATTTAATAGCCTTTATTTTATATTTCTATAAATTTGGTTTGGTTTTCTTGAAATATCTCATGTGTTTAGTGCTTCTGGTATTCCACAAATGCACAGAGAAATGCAATTCATTTTCCTATAGGCAATGTATTAATTTGATTGTCATGTGTGACCATCATTTAATAATCATTAAATTATCTAATCCCGTTGCTTGATTGTCTGTTTGTATTTGTTTATTACTCTATGTGTTCTGTCTGGTAGGATCTTACCCATCATGTTTTATAAATAATATTTTTAGTGTAATAATGTTGTCTTGCTTGTAACAATACTTGTGGAAGCTTAGTGTAATAAAATTGCATCTCCCTCACAGAGCAATGCACTGACTTTCAGAAAAAAATGATATTAAATTTGTGGGTGATAGTTTGTTATACGCAGGCCACAGTTATTAGGGTTCCTGCTGCCTGTCTAATGTAACCTCACAGACCTCTTAATTCTTTGATTTTCCTGCAGCAGGGCACCCTTCCACAGTTTCTCATCCCATTCCTCCACTCCTTGTGTCTCCAAGAGGAGACTCCTCACACCCTTCCTGGCCTCCCCATTCCCTGGGGCCTCAAGTCTCTCCAGGGTTAGGTACATCTTCTCTCACTGAAGTCAAACCAGGCAGTCCTCTGGTAATATGTATGTGTCAGGGGGCTTGGACCAGCCCATGTATGCTGCCAGGTTGGTGGCTCAGTGTCTGAGAGATCTCAGGGGTCCAGGTTAGTTGAGACTGCTGGTTTTCCTATGGGTTCACCCTACTCACCTTCTTCCAGCCTTTCCCTAATTAAAGCACAGGAGTCTCCAATTTCAATCCAGTGGTTGGGTATCTGCTTCTGTCTCATTCAGCTGCTGGTTGGGCCATGCTAGTCTCCTGTCAGTAAGCACACCACAACATCAGTAATAGTGTCAGGCCTTGGAACCGTCCCTTGAGATGGATCCCAAGTTAGGCCGGTGACTAGAACTCCTTTTTCTCAGTCTCTTCTCCATATTTGTCCATGTAGTTCTTTTAGACAGGAACAATTCTGGGTCAGAATTTTTGACTGTAGAATGGCAACCCCATCCCTCCACTTTATGCTCTTTTTTTCCCCCCCCTCCCTCCCTCCCTCCCTCCCTCCCTCCCTCCCTCCCTTCCTTCCTTCCTTCCTTCCTTCCTTCCTCTCTTTCTTCCTTTCCTTTCCTTTCCTTTCCTTTCCATTCCATTCCATTCCTTCCTTTCCTTCCTTCTTTCCTTCCTTCTTTCCTTCCTTCTTTCTTTCCTTCCTTTTATCCTTCCTTTTATCCTTCCTTCCTCCCTCCCTCCCTCCCTCCCTCCCTCCCCCCCTCCCTCCTTCCCTCCCCTCCTTCCCTCCCCTCCTTCCCTCCTTTCTTCTTCTTCTTCTTCTTCTTCTTCCTCTTCTTCCTTCTTCTTCCTTCTTCTTCCTTCTTCTTCCTTCTTCTTCCTTCTTCTTCCTTCTTCTTCCTTCTTCTTCCTTCTTCTTCCTTCTTCTTCCTTCTTCTTCCTTCTTCTTCCTTCTTCTTCCTTCTTCTTCCTTCTTCCTTCTTTTTCTTCTTCTTCCTTCTTCTTCCTTCTTCTTCTTCCTTCTTCTTCTTCCTTCTTCTTCTTCTTCCTTCTTCTTCTTCTTCCTTCTTCCTTCTTCCTCTCTCTCTCTCCCCGTTAGTTATTTGCATTTCAAATGTTATCCTCCTTCCTGGTTTCCCCTCTGCAAACCCATTATACCATCCCCTCTACCTTGCTTCTATGGGGATCCATCCTATCTGCAGCCATCAAACCCAGACACTATTGCTGATGCCAAGAAGTGCTTGCTGTCAGGAGCCTGGTATAGCTGTCTCCTGAGAGATTCTGCCAGAGCCTAACCAATTCAGATGTGGATGCTTGCAACCAATCACTGGGGTAAGCACAAGGACCCCAATGGAGGAGTTAGGCAAAGGAATGAAGGAGCTGAAGGGGTTCGCAGCCCCATTGGAAGAACAAAATAACCAACCAGACCCCCAGAACTCCAAAGGGCTAACTCACCAACCAAAGAGTAAAAAAGGAGGGACCCATGGCTCCAGCTGCATATGTAGCAGAGGATGGCTTTATCTGGCATCAGTGGGAGGGAAGTGTGGTTACACACACACACACACACACACACACACACACACACCCCACACAAAATAAATAAAAGTAATAAATGTTGAAAATTCAGTTGTAAAATTTTTATGAACTCAGTCATCTTATTATTCATACATTAAAACTTTGTTATTTCACAGCATCTGTGAAGCTGTTTCATTTTTGTCTGGCTGTTTCTTCTCAGTGTCCCTGTTGGTTCTGTGTCTATGTCCACTGTAAGGATTTCTTTTTTTTTTTTTTTTTTTTTTTTTTTGTACACCCATTTTCTTTTATCACAATGCACTGAGTGTTCACTCTTAGCTAATGTGTCCCATTAGGGTATTTCAGGAATTTTATAAGACCTTCATTAGTTTACTTAATGTTCCCAGAAAATGTCTGGAGCTAAGACACTGGATGAAAATAGGTATTAAGTAGGAATGTGCCAAACCCTGATGGACAGATACATCTGGCCCTGGGAAGCATGCCTCCCTTTGTTCTGAAGCAAGTAAGCTACTCAAAAGCAAATTAAAATAGAGACAAGACCCGAGGAATCCATCAACAGACATAAAGAAGACTCAGAAATGGCTTCAAGCCTTTGCTTGATTTTTCAAACACAAGCAAAACTTAGCTTCATTATTGCAGGTAAATAATACTAGACAGAAAGACCTTAATTCTACACAATTACTAATGTCCAACAGAGAGGGTTGTGAGCAGAGCCTTTTCGACAAATGTGCCTGAAAAAGGACGTTTTCACATCACAAGCTAATCAAATACTTTCCTAAGTATGCTTCTTCATTTTACAAACCAACCTCTGCCGCTTATGTCCGGAAACTTTAATCTTTCTGTTCTGGAGTCCTTAAATTCTTGAATTGCTTCTTACTGAGAGAATCTCTCACAATTAAATGAATAAACATGGCTTGCAAGAAACCAATTTTATCGGGAATATATGATTTCTGTAGTAAGTCTAAGGATAATGAACTGGGTATATTAGCTAAATTTTACTTCAATTTAGATTCAGATAGTCCTTTGCCAACACAGCATAGGTATATCAATTCTTGTTTCTTGCCCCCCTCCATTCTCATTCTCTGTCTCTCTCTGTCACTGTCTCTCTGTGTGGCTCTGTCTCTCTCTCTTAGTCTGTAACAGTACAATGTGCCTATAGAGGTCAGATACAACTTGGGTGGGGTCAGTTCTCTCTTCTATCTTGTAAGTTCTAGGGATCAAATAGCTTTTATCATTAATCCATCTTACTGACCTTGTGCACCATATTATAGAGAATTACAATGTGACTGATACACATTTAATCGCTGCTTATAAGTCTCTTTCCCCACATATTCACAGAAGCCTGTGTTATACACCTGTCATCAAACTGAAGCCCCAACCAGTGATAGTTCAGTTTCAAAGCAAACCCACCTGGCCACCACAGTATAAGAAGCTCAGAGGCGATCCAAAAGGAAATCCTCCCTTTGCTCGCAACTTCTGAAAACACCGCTTAGAGTCCAGGCTTAGTGCTCCTGTGGGTTTTCTGGACAGGTTTGGAATTACTGCACAGAGATATGAGGGACACATTCTCCTCTAGGAAATAAAAGAAGCATGGAACACACACACGTACACAGGTACACACACACACACGCACACACACACACTATTGTAAGCATAAATAATCGTTTTAAATGTTCAAAGTAAAAGCATAAGGAAAAATGAGCTTCAAGTGTTTGCAGACAGTAGGCTTATTTTAAAACAAATTTAGGTGTGTGAATATGGAAATATCCTATAATTACCATTACTTCCTTTTCAGAACAGTGACTGTAGCAACTGGAGAGACGCTTTTTAAGGCATACATATTCTTTCTGAGAAATGCTTCTTTAGGCAATTTCTTTATTATTCAGACATCTAAAAATGTATATACACAAACAAAGATGGATTGCATTACTTGATTATATAATTATAATTATATAATCCACTGGTATATATCAGTCTCTTGTGAACAATGTATCTTATTCCGTTGCTCATGAATGGATTAATTTTCAACTTATTGCTGTTAATAAAATCTTGTAATAGGTTTCTTTCATTCAAAGTTTATGTTTTATATTTACATTTTCATATTATTGATACCTGCTACCCTTGTTTCTTACATGGAGAAGGACACCTGGTATCTTCTTTAGGCATTGCATCTGTTGGATAAAGCCCTGGGAGAGGAGATTAAGTTAGGATCCCAACCACCGCTCTCCACAAGTGAAAGGAGGCTAAGACTAGGCGGAGATTGATTCAAATAGGGGAGGGATTCAGGCTCTGATTCACATGAGTCTTATAAAAAAAAAAAACACTTCCTCAATCATATGCTACACACATGAGACAATTTGAAGAGTCTTGGCATGATTACGGATTATGATTTTACAATATAAATGGTAGTTTAGCTGAAGTAGAATTCCAACAGATTCCTCACACTGCTTTACTGATTTCACAGACATGTTTAAATTAATGTTCTGATTCCCAAGTCTCCAATTGGCCATATCCATGTACCACGTTATATAAAAGACACAGGAATAACTATTTGTTACAGGATAAGTAAAGCCCAGTTGTGCCTAGCCTTGTAGATAGTTGGAACTTAAAAACTGAAATAATGAATAAGACAGACCCCAAGAGGTCTTCATTTTGTTCTCAATATGAAACAAAGTAACATTTCTTAAAGTGTGGAAACCAACCTTCAGAAGGAGCACAAGAGACATTTGGACTTGGATCCATGAATTCATAAAGGAATAGAACTAACAAGACTTTCACATTTCATTCAGATACATAATATAGAATGCAAACTCTATAGGAGTGCTTTTGTTGTATATCCATAAAATAGTGATAACAACAGAAAGCAACAGTTTTAATGCATTTTTGATGTAAATATGACTGGGAAAAATCAGGTATTTACCTTCTTATATTTGGGAGGCAAAAATACTATGTAGTCATCTATAGAGACAGTTATTATTTGGGAACCCAAAAGATTTGTAGTTATTACAGCAAAGGCAATATTTTTGTAGAACCTAATAAATGTCACACCTTACATTGCGGCTCCCACATATCTTCTGGTTTCTTCATGACAAGTATTGCCAAAGAGAGCAGGCAGCAGATGAAATGTTTAAGAAGGAAATATGGGGAAGCTATATAACGGTGCAAGTTTTGTATCATTAGTCACATGACTTTTAGAAGAGATGCTCACCATCATCTCTGATGACAATGTGTTTGACAAAGCAGTGGAGCATTCACAAGGTCTAATGAAAAGCAAGATCAAAGGCACTGGTTTAGATGCCTTGTTGCACTAAAGATACTTCTCTCCAGAATACATGTTCCATTTTCCAAATCGAACAATTGTTTAATCCTCTGTGGTTTTGCCTAATTATATAAGGAGTGGATATTTTTGTGATAGATTCCTTTTCAAGTTTCATTTTGTGATGAACTTAGTCTTAAAATCTCCTGTTGTTAGTATTTTCCAATATTGATTCATTGCTAATCAATAGATAGACAAGACTGTATATAGATTACGTATTCATTTACACTTGGAAATTTCAGGAAATGGCTAAAGTTTAACAAGAAGACAACCTATTGTGATTTGTATTATATGGATCATTGAATGGAATTCAAAGGCTAAGTTAATTTATTGCTGTGAAAACTTCACCTTGAAAAAGAAATGAAGATCTTCAATATGCTGGTATATTGAGGCTATAACATTACCAAATCTTTCATCTATCCTATGTACCCAACCATAGCATGTTGATAAAGAAATCATCCTCACAATAATTAAAATCATATAAAAGAAAAGTTTTTAAGTCTCATGAGAAATAAAATGCAAGTGAACTGTAGGCATGGAAGAGTGTTCAACCTCATATGTCATTAAATATTGTTAAGTACATCCATGACTACAATTAGGTGCTGAGCAGTGTGAAAACAACAGCGACAAGCAGAACCCCAAACAAAGAAACAGACAAAATCCAAACAAGGACCCCACCAAATGCTGTGGATTGGAAGGATGACAGGTCATTCTCGCCTTTTCTCTGCCCTTTCTTTTTTGGTGAAGAGACACAACAAAGTGGCAGCAACTTACAAACTAAATTTAAATGTAAGAGAGAGAGAGAGAGAGAGAGAGAGAGAGAGAGAGAGAAAGGGAAAGAGAGAAAGAGAAAGAGAAAGAGAGAGATAGGGAGGGATTGATGGAGGGAGGGAGGGAGGGAAGGAGGGAGGGAGGGAGAAAGAGAGAGAGAGAGAGAGACCGACTCTGACATTAATTCTTGAGTTCTTGACAAAAGATAGCCAAATTTATGTCCACATGGAAATACACAAGAGATTCAAATAGTTTATAACACCTTTATTTGAAAATTGCCAAACGTGGAGTCAGCAAAGATATCCGTCAATAAGTTAATGAATATTGACAAAGGAATGCATCCAGATATTTAATATTATTTAGCAATACAAGCAATTACTTCTTCAGTTACAAAATGCAGAGAGGAACCTCAGATACATATTGTCAATTAAAACAAAAGGTAAGTTTGGAAATAATTAGTTCTTAAATTACTAATGAAGAATCAATTGGTATTTATAATAGTCTGAATAGGGTCTTCAGAGAATTGAAGATAAACATGTACATGGTCCTGTGATGGTAGATAGGTGACAACACTGTTCACGTTATTATAATGTTCACTATAATGCATGAACTACAATGTAACTGTAAAACTGACCAACACTATGGACTTATAAATTGTAATAAATTTGTGAGGAAACTAATAATAGATCAAGATGTTGGGCTTTTGGGAATGATTGAAAACTGTTATGAAGATTGAATCTTCAACCCATTATTTTTCTGTAGATTGTTTTCCATTTTTACTATACTAACCTACCAATTCATGAAAATGGGGTTTCTTTCCATTTTCTAAGATCTTCTTCGATTTCTTTCTTCAGAGACTTGAAGTTATTGTCATACAGATCTTTTACTTGCTTAGAGTCACAACAAGATATTTTACATTATTTGTGACTATTACAAAAGGTGTTGTTTCCCTAATTTCTTTCTCAGCCTGTTTATCCTTTGAGTAGAGGAAGGCCATTGACTTGTTTGAGTTAATTTTATATCCAGCCACTATGCTGAAGTTGTTTATCAGCTTTAGGAGTTTTCTGGTGGAATTTGGGGGGGGGTCACTTAAGTATACTATCATATCATCTGCAAATAGTGATATTTTAACTTCTTTCTTTCCAATTTGTATCCCTTTGATCTCCTTTTGTTGTCTAATTGCTCTAGCTAGGACTTGAAGTACTATATTGAACAGGTAGGGAGAGAGTGGGAAGCCTTGTCTAGTCCCTGATTTTAGTGGGATTGCTTCAAGTTTCTCTCCATTTAGTTTGATGTTGGCTACTGGTTTGCTGTATATTGCTTTTAGTATGTACAGGTGTGGACCTTGAATTCCTGATCTTTCCAAGACTTTTACCATGAATGGGTGTTGGATTTTGGCAAATGCTTTCTCAGCATTTAATGAAATAATCATGTTATTTTTTCTTTGAGCTTGTTTATATAGTGGATCACATTGATAGATTTCCATATTTTGGACCATCCCTGCATCCCTGGGATGAGACCTACTTGATCATGATGGATGATCATATTGATGTGTTCTTGCATTTGGTTTGTGATTGAGTATTTTTGCATTGATATTCACAAGGGAAATCGGTCTGAAGTTCTCTTTCTTTGTTGGATCTTTGTGTAGCTTAGATATCAGAGTAATTGTGGCTTCATAGAATGAATTGGGTAGTATTCCTTCTGTTTCTATTTTGTGGAATAATTTGAAGAGTATTGTAATTAGGTCTTCTTTGAAGGTCTGATAGAACTCTGTACTAAACCCATTTGGTCCTGGGCTTTTTATAGTTGGGAGTCTATTAATGATTACTTTTATTGCTTTAGGGGTTATAGGACTGTTTAGATCGTTTATCTGATCCTGATTTAACTTTGGTACCTGGTATCTGTCTAGAAAATTATTCATTTCATTCAGATTTTCCAGTTTTGTTGAGTATAGGCTTTGTAATAGGATCTGATGATTATTTAGATTTCCTCGGTTTCCATTGTTATGTCTTCCTTTCCATTTCTGATTTTTGTTGATTTGGATAGTGTCTCTGTGCCCACTGGTTAGTTTGGCTAAGGGAATTGAGTCCATTGATATTAAGAGATAGTAAAGAAAAGTGATTGTTGCTTCCTGTTAATTTTGTTGTTGGAGGTATAATTATGTTTATATGGCTATCTTCATTTTGGTTTGTTAAAAGAAGGTTATTTTCTTGCTATTTCTAGGGTGTAGTTTCCCTTCTTGTGTTGGAGTTTTCCATTTATTACCCTTTGAAGGGTTGGATTTGTGGAAAGATATTGTGTAAATTTGTTTTTGTCATGGAATACCTTGGTATCTCCATCTATGTTAATTGAGGAGTTTGCTGAGTATAGTAGCCTGGACTGGCATTTGTGTTCTCTTGGGGTCTGTATGATATCTTCCCAGGATCTTCTGGCTTTCATAGTCTCTGTCAAGAAATCTGCTGTAATTATGATAGATCTGCCTTTCTTTGTTATTTGACCTTTTTCCCTTATTGCTTATAATATTCTTTCTTTGTTTTATGCATTTGATGTTTTGATTTGGTGTTGAGGTGGTAGGAATTTCTTTTCTGGTCCAATTTATTTTAAGTTCTGTAGGCTTTGCATATGTTCATGGGCATCTCTTTCTTTAGGTTAGGCAAGTTTTATTAGATAATTTTGTCGAAAATAGTTACTGGCCTTTTAAGTTGGAATCCTTCACTCTCTTCTATACCTATTATTTTTAGGTTTGGTCTTCTCATTGTGTCCTGGATTTCCTGTATGGTTTGGTTAGGATCTTTTTGCCTTTTGCATCTTCTTTGACTCTTGTTTCAATGTTTTCTGTGGTATCTTCTGCACCTGAGATATGCTCTTCTATCTCTTGTATTCTGTTGGTGATGCTCCTGACTTCTTTCCTAGGTTTTCTATCTCCACAGTTGTCTCCTTTTATGATTTTTTTTGTACTTCCATTTTTAGATGCTGAATGGTTTTGTTCAATTCCTTCTCCTGTTTGGGTGTGTTTTCCTGTAATTTTTAAAGGGATTTTTGTGTTTCCTCTGTAAGGGCTTCTACTCGTTTACCTTTGTTCTCCTGTATTTCTTTAATGGAGTTATTTATGTCCTTCTTAAAGTCTTCTATCAGCATCATGAGATGTGATTTTAAATGAAAGTCTTACTTTTCTTGTGTTGGGATATCCAGCACTTGCTGTTGTGGGGGAACTAGTTTCCAATGATGCCATGAAGCTTTGGTTTCTGTTGGTAAGGTTCTTGTGCTTGCCTTTCACTAACTGGTAATATCTGGTGTTAGTTGGTCTTGCTGTCTCTGACTGGAGCCTGTCCTTCCTGTGGGGCCTCTAAGCCTATGTCAGCACTTCTAGGAGACAAGCTCTCCCCTGACAGGACCATTACACAAAGGGCTGTGGAACAGCCCCAGCTCCTGGGTAGAGGTGGAGGCTGGAAGGACATTGTCCCAACTGCTCCACAGCTCCTCTGGCCTGTGTGCTTCTGGCTGGTCCCTCCTTCGATAGTCATCGGAGAGAAAATGGCAATCTCACCTCCAAGCCTATCGTCAGTTCTTACTTTACAACAGTTTATGTCTAGAATAATGATTAATATTTTCTAGTCACAGAGTTTGATATTTATTGAATAAATAATAGTATTTTATACACAAAGAATATTACTGTCTCTTGAATTAATTAATAATTGACATTTACAATGAAAATGTTAAGCTGAAAGATTGGAGATCTGGTCAGTTTTGGAAGTCTGAAAAAATGTCATCTTAATTCCTGATATTTTTTTGATCAGTGAACATTACAATAACATTTGTGAAAATAAGACAAAAGAACACCCAAGCCATCTTGTCTCTAAAGAAATAGAAATGAATTTTCTCCCAGATTGTCACTTAATCTCTCTTAACATAAATACAAGGAAAACAAATAATTTACATCCATGATGATATTCAATAAGATATATTATGTTGAATGTCTGACTTTTTTCTAAAATAATTATAAATAGGTCCTTTTATTCTGATTTGCAATTTATATACTTTACACCTTAATGTTTGTATCATTAGTCCTCACAAGTTTTAGGTTATTTCATCTACTGCAATTTCCTGTAACAGGCTTTTCATTATCAGATAAAGGCTGTCTGAAGAGAAGTTTGATTGTAAGGCACAGGAATTTTACTTGAGCTGTGAATGATGGAGAGCTGAATTCCAAGCAGTGAATATGGATAATCTCTGTTAATATAGATATAATACCATGGACAGGATATTATAAACATGATTGGACATTTGCCTTCAATTTCAAGTATATGGAATTTTAAGGATAGATATAAAATATTAGTAAACAATTGTAAACTTCAGGAGTAACCTAAGTGTACTGTGAAATATTTGGTTACTCTTAAATGTAATAGAATTCATTATTTGGTGGTGGGGCTCTCTCTTATGCCAAATAGCATGAATAAAATACATTTTTAAATACGTGAATTAATAACAAGCCACAAAGGCATTTAATTAGCTATGAACAAACATTTGTATCCACATTTAACTATGTATAGCATATAATATATTAACTTTATATAATAATCTCTACCAAGATAATACAAAATAGAAAAATGTTCACTTTTTATCTTTTACCCACAGTTCTGTAATCCTATACCCTAAATAGTTGAAGTTGATTTGTTTTTAAATTAAGAACATTTATTAATGAAATGGGTGGCCCATCATGCATGCTAGCATCAAAGTTTCCAGGGTAAAAGACTCGTTATTTTTTGAAACCTTCACAGTGGCATGAGGGCCATGGTGGTTTGATTGACATTGCAAGTCATCCAATGCCTCACAAAGACTACTGTGGAACTTGGTGACATGTTAGCATGGTGATGCTCACTAACATTAAGCCTGTAAGCTCTAATGGTGAAATTATGCTTTCTTTTTGATATCAAGCTATCATGTGTAATTTGCTGGCTAAAGGAAACTTGTTTTGTGATCTTCATGTACTTTCATAGATTCCCTGTTCCAAAAATAAAACAAGCAACTCACTAAAATCCAGAAGGGCCATGATTAATGTGACTCTTTTTACTTAAGTTGCCTGTATAATTAGATTGTTTTGAATTATAAGCCAGAAATGATATTGATTATCTATAATCCTTATAGTCAGAAGATATTGACAAGATGATCATTAGTTCCAAGCTAAACTGTGGTTCTAAGCAAGATTCTGCTTAACAGACACAGCAAAGAACAAATAAAGCCTCTCAAAATCAATTAGAAGTTAGAAGACTGTAGATACATGCTGAAAGTTTACACGCCATAGGCTAAATGATGAAAATTTAAAATGCTAAATGCTGTAACTTTTTATAGTGCTGGACAAGTATTTATAAATTCAATATCAATGACATCATCCTCAAAGTAATCTAGTGGTATGAACTGGAGACTACCAATGAGTGAGTGTAGGGGTGAAAAGGACTGACAGGTTTTCTTAAGTTCAAATATAACCTCCATATTTCTCTGCCCTTTAGTTTCCAGGATGTCAAACATTATCTCCTCTGACTTACTTCAGGGACGTCTTTTTTGTTGTTCTCCTTGGATTCCCAAAGTCTCTTGCCACTGGGTATTTAATTGCCCATTTTACTCACTGTGAATTTCTTAGTCTACACTCATTCTCCTGACATTCAAATTTAATATTGCACTCTAGATTCTTTCTCCCACTTTAAATCTGTTCCACTGCCTCATATCTAGCTATTTCACCCAATTATCTTAGAATGAATTACCCTTCTTTTCCTTTTACACCAGGTATGAGGTCTAACAGAAAAAAAGTACACAGATACTAAACACCCCTTTGATCTATCCCCATTACATGTATATGTATGTGTATATGTATGTGTGTGTGTGTATGTGTATACGTATACTGACTTGACTCAGGTTATTCTTTCATAATAGGTATGTAAGTAAAGATGGAAATATTGGAAGCAGGAGGTTTCTACAAGCAGAGACTGTGCCAAGAAATTTTAAGTACAGTATTATTTATTTTTTTAATTTTTAAAAATTATTAGGTATTTATTTCATTTACATTTCCAATGCTATCACAAAAGTCCCCCACACCCACTCCCCTACCCACCCACTCCCACCTCTTGACCCTGGCATTCCCCTGTACTGAGGTATATAAGGTCTGCACGACCAATGGGCCTCTCCTTCCACTGATGGCAGACCAGGCCATCTTCTGATAGATATGCAGCTAGAAAAACAAGTGGAAATGAAGGGGAAAATAGGACAGACTCAGTAAAGTCAGAAGGAAGCTAATCAAGAAGTGTTGCAGAAACACACATACACACACACACACCATATATATATATATATATATATAAAATCTCAAGTTCAAGTTCATCACAGACTGTGCGTAGAGAAACTTTGGATCTAATGACCACATCCCTTTGTGGGGAAGAGTTGGTCCTTGTAGAATATGAATTTCAGCTTCCCAAGGCCCTCGCCCCAACTTATTACTGAATTTGGCAAACATGTACTTGGTTTCAGACAAAGAAAACTTTGCAATTTACTTTCCCATACATCAGGGCCTTGGGGAAAGTCTTGGATATCCCTAAATACCATGTCAAATCATTTGTGTATATGCTGACAAGTAGTATCATATAGAATTTTTCTAGTACTTTTTTTTAATTAGGTATTTATTTCAGTTACATTTCCAATGCTATCCCAAAAGTCCCCCACACCCCTCCCCCACCCATTCCCCCACCCACCCACTCCCACTTCTTGGCCCTGGCTTTCCCCTGTACTGAGGCATATAAAGTTTGCATGACCAATGGGCCTCTCTTTCCACTGATGGCCGACTAGGCCATCTTCTGATACATATGCAGCTAGAGACATGAGCTTCGGGGGGTACTGGTTAGTTCATATTGTTGTTCCACCTATAGGGTTGCAGATTCCCCCAGCTTCTTGTGTACTTTCTCTAGCTCCTCCATTAGGGGCCCTGTGATCCATCCAATAGCTGACTGTGAGCATCCACTTCTGTGTTTGCTAGGCGCATAGTCTCACAAGAGACAGCTATATCAGTGTCCTTTCAGCAAAATCTTGCTAGCATATGCAATGGTGTCAGCGTTTGGAGGCTCATTATGGGATGAATCCCCGAGTATGGCAGTCTCTAGTTGGTCCATCCTTTCGTCTCAGCTCCAAACTTTGTCTCTGTAACTCCTTCCATGGGTGTTTTGTTCCCAATTCTAAGAAGGGGCAAAGTACCAAAACTTTGGTCTTCGTTCTTCTTGAGTTTCATGTGTTTCGCAAATTGTATCTTATATCTTGGGTGATCTAAGTTTCTGGGCTAATATCCACTTCTCAGTGAGTTCACATTGTGTGAGTTCTTTTGTGATTGGGTTATCTCACTCAGGATGATGCCCTTCAGGTCCATCCATTTGCCTAGGAATTTCATAAATTCATTCTTTTTAATAGCTGAGTAGTACTCCATTGTGTAAATGTACAACATTTTCTGTATCCATTCCTCTGTTGAGGGGAATCTGGGTTCTTTCCAGCTTCTGGCTATTATAAATAAGGCTGCTATGAACATAGTGGAGCATGTGTCCTTCTTACAAGTTGGAACATCTTCTGGATATATGCCCAGGAGAGGTACTGCGGGACCCTCCGGTAGTACTTTGTCCAATTTTCTAAGGAACCGCCAGACTGATTTCCAGAGTAGTTGTACAAGCTTACAATCCCACCAGCAGTGGAAGAGTGTTCCTCTTTCTCCACATCCCCGCCAGCATCTGCTGTCACCTGAATTTTTGATCTTAGCCATTCTGACTAGTGTGAGGTGGAATCTCAGGGTTGTTTTGATTTGCATTTCCCTGATGATTAAGGATGTTGAACATTTTTTCAGGTGTTTCTCAGCCATTCAGCATTCCTCAGGTGAGAAATCTTTGTTTAGCTCTGAGCCCCATTTTTAATAGGGTTATTTGATTTTCTGGAGTCCACTTTCTTGAGTTCTTTATAAATATTGGATATGAGTCCTCTAACTGATTTAGGATTGGTAAAGATCCTTTCCCAATCTGTTGGTGGCCTTTTTGTCTTATTGCCTTACAGAAGCTTTGCAATTTTATGAGGTTACATTTGTGGATTCTTGATCTTACAGCACAAGCCATTGTTGTTATATTTAGGAATTTCCCCCCTGTGCCCATATCTTTGAGGCTTTTTCCCACTTTCTCTTCTATAAGTTTCAGTCTCTGGTTTTATGTGGAGTTCCTTGATCCACTTAGATTTGACCTTAGTACAAGGAGATAGGAAAGGATCAATTCACATTCTTTTACATGATAACCGCCAGTTGTGCCAGCGCCATTTGTTGAAAGTGCTGTCTTTTTTCCACTGGATGGTTTTAGCTCCCTTGTCAAAGATCAAGTGACCATAGGTATGTAGGTTCATTTCTGGGTCTTCAATTCTATTCCATTGGTCTACTTGTCTGTCTCTATACCAGTACCATGCAGTGTTTAATCATAATTGCTCTGTAGTACAGCTTTAGGTCAGGCATGGTGATTCCACCAGAGGTTCTTTTATTCTTGAGAAAAGTTTTTGCTATCCTAGGTTTTTTGATATTCCAGATGAATTTGCAGATTGCCCTTTCTAATTCGTTGAAGAATTGAGTTGGAATTTTTAATATGGATTGCATTGAACCTGTAGATTGGTTTTGGCAAAATAGCCAATTTGACTATATTGATCCTGCCTATCCATGAGCATGGGAGATCTTTCCATCTTCTGAGATCTTCTTTAATTTCTTTCTTCAGAGACTTGAAGTTCTTATCATACAGATCTTTCACTTCCTTAATTAGAGTCACGCCATGGTATTTTATATTAATTGTGACTATGGAGAAGGGTGTTGTTTCCCTAATTTCTTTCTCAGTCTGTTTATCCTTTGTGTAGAGAAAGGCCATTGACTTGTTTGAGTTAATTTTATATCCAGCTACTTCACTGAGGCTGTTTATTAGGTTTAGGAGTTCTCTGGTGGAATTTTTAGGGTCACTTATATATACTATCATATCATCGGCAAAAAGTGATATTTTGACTTCTTCCTTTCCAATTTGTATGCTCTTGATCTCCTTTTGTTGTCAAATTGCTCTGGCTAGGACTTCAAGTACATGTTGAATAGGTAGGGAGAAAGTGGGCAGGATATGACTGGTATGTTAATGCTATAGGATGGTGGTTCATTTTCATTTAACCCTTGTATATGCTAAAGGTGTCCAGATTCACTGTGTGAATGATGCTATGCAACTGTTTTATCAGTATTCCATGAAAGGACTAGTTGTCTAAGTATTGGATTGATTTGTCATCTTTGTCAGCATCAGTTGGCTTTAACTGGAAGCTTCACTGAAGGCTTTCCAGAGTGTCGTGTATGCTATAGAGAGACTACCAGGAAAGGTTGTTTCAAATGTGTTGTTTCTGATGTTATCACCATGTGTCCTGTCAGAAGTCATCGATAGATTTATTGAAATGGCCTTTTAAGTAGCTTTTTAGAGTATCTTTTCTTCATTTATTCAGACATACACAGAGAGAGGAGGGTAGGAAGGGAGGAGAGAAGGAGACAGAGACGGAGATGGAGACGGAGACGGAGAGAGAATGAGAATATTAAACTCTCAAGTTATTTTGGGCATAGCTTCCTGTGTTCTGGGAATTATAACTACACATGTTATATGACAGGTATAGAAATAGAAACAGAAGAGGCAGTGTTTTATGTAGTGTAGTTGGATGGCTAGGTAGGGTGCTAAAGAAGAAACAGCTTACAAAGTACACTCATTAGTGAATATTTGGTCATAGCAAAGGATTTGATTTTAAAGAGTTCAGTGGTGACATGGCATGACTACACTTTCAGATATGAAAAAGATCCAATGTGACAAATAGGGCAATAATTAGAAACAATACTAAATAATAGAGTTATAAAAGAGAATAAAAGGTGGCTTCAAAATTTAGAAAGATTTAAAATTTTTCTCTATTATATATTTAGTATTTATTTTGCACATTCTTAAATTTATGGTAGTTGCCAAAGATTAGTGATAATTGTTTTATCTTAAATAATTGCAGCACACATTAATTACTGTCATCTCTTAAGGATTACATTAAATTCTGCTCAAAAAGCCCAGAGAATGGAACTAGCTTCTAATATGATATTTTATTTGACTGTTGCAAATATTCTCTTAATAAATGGTAAGAAGAATTTCTGGACCCTGTAATTTACAAGGAACATAAGGAAAGGACTGCCAAGGTGCTCAGTGGGTAAGAGTGCTGGCTGCACAATCCTGACAACTTGATTTTCATCCTCCAGGAACAGATGTTGGCAAAGAGGAAACAAACTCCTTCTAGTTTTCCTCTGACCTCCACACATTTGCAATATTACTTGAGACCTTCCCTATGCCTAACTGTCAGAAACTAAGCTGAAGTCCTGTTGTCAAGAGAGTCAGAGAAATTCATAACCAAAATATTCTCATGAAATACAGGTGTGAGTGCAGGATTTGAAATAAATTAGGCCTATTTGACAATTCCAGTTGTTATAAAGACACAGTAAATGCTATAGATACGACTACAGAAAACCCCTAAATGATGATACATGTATTTGTAAGTTATTTGAGAGATCTATAGAACTAAAATGGAATTTTCTTATTTCATCCTAAAGGAAGGATTCCACAGCTCCACAAATATCTGTTAAATTTTCAGTATGAATCTTAATAAACATCCAAAAGAACGAACAGCACAGGAATTTTAAAATCACAAGAAAATGTCAGTGTGAGGAGATGTCTGAGACTGGTTTTCCTTTTCTGTTTACTTAAGAATAACAAAAGAAGTATAATCTCAAAAATTATATTTAAGACAAAAACAAAATGATAACAACTGTAGGGAAAAGATGATGGGGAGAGCAGGAGATCCAGGAAGGCAGTACCTCAGGTCATTTGCTGGCCCATCAGAAAGAGAATGGAAAACCTGGACAAAGGGTGAGGTAGGTTAGTAAAGTGGAAAATTCACATAGGAGGTAAATTCTCATTCTCTATAATTGCTTCATGTCATGGTTACTGAATGAAGTAATTGATAATACTCAGGATAATACTTGGTGAAGGAATGATTAGTCAGTCTGTGAGACTCAATAGTTACACCGTGGGTCATGTTCCACATGTAGAGAGACTTGAGTGGGTCTTTGAAAATTCTCCAACCTCTTACTATAGCTTGGCCAGTTTGAATGAAGAATGTCCCCCACATACTTATGTTTTCTCAGCAGCTGGTTATAATTTGGAAGGCTATGATGCCTTTAAGAGGTAGTATCTGGCAAATGTGCAGAGTGACCCTCTAATTTCACTACCCAGTCCTCAATGCAGAACTATTTCTAAAAAAATAAAAATCACAGGGTTTATGTCTTTCCTTCTGTTTATCAGGAATTGAGATTTCAAAAATTATGAGCCAAAATAAATCCTTTTTTTTTATTTTAAAAAAGAAGTAATTAAAAATCTTCCAACTACAAACAAACAAAACAACAACAACAAAACCCAGGGCCAGATTAAATCAGAGCAAAATTCTACCATATTCTCAAAATAGAGCTAACTGCAATTTTCCTTAAAATATTCCACAAAATAGAAATGGAAGGAGCAGCTCCATATTCCTTTACAAAGCCAATACTACCAAATACAAGACTCAACTGGTAACAATGAAAAGAGCAGCTGCCCATGGGATGCTCAGCTTCGGCTGACACATCTACAGCACAAATCCAGATGGAAGACTTGGGGAACATTGTGGAAGAGGGGATGGAAAGATTTTTAACAGCCAGAGAACCAGGATGTTGCTTTTAGAAAGTGTCATTTATTTTTTATTATTATTAATTTTTTATTAATCATTCCATTTGTATACATCTCAAATGTAACCCTTTCCCGGTCACCCCTCCACAACCCCCACATCCCACCTGCCCTCTCCCCGTCCCCTATGCCTCTATGACAGTGCTCCCCAACCCACCCAGACACTCCAGAAGTGTCATTTATGTAAAACAGCAAAGCTCTTTCCACACAATCTCAGCATTATAGGTGCCTGAACAAGATTGTTACAGTGACAACACTAGTAGACATGTCAAATGTAGATGTTGGGAATCTCACAAGACCACATCCCTAGATGAAGAACAACAGGCAATTAATGACTGCTAAGCGAGAGAGAGAGCACCAGTCTTCACTAGGGACCATATTAAACATATATAGACAGGAACAACACTAAATGAAAAGCTTTTATTTATACAACATCTCTCTCTCTCTCTCTCTCTCTCGTTCTGTGTGTGCGTGTGTGTGTGTGTGTGTGTGTATGTGTATAGAGTCAAGAGATAAGATACAAGGGACACATCTCAAAAACCACAGAAAAATAGCCAATATAGTTTGTTTGTTTGTTTGTTTTGCTTTGTTTTTTTCAAGCCAGGGTTTCTCTGTATAGCCCTGGCTGTCCTGGAACTCACTCTGTAGACCATGCTGGCCTCAAACTCAGAAATCTGCCTGCCTCTGCCTCCCAAGTGCTGGGATTAAAGGTGTGCACCACCATGCCCAGCTAGCCAATGTCTTAAATGGAGAAAAAGTCCAAAACAGTTTAATTTAAATCAGAAACAAGACAAGACAAAGATTTTTTTACTGCCCCTCTTCTGTTCAGCATATATGGCAAATTTTAGCTGGCACAACAAGTCAAGTAGAACAGATGAAGCAGATACAAATAGGGAAGGAAGAAGTCAAAGTATCTTGATTTCCATGTGATACTATTCTATACATAAAACACCCTAATGACTCTACCAGATATCTCCTGCAGCTGACAAACATAATTAGCAAATTAACATGAACAAAATTAACATGCAAAAGTTAGTAGCCTTCCAATACACATGTGACAAATATACCGAGAGAGAAATCAGGGAAAAATGCCCTTCAGAAACCCTCCAAAATAGCTTGGAAATAAACACAGCCAAGGAGGTAAAAGTTCTGCATATGACGAATTTTGCGAAGCTGAAGAAAAAAAGTGAAGTCTTTCCATACTTGTGGATAGGCAGCATCAATAGTGTAACAATGGGTACTCTACTAAAAACAATGGAAAGATTCAATGTAATTTCCATCAAAATTCTAACTAAATTCTTCACAGATATTGTGAGTTTTATATGGAAACACAAAAGACTAAAACACAAAATATCCAAAGTAATCCCAAATTTAAAAAAAAATGTTTGGAGTTATCACCATCCTAGGTTTCAAGTTATGCTACAAAGATATAGTAATAAAAAAATCATGGTATTGATATAGAAGTGCTGACATTGATCTTTGGAATAAAACTGAGGACTCTGATTTAATCCCCTGCTCCTAATCTTGCAGATATTTAGACAAAGGTTAATAATAACACTGGAGAAATGACAGCATCTTCAATAAATGGTACTGGTCAAACTGTAAAGCTACACATAGAAGAATGAAACAGACTGAAAATCTCTCACCTCCTGCAAAAGTCAGCTCCAAACACATAAAGCATCTCAAGCAAAGACCTGCATAATGCTCTGCATCTGATGGAAGTAAGAGCAGGAATTTCATTTAAACTTAGTGGAAAAAGAAATAACTTTGTGAAGATGAAGGACAGGCATCAAGACCAACAATTAATAAATGGGTCTTTTGTACTGGAAAGGAAATAGTGACTTGCCATGCGCTCTGGTCGAGTTAGCTTGACAAGCTGAGAGGTTTGGAAGCTACTCATGAGGCAGAAGAGTTTCACGGAAACTCACTCCTGGAGTCTGGCGTTCTCTCTAACCCATACATTAATTTTCCATTTCCGTGTTAGTCTAGTGTATGGATCCACATGCTCTCTTTTAGTATTATCCTATTATAAGTGCCTTTTAAGATTGAATTCTGACATAGCTAAAGCCTTTGCCAGTGTTCCAACAGTCCTAGAACGTCCTTGAGCAAGACTATGGGCTTGAAATTCAGTAAGAATGTTGCTATTCAGTGACATTTAGAATAGCCTCTGTAACTACACTATCACTTTGAATAAAAGCTAAGTCACTCCCCTACACAGGAATTTACCATCACCAAGGAAAAAGGAAGTTTCAGACCAAAGGAGAAACCAGAATAGATACTTAGAACTATAGCTGAGTTACACCCATACACACACGTATTTACAATGGCCTAAGGGGAAGGTGGACTATACAATAGACTAAAATAGGATTATGGCAAGGGCACAAAGCCCTTGACCTTGGCTTCTAAGATTAAGTGAATCTTAGGTGGAGCCCTTGTTGATCCCAGTTGTTAACAATGAATTCTAGCCCAGGTGGTTCCTGTTAGACTTTCTGTGTTTGCATTCCTCTCTTTTATGTAAGAATCCAGTAACCTCTTTGTACCTTGCAAGTGTGTCACCCAACTTCCTTATTGTCTTCTGTATAAAAAGTTTGATGCTTAATTTGACAAATTACATTCAGATTCTACACAACCTCTCCTGTGTGCATCTGTCTGTCATTCATCCGATGCTTTGCCCACCCGCGACTAGAGACCCATTCCACACAGACAAAGGGGCCCAGAGGGTCTGTGGCAGTGACTAAAGTGAAGAAGATTCCTACAGGATAAGAAAAAAGTCTAACTATTAAGTGTCTAACTAAACAGGAAGTTCTCTAAAGATTAACTACAAATGAATGATATATTGGGTATTTATTATTTGGTTGTTTTCTTTGGGGGGATTTTAGGGTTTTGGTGTTGTTTTTGTTGTTTTGTTTTGGGTTTGGGATTTTTGTTGTTTTGTTTTTGTCAATTTGATACAAACTAAAGCCATCTGAGAAACAGGAATCACAAGTCAAGACAATGTCTCATTAGATTAGTCAACTTTGAGGTGGCATTTTCTTGATTATTGCAAGAATGACACTGCCTACTCTGGACAGTGTCCCCTCTGGGTAGGTGGTCTTGGGAGATAGAAGAAAGGTACCTGAGCACGTGCCTAGTATTCCAGTCAATAAGCCATGTTCCTCCATGACCTGTTTTAGATGCTGCCTCCAGGTTTTTGTCTGAGTTTCTATCAACTTCCCTTCAGGATGAACTGTAAACGATAAGCTAAAATAAATCCTTTAAATTGTTTTCGGTCAGGGTGTTTTATAATAACAACAAAAAGCAAAAAGAGATTATTGGAAAATGTTTTTTTTTTTAACTTGCTAAACATCCCTAGAAGTTAGGGAAATAAAAATTAATACTATTCATATCATCCACAGTGGGGGAAAAATACAACAAAGCTTACATTGATACCATCAAAGTGGGACATTTACTCATGGCAGGTGGATGTGCAACCTAATGCAGTACTAAGAAATCAGTGAGGAGGCTCCTGAAATGTCATCTTGTTCCATCATTCTTGAGCACATAATCAAAGGATACTATACCCTACTTCAAAGACATCTGCTTATCTGTTTTCACTGGTGCTCTATCAATTCCCAAGAATAGAAATATCCTATATGTTCACCAAATGGTGAATGAATAATAAAAACATTATCATTATATATTTATACAATGCAATATTATTCAGCTGTTAAAAATAAAACCATGGAATTTTTATGTAAATGGATAAAGATGGAAGCAGTAGTTCTTAGTGAGTTCCTAGTGAGATTCAGAAAGTTTTGACATTGCATATTTTCTCTAATTAATGAACATTAACTTTGAATATTTAGGTATTTGCATTTTATTTGGAATACCCATAGGGGAAGGAAATAAATAAGGGGCTGTGAGGGTAGACTTTCAAGGGAAGGGAAGATAGAACTCAATGTAATAAATGATTAAATTAGGAATCATTAAATAGGAAGGTTTATATTAGGGTTCAGATGAGAGGGTAGGACAAGAGAGGAAATACAGGAAAGGATGGATAAATAACATTGATAATCTTTTGAAAAGGTCATATAAAAACTTCATTCTACTTTCAAGCTTTCCAAAATATTACAGACATATATGAAAAAAATACTTGAGATCGAGTTACCCTATAACAGCGTGACAGTGACACAGTAGATATTCTAATGTGACGAAACAAGTTACCTCATTTAATCTTGTTGGTTAGTGGAGGCTCATATACTCCCAAATGCTATGGGCTACTGACAATGCAACCAGTTACCTTCTAGAACTTGACAGAAATATTCTAATGCTATAAACACCATATATTTTAATTAACGAACATGGACAAATAAAGGTAGTTATTTCACTCAACTAAGTTTCAACTTTACTGGCTAGCATTCATAGTACTGGTAGATTCTATAAAAGCTATCAGAAGAAAAAAGCAAACACCAATTTTGCCAAGCTGTGAACTTTGAGGGCTGTAATAAAAACCTTCTTTGAAATGTTATAGGAATGTTATGGGAATAACCAATCACTTTCTGGTTTGTTTTAAGATTCACTCTACAAGATAAAATATGTATTTGACATTATTACTGGGGCCAAGAACCTGTGGCTAGACCTTATGCCTTAGGGGAAAACTCATTACCATTATTCTGCTGAATGGACATATTATTAAACTGACTCCTGATGAATTACCATTATACATACAGATTAATGCATCTTCCAATCATCAGTGAAGCTTATCTGTGTAGTCAGTGGTGGTTATTACATAGACCCAAAACTGGTCAAGATGCAGGGAATGATATGCAGAATTCTCAGCACTAAGTGGATTATTTGTATCATATTACTTCCTTCCAAGGCTCAGGGACTATTTTGAACAAAGATGGAAGGAGCCATGTGAGCACCTATGTGACAGTATGCCTAAAACCAGAGCAAACTTCATGCAGAGAAAAATCCCAATATCAAAGGTAGATGTAAGAATGTATTTATTCTTAGCCTTAGCTGAGGAGTTATTGGCAATTGACATGTACTCAGAGTGGGATCAGAGTGTGGCTCTCCTACACAATCTATAATACAGGGGAAGGCCATTTGTACAAGAATATCTGGAACTTAGTTGAGTGAAATAAAAGAGGACACAAAGTTAGGTGGAAAGAAAGAGGGCTATGCATGCTTTTTTGGGGGGGTATACAGCAACAAAGCATATTGTACTATACCCTCAAATAAATAATAAAAGTATGAAAGAGATGACATTGCTTAAAGGATAAAATACAGTGGCCCAGAGTAAATAAAAGGTACTGTAGCCAATCAGTAGGGGAATTCCTACTGCATCCACAATGATTTGTAATCTACCTAGAATAGCTAAAGAAAAAAATGACAAAACATCGAGTTATTCTTGAAGAAGGGGGAAAGGGAGCACTTAAAATCTGTGGGTGAAAATGCCAGTTAATATGAGCATTATGGGAAACTGTGAATGTTCCTTCAAAAAGTAGTGAATGGATATAATGATGCAATGCAAAGAAAATTGAAATTAAACTGACATCTGTGTTCCTATGTTCATGATCCTTCATAAAATGCCAGCTATAGAATTAAACTAGACATCCATTGGTCTAAACAAAATACAGTGAACACACATACAAAGGAATGTTATTGGAGAATGTTCTTCAGTCCAAAAAAAAAAAAAATACTGTTGCTTGTGGTAACATGGTTTGATCTGAAAGACATTATATAAAGTAAACTGAGTCAAGAAGAGAAGCTATCCTATGTTACTATATACAACTAGAATATGCTATGCTATTATACACAATTAGAATATCCTATGTTACTATACACAATTAGAATATCCTATGTTACTATACACAAATAGAAGCTCAAACTGCCCCCCTCCCCGATAAAAATGAGCTTACAGAAGAGGGGTTAAGTGGTTGGCAGATCCTGGGACAGATGTTAAGAAGCTAATCATCAAAAAGCCAAACAACCCAATCAAAAAATGGGTTATAGAACTAAACAGAGAAATCGCAACAGAAGAATCTCAAATGGCTGAGAAGCATTTAAAGAAATGTTCAAAGTCCTTACTGATCAGGAAAATGCAAATCAAAATGACACTGAGATTCCACCTTGCATAAATCAGAATAGCTAAGATCAAAACCTCAGGTGACAGCACATGTTGGTGAGGATGTGGAGAAAAAGGAACACTCTTCCATTGCTGGTGGGATTGCAAAATGGTACAACTGCTCTGGAAATCAATCTGGAGGTTCCTCAGAAAATTGGACATAGATCTACCTGAAGACCCAGCTATACCACTCGAGAATATACTCAAAAGATGCCCCACCATGCTACAGGGGCACATGTCCCACTATGTTCATAGCAGCCTTATTTGTGATAGCCAGAAGCTAGAAACAACCTGGATGTCCCACAACAAAAGCATGGATACAGAAAATTGGGTTCATTTACACAATGGAATACTACTCAGCTATTAAGAATGAGGATATCCTGAGTTTTGCAGGCAAATGAATGGAACGAGAAAATATCCTGAGTGAGGTAACTCAGATCCAAAAGACATGCATGGTATGTACTTACTAATAAGTGGATATTAGCCAAAAATTAAAAATAAATAAAAAGTACAGAATACCCAAGATACAGTCCATTGAACTCAAAAAGGTTAACAAGCTAAGGGGCCCAATTGAAGACACCTCAATCCCTCTTGGGAGGGAAAAGAAAGCAATCACAGGAGGCAGAAGGGAGGCAGAATCCTGGGAGGGAAAAGGGACAGGAAGGGGAAGATGATCAGGTATTGGGTTGGAGGAAAGGACTAAAGCCTTGAAGGAGAGCAGAAAGAATGGAAACAGGCAACCTCTGGAGGTAGGAGGTGGGGATGGGGGAACCCTCTAGAATGTACCAGAAACCTGGGAGGTGAGAGACTCTCAAGACTTAAATGGAGGGATCTTAGATGAAATGCCTGATAGTAGAGAGTCCAACTCCAGCAGAAAGACAGGGCATCAAGTGGAGGGATGGGGTTGCCATCCCACAGTCAAAAACTCCGACCCATAATTGTTCCTGTCTGAAAGAAGTGGAGGGATGAAAATAGAGAGGAGCCTGAGGAAAAGAAGGTCCAGACATAGGCCCAAAGTTGGATCCAGCTCAAGGGGACGTTCCAAGGCCTCACACTATTACTGAGGCTACTGAGTGCTCACCAAAAGGAGCCTCTCATGACTGCTCTCTGAAAGACTCAACAAGTAGCTAATAGATGCAGATATTTACACTGTAATTGAATTGAGGAAAAGCTGGAAGAAGCTGAGGAGGATGGCAACCCTGTAGGAGGATCAGCATCTCAATTAACCTGGACCCCCGTGATCTCTCAGACACTAGACCAACCAGGGAAGCATACACCAGCTGATATGAGGCTCCCTACACATATACAGCAGAGGGCTTTCAGGTCTGGGTTCAGTCAGAGAAAATGCACCTAACCCTCAAAAGCCTGGAGGCTCCAGGGAGTGGGTAGCTGTGGTGGGGTGGGGGTTAGGGAGGTGGGGACATCCTGGTGAAGACTAGTAGGAAGTAGGAGGTATGGAATGTGGAACAGTCAGAGGGTGAACCGGTAGGAGGATAAAATCTGGAGTATAAAAAAAGATTAAATAAATTAAAAACAAAAATCCAACAGACCAACAAACAAAACAAAGAAAAAGAAGAAGATGCTTAGTTAGTTGAGGACTACAGCTACACAAAATCAAAATCATTTTGTGTTGTTTTCTTGCTTTTGTTTGTTGTTTGGTTAATTTTTGTTTTGTTGATAATATTATGCTAAATAATCCTGGCTGTCTGAAAACTGATGATCTGTCTGCCTCAGATTTTATGCCAGAATTATAAACATGTACCACTAAGCCTTGCTAAAAATAATAACTTTTAATCTTGAGAGCATGAAAGGATAAATATGGTTTATACCAACTACGTCATGATCTCAAATTACAAGTAGAGAGCATTTTAAACACTTTTACCACACACAAAAACCACATATATACCTGAGGTGTAGGTATGCTAATTGCCCTGATCCATTCATTATGCCTATGTATGTATTAGAGAGTCATACCACAATCTTTACAGATATAGAAACATTATGTGTTGATAAACATAAATACATATTTAAAACTACAACACATTTGGTTAATTATGTTGGTTAATTTGCATATTACATGTTTACATTATATATAGTATTTGTTTTGACTTTCTAGGTTAACTTTCATAAGTTACTTAGTCGAAATGATTTCACCATGATTTAGTAAATGTGAAGCCATGTTTCACACACTCCCTTTAAAATCATTATGACAGCAGCAGGTATAATTGAATTGAATTATTTTAAAAAAATCAGTTGTTTATGCTAATGTTTAACATTTAATTTTAGACACTTTTGACCTACGTGCCAAGTTAGCTAAATGTTTTTAACTATTTGGATTGGTGTGTTGCTAAAAGTTCACAGGAAATATAAGAATAACCATTTTACACTTTGATGATCATGATATGATGGTAATTTATATTCCCTCTATAGCAGATTCAAAAGTCAAACATAAGCCATATTTGCTGAATTTAGAGATCAAATGTATATACATATGTATAGATATAATTATTTATATTCTCTAATTTCATTTCATATTTATATTTAAATTACTGTAGCAAATTGCATTTCATTTTACTTATACATAAAATATTATATGTTGTCAACATCGCATAATCTGCCTAAGTATATATATTTCCTACTGCCTCTGCCTTGCTCATGTTCCTGTTACATGGAAGACCCAAACGTGTTTCTTTTATATGTTGTAACTAAACCATACATGTTTATGTTAGCCTTTAATGATATGGATGTTAATAATATATACATATAAAAACAAAACAAAATTATTGTAATGAAAACATGTTACAGTGTTTCCATTTAATTTTATATTTTAACTGCTTAGCTAATTGGCAAGATATTTTCCTTTATATAGCTTTAAAATTTAAGAAAATGAGTAAAATTTTACCTGAGCATATTCAATTATGGTAAGATTATAACTACCTTTCTAAAATATACAAGAATATTTATCCCAGTAGATAGAATTGGGGGAAAACACGCTAGAGTCCGGGATGCTGTCCTCAGACCTCTAAACTCAGTTTGCTGTGGTTCCACTAAAACACACGTCTAACATTAAGGGCCTTGTTCTGTTTTGTGAAGAAAAAATAGTAATTTCTTTTTCCATATCTGTGATTATTGATGGCTGTGCCATTCACATATGAAGGCTGATATCTAAGCTATGATGACTTTCACCTTGAAAGCTAATCCATATTCTTCTGCTATCAGCAGCTACAAGAATGTATTGCATTTCAAACTTACCTCTCTGATAACCTCAGAAACAATACACTTTTACCAGTGAAAACTCAATATCTTTATAACTTTATCAGGGCAACTTTGATGCTGAATTACTTTCTAGTATTTCCTTCTCTTTCTTTTCAGAAATAACAAAGTTTGCACAGTCATGGCTTACACATTCTGACAATTTTACACTCCAGTTCTGATCACCTAATTCCTCCTCTGTCAATTCAATTCTACTCTTTTTTTTTTCTTCTTCTTGAAGATGATGAGAATCTTAAGTATCGTTATATTTATATGGTGCGTGTAATGGTTTGAATGATGGTGGCTCTCAAAGGCTCTTACATTTCCCTGTTTTGTTGCTGTTTGGTAGACTTTTAAGAAGGTTTTGAAATATTGTCTTGTTGGAAGAGATGTGCCACTGTGGATGGGCTTTGAGGCTGCAGAAGGCCTTGACAGGCCCAGTCTCATTTTCTCTATACTTCCTGCATTTGAATCAGGATATTAATTTCTCAGCTAATGTTTCGATCCCATGCCTGCTTGCCTTTCTGCAGCCATGCTTTTTGCCATAATGACCCTTTCAAACTGTAAGCTAGCTCCCAATTAAATGCTTTCTTTTATAAGTTGTCTTGGTCACATTGTCTCTTCATAGCAATAGAACAGAAAATAAGACAACGGGTATCTGGCCTGGACTCATTTTTTTTACAATCACACAGGAGAAACTGGGGGAACTTTTTATATTTCTTTCAAGTAAGTATGTACACTTCTGCAACATAGCGAAGAAGTTCTGACTAGGATCCAATGAGGAGGTGAACATTTTCCAAGCCCAAATTTACAGAAAGAGAGAAGCAGAAGAATGTAAACCAGTTTGAAGCAAAAGTCCATCATAGAAAGAGAGAGATGCATAGATAAGACTGAAAACTTCAACATTGGTGCAGAACCCCAGGAAGCTTTGCGCCCTGGCCTCCAAAATTTACTGCGTTTACCAATCAAGAAGGCTTCAGAAGTATACAAGTATATATTAGAAGAAAAACAATACTTACAGTTGTTATTGCAATATACTTTTTAGGTACAACTTCTGTTTATTTAAGCTCAACCATAATGTTCTCAGTAATAGATTTAGTACCTTCTTTGATGATTGTCTGGAATGTTTAGTGATGTTTAACTTATTTTGTTTGCTTTTTAAAAATATTTTAAAATTATATATGAAGTAATTATTTTTATTTAAGATACATTTGTACATCTCATTTTAATTAAAGATATTAATATTCTAACAGCTGTATAAATCTCAAATAATCTGACAGCACAATTTTGATGTCAGGCAATAAGAAGTTATACACATTCTACAGATTGTTGGCAAATATCTGAAGTATTTCCATGAAGTGAGATCTTTCTTAAGGACATGTAGGCTTTACATGAACAAGCCGATATTCCTGCAAGACTCATTGATGTATTATGGGCCTTTGCTTCTCTCAAGTAATGTCTAGCTGAATCCTTCAAATTCATGTGTGAAGATCATCACAAATGCTGAACACCCGTTCTTCTGAATAACAAATGACTAGCAGCAAACGCCAGCTGGTCTTTTCTCATTACACTTATTCCCCAAAGCATCTGCTTTATGTTAAGACACTATTTTTACCATTTTACGAAAGCCCTTTTAAGTTGTAGTGTTGCAATCTATTGTTTTCCTAAGAAAAATGCGATGGAAGAAGATGTGTAAGCAAACATTTAAGTAAGTGACTGGCCCAACTTGGGATCTGTCTCATGGGGGTAACAGCAAAGTCTGACACTATTACTGATGCTCTGGTGTGCTTACAGACAAGAGGTTGGCATGGCTGCCCTCAGAGAGCCTCTACCAGCAGCTGACTGAGACATAAGCCGACGCTTCCACCCAACCACTGGACTGAAGTTGGAGGCACCTATGGTTGAATTAGGGGAAAGATTGAAGAAGCTGAAGGGGAGGGTAACCCCATAGGAAGACCAGTAGTTCCAACTAACCCAGACCCCAGGGAGCTCCCAGAGACTCAGACATAAACCAGAAGCACACACTGGTTGTTCTGAGGCCCCTGGCAGAGATACAGCAGAGATACAGCAGAGATCTGCCTAGTCAGGTCTCAGTGGGAGATGTGTTTAATCTCAAGAGACTTGAGGCCCCAGGGAAGGGGAAGCCTGGTGGAGGGCACTGTCCCAAAGGCAAGGGGGAGGAGTAATGGAATGAAGAAATGTGGGAGGGGAGACCAGGAAGGGGGACAATGGCTGGAATGTAAATAAATAAAATAATTTTTAAAAGATGAAATAGAAAAAAGCATGTGAGCCATTTCAGTGAGAGAATGAAAGGAAGAAGAAAGGATAAATAATAGCTAGTAATCTTCAAAAGAATTATTTTGAGCTTGCTGGCAAGAAAGTTTAAGAGAAAATGTAGGGATATCCCCCTCTTTTCAATTAAATATCTACTAGGTCATTTTTGAATCAAGTATTACAATTGTGTATGTATAAGCATGGGTGCAAATATGCTTTAATATAGACATTTGGACATGTATTTACATGGCTTAGTTACTCATGAATAAACATTCATTGAAAGAAAAATCTTGAAGAGTTTTTTTTGTTTTGTTTAACATTAGTTTGCAGCACAGCCTGGGCTCATCTGTCTCGGTTTCTCTGGTAACCTGAGCCAAGAACATCAACACAGATTGCCTATAGTAGGATCATAGAGTCAGGCATGGTCCTTGGTGATAGCAGGGGCCCTAGACATCACCATGGCCTCACGTGGCAGCATAGGCCACTCATGTTACTATGGCCCCTGGCAGCAGCACAACCCATGGGCACTAACATGGCTTGAGGCTGTGGCACTACAGAAGACATCCCCATGACCATCGTTAGTAACATGTGTCCACAGCCTTTAGCCACTCTTTTAAGTCTGTGGGCTGTGTGATGCAGTTAGACATATTATGTGAGTGTCCTGAACTTCCCCCAGAGGCCAAGGTAATGTCGTTGTCCAGGCTGCCTCCAAGTGACCTGCTACATCTGTGGCCTTACTACAGCTGGAGCCTTGTTGGTGGTCTGTGCTGTTGCCAGAAACCACGCAGAAGCCCATGATCCATGCTCCCATTAACTATAAAGAGCAAGAAAGCTGCTTTTGCAGTGATACTGAGGACTGTAGACACACAGTATGCAGAAAGAGGAAAAGGGATATGGGAGGCTTCTGTGACAACCCCTAACTCTATACCCCGAGGAACCACACTCCAAAAATGTAACAGTCTAAACAGAAAGACATCAAAGGGAGTTCTCAAAAAGTGTGATAAGGACGTTGGGGGGACCCTCCATAATGCACCAGAGACCTGGGAGGTAAGAGACTCTCAGGAATCAAAGGGAGGGACCTTAGATGAAATGCTGGACAGTAGGTAGAGGGAACTTACAGAGCCCACCTCCAGCAGGAAGATAGGATATCAAGTGAGGGATGGGGTTGCCATCTCACAGTCACATCTCTGACCCATAATTGTTCCTGTCTGAAAGAATTCCAGGGATGGAAATGCAGAGGACCATGAGGAAAAGAAGGTCTGGCAACAGGCCCAAAGTGGGATCCAGCTCAAGGGGAGATCCCAAGGCCTGGCACTATTATTCAGGCTTTGGAGCGCTCACAATAAGGGACCTATCTTGACTGCCCTCTGAAAGACCCAAAGAGCAGCTGAAAGAGTCAGATGCAGATATTTGCACTCAATTAGTCTGGACCCCTGAGATCTCTCAAACACTGGACCACCAACCAGCTAGCATATACCAGCTGAGATAAGGCCCCAAACACACATATAGTAGAGGACTACTGGGTCTGTGTCCGTTCAGAGATGATGCACCTAACCCTCAAGTGACTGAAGGCCCCAAGGAGTTCAGAGGTCAGGTGGGGTGGGGGGTGGGGCATCCACATGGAGATGGGGTGGGGAGGGGAGGAGGAGTGGGATGTGGAGCAGTCAGAGGATGGATGGGGGTGAGGAATGGAATATGGAGTGTAAAAAAATAATTCAAAAAAATTCACTACTACAGAGAACTTCAACTTAGGATTTATATGCCTCAAAAATTTCAAGTACTCACTTCCATTTTTAAGGTAAAATGTGTGAAAGAAGGAGAAATTAATTTGTGTAATACATTAAGAGATCTAACATTCTAATTAATTTACTTACATTAAAAAAAAAACAACAATATCCTAAACTAGATAATTATAGATTTTCATTAAAATACCTGCTTTGGACAGAGTAAGTGTACTAATTAATAATTAATAAATAGTTTTTGCTTGGACTTTATTTTCACACTAAATTATTTATAAGTAATCACATTTAACAAATCAAATGCCTATAAGAATAAAGAAAACTTTCTAATCTCTCATAACAAATGTGGTTCAAAATAGAATCAATTATCTACCCATTTCTTGATCTCATTTTTTTTCATCTTGTGATGAATATGCATGCTTAGCCTAACTCATAAACATATCAGATATCGCTTCAATTGACCCTCCAATTACTTGTGGATCTTATATATAGCAATACATAATAAACTGCATTCCTCATTTTACTATTTATGGACTCTATTATCTTATCAATTTCAGTGAGCTTTTGTTCATTGTTTTAGCAATTAGTACAAGTGAAAGTTCTTGCTTGATACAATTATAGCAGTTGTGTTACTATCGAGTCAAAAAGCCTCTAGTTCATTTTAGTGTGGAGCTTGTTGAGTGTCTGTTTTAAAGAACATTCTCCTAAAATATGTAAAGTGCTCTCTCTTTCACATAGGCATACAAAAATTCATTACCTATAAGACATTATTCTCATTTATAGTAAATCATGCTACCCTTAATTTTAAGACAGAAGTCTCTAGAGTAACTAACTAAGACAAAGCTTTCCATTACATATCTATATGAGTGTATCTGGCAACCATGAAATAATCTAGGCCACCTTTTAAATAATCAGTGTGCACTTCATTTTTGTTTTGTGTACTCTGCACTAAAGTTCACCCTAATCCAAGTTTATTTCCCTAAATCATTATCTGCTCTTAATAGTATCATTCACATTCTAATGAAACAGCTAAGTGTGCTTTTTCTTTTAATTAGAAATGCAAAATCTTGGCATTGTAATTCTCTAGAACTGTCCTTAATTAAAGTGCAATATGGTGCCAAAAGTAAGCAAAATTAGCTATGTGGGATAAAAAAAAAACCTGATAATATGCATTTTATACTGTGTAGCATGAACTATTCTTAGTTTAAGAACTGGTAAAAAATTAAAATTGTTTGTAATTCTTATTTTATAAACACATTGTTGGTAGTATTTATGTGCCTGTGTATATGTCCCATGTGTACAGGTGGTCCTAGAGGCCTGAAGATAGTCTCAGTTACTGTAGAATTGGAATTACAGGCACCTGTGAGCTGCCTGAAGGTTGTGGGAATGGAATTCTCCTCATCTGCAAGATGCCACTGAACCATCTCCCTAGCCCCAAACAATTTCCATCCTGTCTAAAAACATAACTCCCATAATTATCATATATTTATTTAAAACTATTCATTAAAATATATTGAAATTTTCATACACAAATGACTAGATCTGATTTATTAAGATATGGAAACTGCAATGGAATAGGCATATTAGTATACATTACGCATACAATATTGAGAAAATGTGTTTCAGATTAACTAGAAGAATTAACTATTGCAATAAAGTTAATCTAGTTTTGTATTAAAATTCATAACAGATTTTCACTGTTATGAATAGGTATCTACTGAGTAATAACTGTATGCTTAGCAGTACACATTTTACCATCGAAGACTATTTATACTCTCTTATATGTAAGGGAAAATCATTACATGCCCAATGCGCCACAGCTAAAAAGTGACAAAAATAACATGATAATGCATTTTATTTTATTTCAAAAACATTCTGCTGAACCAAATGTCCTAATCAAATAAGGCTGATCTTATATTGCCTTAACTCAGGAAGATGCTTAAGATTGCAGACCGACTTGCATTATCCTGCAATCTATGTGAATCAGTATGTCTTTACTAGAATCTTCTAATCTTAATTTATGTGTTAGTACCTATATATTTTTTCTCCAAAGATACTTATTCTAGTGCATAAGTGTTTCTTATATTCTGTGTTTTAAAGTAAAGGAAACTCAGACAGTCTCATTGTCATTTATGCTGCTATGATCAAATGCCCTGATAAAGCAGGAGAGGAAGGGTTTGTTGTTCAGTTGGTTTTCTTTGCTTTGGGTTTGTAAGTCTAGGTTACAGCCTTTTTTTTTTCTTTTTTGTAGTAAGTATAGTGAGGGAGCTAGTCCATGCACAGTGAAGAGCAGTAAAGATGTATGCATGCTTACTGCTCACCTCCTGTTCTCTCAGAAACTCCAGGATTTAAACTCAGAGAATCATGTCACCCAAATTTGGCTGAGTGTCTCCATATCATTTAATATAGTGCAGAAGATTCTTCACAAACATGCCCACGGACCAAACTGATTTAGATCATCCCTCATTGAGACTCTCTTGCCAGGTAATTCTGGATTGTAGAATTACCTACCAAAACTGCCACAAATGGTATTTGGCCCTGCACAGAAGGCAAGGAAACATGACTATAATTGTCAAATGAATACCAATACTTAGGGAAAAGTTAGAACAGAAAATATCAGTTATCTACTATTCCTCTTCAGCTACTAAGATATTGGAAAATGTACTAATTATGTTTAAAAGTTGTATAGCTATGGAAAATTCCCCAAATACATAAGTGCTGCCTTATCAGGAGAAACTGCCTGGAAAACGAAAATGCTGTGATTTTTCTGAAATGAGAAGGGTTGCATGATTACACAGTCACCCCATCAGATAACAAGTGGAAAAGCAAAATGCATATCAGAAGCTTGATGCTTTGTGGTTGTTTGCATCAAATTTTGCCACTTAGTTTTTGTAGGTTTTTCTTGCAAATAATCTGTTTTGGAATAATAAAGGGATATACACAGTACATTTAAAAATCTCCAAACAAACCCACTTTTAAATATGTACACTACTGTGTTTTATTAACATGAAAACGGATGGATAAATGCATATAAATTAATCATAAATAATTGCAATAGAGTAAAATGTGTCTACCAATGTTTGCATGTGTTTGTGTGTATGTCTGTGCATGTGTGTTTGAGAGAGGGAGACAGATGGAGAGAGACCAAGATATACACACACATTCACAACACACAACAGGGTGTGGATGGAAAGGGAGGGAGAGGAAGATGGAGAGAGGGAGAGGGGGGCAGGGAGAAGAATTGCTAAAATCAGGCCAGATGAATCTTCTTACTTCTGACCATGAATACTTTCATATGGAAAGAGCACAGCTCTGAATAGAGATCTTCCCTAAAATAAATGTGCAAAGTAGAAGCACGTGCTCATATATCTCCCCTATAAGGTGAAATAATCCTTCAAAGTGGAATGTCTTTTAAAAAGATAACCAGTTCTAAGCATAATTTCCTTCAGATTTAATTCAAGTCACAACTCTAATTAAAGCCAATAATTGCACACTTTGTACGAAAGTTTGAGGCATAAATGGATTGTGTAATATCTACCTATCTGCCTGTAATACACACACAATATACATATACATACACATACATATACATACACACATATATATGTTTACAACAATATCTCAATAAAGACTTTAGAGTCAGATGCTGATTACTACAAATTACTCCTAGTCGGCCATCACTGGAAAGAGAGGCCCATTGGACATGCAAACTTTATATGCCCCAGTACAGGGGAACGCCAGGGCCAAAAAGGGGGAGTGGGTGGGTAGGGGAGTGGGGGTGGGTGGGTATGGGGGACTTTTGGTATAGCATTGGAAATGTAAATGAGCTAAATACCTAATAAAAAATGGAAAAAAAAAAGTGAACACAATAAAAAAAATTACTCCTGTCAAAATACAAAGAGGATATTCTATCAATCAATTATCTTGGGCATAAGATAGGTTTACCGAAAATTCAACCACAGAAAGTATAATTCAGGAGGGATCAGTTACAAACTGCTGTTCAATATTAACTGTCTATGGCCCGTAGCTGGATTAACTACCCAAAAGCTAAGTAATTTATTTCATATCTTACCAGGTGATAAGAACTTAAGTAGTCCAAGAACATTATCAGAGAGAACTGGCTCTGGTAGAAAAAAAATTACAGGATGTCCATGTAGATTATGGATCCAAAGCTGGATGGTATTTTCATTCTCCCAACAGGAATTTTTTTATGCAAAGAGAAGATAATATCTTAGGATGAATATTTGCATCACACAAGCAGAGTAAAAAATTGACAACCTATGTAGAAAATGTTTCTGAATTGATTCTGAAAAGAAAAATGATACTTTGTCAGTTAGCAATAACAGGTCCAACAGAAATTGTGGTACCTTTTCTAATGCTGAAATTGCCTAATTATGAGCAGAAAACAAACACTGACAAAGAGCTTTCTGTTTATTGTAAACAGGGCTTAATAAAGTCCACCATAGGTCAAGAAACAGAGCAAGCAATCAGTTGACAGGGAATGAACATAGGAAAAAAAAAAAAAAAACACAAAGAGTAAGAGAGAGCCAGGATGGATAGAGAGATGCACAGGAAGTGGAGGGGAGGGTCATTCATTTTGGCAGGTTTGTGAGACTGCCTGGAGGACACATTTTGTTTTGGAATGCCAGATGAGGAGGAAGGTTAGCTGGGTGCTTTCTCTGCATCTCTAAGCTATCAAGCTTTCACATCAGGATCTGTTTCCTGGTTCTTTATTGGTAAATTGAACATCTGAGGTTTTGTTAGAAATGACAATATGCGTTTATTTGGGAAGTGAAGATTAGTATAAACTAGGCTAGGAATGCGGATCAGATACTCGCTGTACCATGGGCCTGAACTAACATGCCATGATACCTGACTTCTGTAAGTATATCCCTACCTTGAGGACAATAGTGGTGGTAGTCTGTATGCTTTGAAATCAGTGTCCTTTTTATGTCATTTAATCTGAAAGATCTGATGGTTTTCCTTTCTGCATTCAGTTACGTTAATAAAAGCCTGCCAGAAAGTTTAACATGACACACTCGTTGATGTATTGGGAACTTTTATCAAAAGAAATCGGCTTTTCCTTCATTCTAGATTTTCTGTGTCTGTAATTATCGTAAATTTATTAATTGTTGGATGTCCATAATTGATTGTGTTTATGACTCTGTGGAAAAAACTGGTGTTCACTTGACTCATTATAACGACGAAATCCTGTGCATGTCATCTCTAGTGACACTGTGACAACAGCTTCAAACCAATAGTTCTAAAAAAGTTCAGGCAATCTGCTGTCACTGCTGTAGCAATACTCAAATTGTCCTGTGTGAATCCTGGCACTTGGACATACCACTCAGAAATCAAATTATTGCTTTTACAGAAACTTCTCTGCCCTCGATTAGACATTCCATTCCTAATACAGTTAAGAAGCAAGCAATGATCTACTAAAAAAGAGAAGTTATCTGCAAAGAATCATAGTAGGGACATTTAAATTAAATGGCAGAGTGTTCATTCTAAGAATATCTAAGATTATATGGTTGGGCCGGGTGGTAGTGGCGCATGCCTTTAATCCCAGCACTTGGTAGGCAGAGGCAGGCAGATTTCTGAGTTCAAGGCCAGCCTGGTCTACAGAGTGAGTCCCAGGACAGCCAGGGCTACAAAGAGAAACCCTGTCTCAGACTGCCATACCCGGGGATCCATCCCATAATCAGCCTCCAAATGCTGACACCATTGCATATACTAGCAAGATTTTGCTGAAAGGACCCTGATATAGCTGTCTCTTGTGAAACTATGCTGGGGCCTAGCAAACACAGAAGTAGATGCTCACAGTCAGCTATTGGATGGATCACAGGGCCCCCAATGGAGGAGCTGGAGGATGTACCCAGGGAGCTGGGGGGATCTGCAACCCTATAGGTGGAGCAACAATATGAACTAACCAGTAGCCCTGGAGCTCGTGTCTCTAGCTGCATATGTATCAGAAGATGGCCTAGTTGGCCATCAGTGGAAAGAGAGGCCCATTGGTCTTGCAAACTTTATATACCTCAGTACAGGGGAAGCCAGGGCCAAGAGGTGGGAGTGGGTGGGTGGGGGAGTGGGTGTAGGAGGGTGTGGGGAACTTTTGGGATAGCATTGGAAATGTAAATGAAATAAATAACTAATAATAATAATAAATACTATCATATAATTTAAAAAAAACAAAAAACAAAAAAGGATTATATGGTTGAGCTTTCTATTTTAAGATATTATTTGTTGAAATCTATGGAAATGTCCTTAACATTAAGCACATTTATATGTCAAAAAATAATAAACTAAATTTCTACACATGGATCAATGCAAAAACAAATAAAACCAGAAGTTGTAGACATTAAATCAATATGAAAATGATTAAGTTAAATCATCAATAAGGATATAAGCAATTTTCAAGACTACAATGTGAATAACAGTGGCAGAGATTTTTGGAATGTTGGGTGAATAAAAATTAAACCATATACTAACTAGAAGAAACTGAGCTTAAAATCTAAAGTGGGGAATAGAAGAGCAAACATATCAGATAACAAACTAAATGCAGCCAAATGGCTACACTAATCAAACATGAATTCTATTTAAAACGAAGAACAATATTAAAATCTCCACTTTGAATGTAGATAAATTGAAAAAAGGTAAAATGAACTGTTAGGATACAATTATTTTTTCAGACCCCCCAGAGCTCCCAGGGACTAAACCGCTAACCAAGGAGTACACATGGAGGGATCCATGGCTCCAGCCACATATATAGCAGAGGATGGCCTTGTTGGGAATCAATGGGAGGCGAGGCCCTTGGTCCCATGAAGGCTCGATGGATGCCCCAGTGTAGGGGAATGCCTGGGTGGGGAGGCAAGAGTGGGTGGGTGGATAGAGAAATACCCTCATAGAGGCAGGGAGAGGGGGTTGGAGTAGGGGTTTCGGGGGGAGGACAGGGAAGGGGTATAACATTTGAAATGTAAATAAAGAAAATATCCAATAAAAAAAAAGAAATTGAAGAAAATTATGTACCCCAGCGTAAAGAGGGTCTATAGGAAAAATACCAGAATTCTTCAGTCATTCCACTACATTTAGTTTGTTGTCTGGTATGTTTGTTCTTCTAAACTCCATAAGTGAAAACTTTCCTCGTTATAAAAATGATTTACAAAGCAAAAACATGCTATGTCTTATAATATTTAATTATATAACAAACTTAATCTCTATAATATTTTTTGTGTTTATCCATTTTCTTTTCGTAGACTTTTACATTAATGTATGTGTATGTATGCACATGTGTGCATGTATGTGCGTGCATGCATGTGTATCTTTGTGTATATGTGTGTGTGTGTGTGTGTATGTGCATATACATGTGTTTATGTGTGTGTTTGTGCATATGTGTTTATACATAGTGATTCAAACTAAAATGTCTGAATGATGACAAAATAGCTCTAAAAAAGTCCTTTAGGCTGACAGAACATCTCCTCTATGAAACCAATTTTCTAATTCCCAGCTTCAACAGGCTTGCTATTTTAAGACATTATTTGTTGAATTTTCAGGAAATCTGCCAGGAAAAGGAGATGGTGTCATTTACTTATGATCAAGGTATTTAACAACTGAGGTTATACTGAAATTGTGAAAACAATAAATGACTGGGTGCCCTGACAATTATCTGTGACAAGGCACACATTTAGGCAACCTACAAAGGTAAGAAGTCTCTTGTGTCCCAAAATCACACAGATGCCTTGCTGCGGTTCAGGATCTCAGTTCCCCCCCAGGCTCTTTGAATGGGGTTTAATTTTTGAGGCAAATGAGGTAAAATACTTTAAAACATGTCATGATAATTATTTAAAAATCAATTTCACCTTAATGGTGACAAGAGGATTCTTCACATTGTACTTTGTGTCTTACAACGATTTAAAGATGGAAATTGGAGTTTCTAAATTCTCACCTTAGGTCTAAGTTTAAATGTTAACTAAGTCAAAATTGATCCCCTGAAATTTTTAATAAGGTATAGTAAACGTGTTTATGGTAATAATAAAACAATGACTTCCTTAAAGCACAAGGAATGGCCATTTTTAAATTTTATTTTGGCACTTTACAAAATTACCATTTCTGAATATTCTGAATAGAATAAGAGTTGACCCATGTCAGCTCTGCAGAATCAAAACAGATGCATAAAAATTAATTACATAGAATGTCAAAAATGAAAATCTATGCAAAATGTTTCTTTGATATTATAATGGACAAAGTAAACAGAAAGGGTATGCTTTTAATCAACCCCTTCTGTCAATGAGTCATTTTACCTTTAAGGAGTATTCTTGGAAACTCTTTTACAATAACTAGGGTTTTTTTTTTCCCATAAAATCAAAATATCTGGATTCATAGTTCATGTGTAAACTCAAAATTCACATTTGCTTAAATTATTCTCTTTATGCCCCTCAGAGAAAATCCAGGGTGAGCCAAAACAAATCATTAACTGAATACTTAGATAGAAAAAAAAATGAAGCATTAATCCCAAGAGGTAAGTAGACCTCAAACTTTGTCAGGAATGTGACTCTTCTGTAATTAAAAAATGGCGATATGTTGCAACACCACTCAGTGAGCACTGTGCTTCAATGCATGTCTGGCTGGTTTCAGTTTAACATCAGTTTTGTACCTGGGCTTTTAGATTCCATGTAGTTGGAGTAGGAGCCCTACCATTGAACAACTTTTGTTATGAGACTTGCACTTTGTACTCACCCTTCTATGCAAAACATATTATCGTCTTGGCACTCAGAACTCAGTAAAATACTTTGACATTAAGTACTAAGCACTCAGCACTCAGCAAAACACTCTGACATTAAATACTTAGCACTCAGTAAAACAGACCTGGTCCTAAGCACCTGGCATTTCTCTTACTCCATCTCCAGGTTTTCCTTTTAATGGCAGTGACTTCTCATGGTTGCTAGTCTCAGCTATGTGGGACTGTGAAAGGCAGCCCGTTTTCTGGTCGAGCTAGGTTTAAACCCCGGAGACTGAGCAGATTAATCTGCAAGGATGGAAGGCCTGTTTGCCATGCTCCCAGACACTAGGATCCTGGCAGGAAGTCGTGGCTTCATAATATGTGGCCATCAGTCATGTAGGCTGTGTGTGTGTGTTGAGAATATGATATAATCACACATTTCTCCCTTTTCTTTCCTCCTACAAACATATATTAATGAATAAAACCTGCTCAGTTGGTATAATAGTATTTGTTTTGGGTGAATGTTTTCAAGGCAGACTCTTTGAATTGGATAACTACTTGGCGTCCTCTTCACTGGGGAAGGCTGTTTCTCCTATACTCAGCATTCTTTAGTTGCCTGTACTGCTTTGACTATTATAAGGTCTCAGGAATGTTTCCCTGCCCACTTTGGCATATCTATTGTTGTTGCTCTTGCTTAACTCATGTTTTGGTAGTCATTCCAGTGAGATTTTATGGGTAGTTTTTGTATTGATTACTTCTAGTATACTCTTAGATTAAACGCCCTAATCTTCTAGCTTTTACAATTTTCTTGTCTCTTTTCTTCAATGTTCCTTGAGGATGACATAAAGGAGTTATATTGTACATGTATCTTAGGGGAATTGGCTCCACAACTCTGCATTTTGATTACTAGTGATTTTCTGTAATGGTGTCTGTCTATTAAGAAGAATTTCCCTCATGAGGCTTGAGGACTAAACTTACCTTTTGTTATGACGACAAATGTTCAGAATGCAGCTAGTAATTGTGTTAGTTCATTGTAGTGGTGGTTGTGGGTTCTCCTCCAATATCTCTAACTTTTCTACTCACAATGGGTAGCTAGGTTTACATTCTTGGACATGATTCCTTCTTGTTGATCCTTAAGTTCAATTAGAAAGCTTTTGGTCATAGACAAGTTATGTGCGCCAATACTCCTTAGTGCTATCATGGCATGCTAGTTATTTTTGTGGTTCATAGGCACCAGAGTTAGATATGATTTGGTTACCTGCCCCCTTTGGAAGCCAAGCAGTGGATTGAGCTTGAGGACACTTATAGAAGAATAGAAGGAAGTATTGTGGTCTAGATGGGGATAGGAACTCTCCAGGAAGACCAACAGAGTGAACTAACCTGGACCCTTGGAGCTCTCGGTGTCTGAACTACCAACCGAAGAACATACACAGGCTGGACCTAGGACTTCCTATCATATGTGGCAGTTGTGCAGCTTGACCTTCAAGTGGGTCCTGAACAACTGGAATGGGAGCTATCCCAAAAGCTGTTGCCTACACTTGGAATATGATCTTCTTGCTGGGCTGCCTTGTCTGTCCTCAGTGGTAGAAGAAGTACCCAGTCTCACAGATACTTGAAGTACAAAGAGGGGTGGGTGAGGACACACGGGGACACCCCCAAAAGCTCAGAGGATAAGGGGAAGGGGAATAAAGTATAAGGGATGGGGCATGGGGGAAGGATTGTGGGAGGAGTGACTGGGAGCGGCGGTGCAGTGAGTGGGATGTAAAGTAAGGTAAAAATATTAAATTAAAAAAAGCTAGCTACAAAGCAGTTTTAGAAGCCCTGTCTATTCTCCTGTGAAATATGTTTCTTGTTACATTTTTTTCCTCCAGAAAACATTTAAGTTTAGTATGCATACACTATTTTACCTTGTGACTAATGCTTGTTTCTGTTTTATGTGGACACGGGAATTGAACCTAGAGCCTCAAGTGTGGTAGAGAAATACGCTACCATTAACCTCGGATCCAACCCCTTGATCAATATTTGAAAGTTACAATTTGGGCATTTAATGCATTTACCAACAACACATAAGGATTTCACTTGCTTCCTCTTATGTCTCAGGAACTTTATAAATATGCTACTTCAAGCCTCTTACACACCTGCAAACCATGCAGTTTTGGGTCCCAGAACCCTGGCTAGGAATAGTGAGAGGATAAAGACATAGACTCATGGACAGATGTACAAGGAAGCTGAGATCAGATGGAGTTCTTTTATTTTCTGTTTGCTTTTTTTTTAATTGGATATTTTCTTTATTTAGTTTTCAAATGTTATCCCCATTCCTGATTTATCCTCCAAAACCCTCTTCCCCCCACCACCTCCCCCTCCATCCCCTCAGCCCTCCCCCTGCTCACCAACCCACCTACTCTTGCTTCCTGGCCCTGGCATTCCCCTACACTGGGGCATAGAACCTTCTCAGGACCAAGACCCTCTCCTCCCATTGATGACCAACTAGGCCATCCTCTGCTATATATGTATCTAGAGTCATGAGTCCCACCATGTGTTTTCTTTGATTGGTGGTTTAGTCCCAGGGAGCTCTGGGGGTACTGGTTAGTTCATATTGTTGTTCCTCCTATGGTGCTGCAAACCACTTCAACTCCTTAGGTTCTTTCTCTAGCTCCTTCATTGGGACAGATGGAGTCCTTTAACCATTGCAACCTGGAACATCAGTATGCTTATTAGAAGGAAGGGTTAGCAGGTATACATATGAAGTCTATGCAGGCAAACTGTCTCTGGCTGTGAGCATCCTAGAAGAGGAAGCTACACTTGCTAATCTTTGCATGAAACTGTCCATAAGCATTGATACTCAGCCTCCTAGGGAGACACTTGCTACAGTCTTGAGCCTGGCTCTTATGAGTAATGGCTTTGCCAGTTTACCATGGACCAATTGACTTTTGAGTCCTTGATGTCAAAAAACACATTCTCTCAGAAATTCATTTTCTCATGGCTTCCTCCAAACTTTTTATCACCTTATGGTTACATCTTAAATTTGGCCATCATCATTGAAGATAACCTTGCTTCCAAAACATGAAATTATTCATTTTATCCAAGGAATCTTCACTGTCCTCTCTCACCATCCCGCTCCTTCTCCATGTGTTTGTGTGTGCAAATCTGTCTGTCTGTCTGTCTCTGTCTCTTTCTCTGTCCCTGTCTCTGTCCCTGTCTCTCTCTCTCTCTCTGTATATGTGACATATAACATCACACTCAATTACTTTAAATGTTACATTAACACTTTACATTTTAATCATCAGCTAATTCTTTTTCCTTTTGTTCCACCAATTTGATATGGCTGCTCTCTCATCTTATCTACTTATTTCTCTTTTCCAATTTCCTTTATTGAAAATTTATTTAAAATTGGGTGAAATTTAAACTCTAACACTTTACAAAGTATTTCATTCATTTTTATCATTACCTAGAAACCTAAGAGTTTTAGAAAAATTAAATTAAAGCTATAGTAAACAAAGTAATAATAATAATAATAATAATACTATATCACAAAATAAATTATATATAGTAACAACAGATGTTAATATAAAGTAACTAGTATAAAGTAAAAATCTAAAGAGAAATAAGGTTAGGAATAAAAAGGCTAATACCAAATATGTTCAGTAGCTAAAAATGGTCTTCAATGTTGCTAAATGGCCTTCATCAATTCAAAATCATTTATTGAACATTCAGTGTAGCATGGACCCTCTTCTTTTTTTTTCCTTTTTTATTCTTTATTTACTTTATTTACATTTCAAATGTTGTCCCTTTTCCTGGTTTCCCCTCCAAAACCTCCCTTATCCCTTCTCCCATCCCCCTGCTCACAAACCCACCCACACCCACTTGGCCCTGTCATTTCCCTACACTGGGGCATAGAGCCTTTACAGGTCCAAGGGCCTCTCCTCCCATTGTTGACCGACTAGGCCATCCTCTGCTACATATGCAGCTGGCGCCATGAGTCCCACCATGTGTTTTCTTTGGTTGGGAACTCTAGGGGTACTGGTTGGCTCATATTGTTGTTCCTCCTATAAGGCTGCTAACCCCTTCAGCTCTTTGGGTCCTTTCTCTAGCTCCTTCATTGGGGACTCTGTGCTCAATCCAAGTACTAACTATGCAAAAGAAATGCTAATTATGGGTGTGTTAGTTTGCACACAATCAGATGACTGTGCTATGAGAAAAATGAGGACTAATTTAATTCAGAAAAGAATAATTATTTTTAAGACTGAACCAGGAAAAGAGAGAAAGAAGGGATGGAAGAGAATGAATAGCAGAATAAAGGGTTATATGAGAAGAAAAGAAATAGAATGCTGGAAGAAAATGCAGTATTAAATTATGAGGACCAGCTACTACTGGGCAAGGTGAAACACTTATCTATACAAATTTGCTTTCAAAAGAAAAGTACATGATTTGAAGATAACAAGGAAGGGAAGATTAGATGTAGGCACTCTCAAAACCTTCAGTGTTTATTTTCTATTTTTAGATAGAAGACATCCTTTTGAATATTATTTGTAGAGGTAACATGATCAAAATGTCACATTTAAGAAATAAATTTGGCTACAGATAGAATAGAAGAAGGACATTTAAGGGAACATTGGTCTCTGAGGATATTATTGCAGTCACACAAAGGGAAACTGAAAGATGAGCTGGGCTGGATGAGATGGATGACCTGATGATAGGGGTTGGCAAATGCTTAACATGAAAATGGACATGTAAATAATAATTTTAAATAATAATAATTTTAAATAATATTTTTATTCTTTTAAATAAATTTATAGGGATTCTTTAATAATTAATATGCTATTGATATGGTCACACAAACACTGATCTTCAACAGTGTTCCATTTATGTCGTCTCTCTTACAGATATCAAAAACATCAGGAAAACACAGGGCTTTAAGAAAAGTAGTACATAGAGAAAATTTGTTTAGAACATGAAGAGGGACTGTAGAAATCACCTGTGGGAGAATGGTCCAAGAATGGACTCACGTGTCCAGAATTCTCAGTGCTTGTGAGAAAACTCCAAGTAAACAAGACAAAAGTTTTGTAATATCGGTTTTCAAACACATGAATTTATTTCTTGGAATGTGTTTTTATGCCCCTGCCAAATGTAGTGAATGATAGTGAGTTTATTTAAGATTATCAATTAAAACTGGCTATTGCTATTTATTTATATACCCCTAAAAACCATGCTTTTGCCCTGTGTCATTTGTCTGTTATGTGCAGTTTGTCTTTGTGATTATGTACTTTACTCAAAGGATTCTTCTTAACCTCAGAATATACATTATCTGATGCTCTGAATAAAGTTGGGTATAGGCTGAAACTTTAGTCTCTTTCATAGGCTCCATTCTCCCCGGTCCCACCACCTTTAGAGTGGCAAGCAATGGCCATGTGGTTAAGAGCACTTGTTGCTTTTTTTTTTATTAGATATTTTCTTTATATACATTTCAAATGCTATCCCGAAAGTTCCCTATACCCTCCCCCCACCCTGCTGCCCTACCCACCCACTCCCGCTTCTTGGCCCTGGCATTCCCCTGTACTGGGGCATATAAAGTTTGCAATACCAAGGGGCCTATCTTCCCAATGATGGCCGACTAGGCCATCTTCTGATACATATGCAGCTAGAGACATGAGCTCTGGGGGGTACTGGGTAGTTCATATTGTTGTTCCACCTATAGGGTTGCAGATCCCTTCAGTTCCTTGAGTGATTTCTCTAGTTTCTCCATTGGGGGCCCTGTGTTCCATCCAATAGTTGACTGTCATCATCCACTTCTGTGTTTGCCAGGCACTGGCATAGCCTCATACGAGACAGCTATAACAGGGTCACTTCAGCAAAATCTTTCTGGCATATCTAATAGTGTCTGGGTTTGGTGGCTGATTATGGGATGGATTCCCGCGTAGAATAGTCTCTGGATAGTCCATCCTTTCGTCTTTTGGATACAGAAAATGTGGAACATTTACACAATGGAGTACTACTCAGCTATTAAAAACATTGGATTTATTAAATTCTTGGACAACTGGATGTATCTGGAGGATATCATCCTTAGTGAGGTAACCCAATCACAAAAGAAGTCATTAGATATGCACTCACTGATAAATGCACATTTGCCCAGAAACATAGAACACCCAAGATACAATTTGCAAAACACAAGAAAATCAAGAAGAGGGAAGACCAATGGGTGAATACTTCATTCCTCCTTAGAATAGAGAACAAAATACCCATGAAAGGAGTTACGGAGACAATGCTTGGATCTAACACTTTTGCTCTTTATCAGCTGACCTGAGTTAATTTTCCACACTCACATAATGGTTCGTAATCACCCATTACTCCAGTTCCACCCTCTTCTGACCGTCAACGGCACCAGGTACATGAAATGGTATACATATATACACATATGGAAACCACTCCTATACACAAGATTAAAAACAGCAGCAAAATGAAACACAAAGTTGGGATAGGATGAGAAAGGTGGTTGGGTGGTTAAGAGCACATACAGGTCTTTCAAAGGACCAGAGTTAATTGCCAGCAGCTACATAGGGCAAGAAACAGCTGCTTGTAACTCCCTCAGATAACCTCTATTTGTACCCACAAAAAGGTGACATACACTCTTGAATGCATTTATGAATAAAAAATAAAAGTAAATCTTAAAACTGGACCTTCTCAAATAAGAAATTGATTATTTAGGTATGAAAAAAATAGTGTTTGAGGAGAAATATTTAGAATGTATTCAAACTATCCTTGGGAGTTTGAGAGAGTATGGCTGTGATTCCCAACATCTGCAATGCAAGATTGGCCGGTGCAGGGCCTGTGCATGTCTGATTCACAATTATAGCCCTCTCTCACAGGAACCTCAGAGTTTTACTTGTTGTGGTACTCAGCTCAGACCGAAAGGGGCTTGTGCCCCTACTCAGACCGGGTACTCAGCACCTCTTGATTTTCAGATGATGTGAACTGAAACCTGAGCTAAATCCCTTCTCATAGCACCGAACACCCCTAGTTTTATCTCTCTTGCCCTCACCTTTCCTATTGCAAGGTCTGTTTCCTTTTTGTTGTATTAAGAATTTTTTAAATTCTCTAAGCTCCTGAAAGATGAAGAAAAAATATTTCTAAGCAGAAATTAAAAAATAAATCTTATTGAATGAAAGAAACATGGCAATAGCAATATTTTAAAAACAATTTCTAATGTATCTCCAAATAATTAATACACATAGCAAACTTGCTATTCTTTTTTAGGAACAGACTAAAAATTAGACTCATACATGACTTTCTTCCAGTCCTTTTTGATGTAGCTGTATAATAAACATTTGAAAGAATCCTGTTAGCATGCAGGTTGTTTCAGCAATAAAAATCTCTTCCACACAGCTTCTATTTTCCTCATTTCAATGGCAAAAAAATATGGATTATTCTCATGGATCCTGCACACTCTTTGCTTCACTACACAATTGATTAATAGAAAATAAAAAACATTTATTCTTATGTCCAGTTCTGACAGCTGTAATGAAAGTGGATTCTCTCTAAGGTCTTGGATACAGTTGACTGTTGAGAGATTACAGATTATCAAGGCTCTTCATATTTCTTCCTATAAAGATATCAAGGGCCATTTAATTTTTTAAAAATTACCCCATTTTGGTTCAATTTATTGGCTCTTCATGCTGCCATTTCTATCTGAGATCAGTTCTGAGCATGCACACCCTCCTTTGTATTGCTGTCAGAATCCTTCCTCTGAGTGAAAATGAATGTCAAGGATTTAGCCTTAGGCCATCTGGAATCATTTTCAAAGGATACTTATTCTTTCTGAAGCACTGTTCCTACATTAAAAAAAATCTTACAGAACAAAGAAATAACATAAGAATAACAACTCATGTTATCTATGAAGATTTTATTCCCCAGGATGGGAGAGAATGATTATGTGCAAGGGCTCCTACTCTCTTCTTAATTTTCAGGGAAAGTCTTGAACCTTTTGTTTGAAAGTCACGATATTTACCATTGAATAAACACAGTTAATATTTGAGTAAGTGGTAATTTATATGTGCAATCATCCAAGAATCTTTGAATCTTTGAATTCTGATTGTAATTAAGAATTAGTAGGCAGAATAAAGCTCTAAGTGGAGGTGTAAGCAGCATAGACTGCAGCCATGTACAATTCAATTCAATTTAACTTACTTTCTGAGACCAATAGATATCTACCAAAAGTGAAATCAAACAATTTCACTCAGGCTTTGACTTTAGTATCTATCAATCTGTGTAATGACTTTTATTACCACCAATACCATCGTAAGTATTACAAACACCACAGACATTCAAATACTCAGTTATGTATACCTTAAGGCCTCATTTCCTAAAAATAAAGTGCACAGAATCCAGAATTGGACCTTTACACATAAACATAAGGTGGAAAGGATACTAAGCCTTCTGTCCATATCATTTAGAATAGATATATTATCTTTTAGTCAGATTAAAATTAACTAACATATTTTGTGTCAAATTTTGAGAATTTTATATATGCACATTATATATTTTGATCAGATTAACCCATGTTGCTTAACCTCTTCCTCAAAGTTTCTGATTTCATATTTTAAAAATCACCAACCTAGTCCATTTTGTGATGTCCAAATAGTCATTGCTGTGGTCCAAGCGCTGAATTTGCACAATCTTCCAGGGACCATATAGTTAAGGAAACCTGGCATCATTTTCTGCTGCGTGGGCAGGGACTTCTGAGTCTCTTCTCATTCCATGCTTGAGTGTTCACTGGCTTGGCCTGGTGTTGTCCAAGTAAATGCAGCCACAGCTGATGGGAATTCGTGTCCACAGGGTTTCTATCATATCCAGAAAGCATGATTTTGCTCTGGTTTACCCTGCACAGGCATAATTCAGAGGCCTCAGAATATAGGCTGTTACCATTGCTTTTATTTGTCCATAAGTACTTCATGGTAAGACACTATTTCTGAAATATCACATACTCTGGCAAAAGAAAAAAATGGCTTCCTCCCTGGTGACTAGTTTTCATTGTGGTAGGAGGTTTTATGTAGGTTGTCAAAGGAGAAATGTGATCAACAGTCTTACCAGTTATGTACACTGTGAGCTACAATAATGACCAGTGTTGTGAGATATGCTCATGGTGTGAAAACGGCACCAATTTTTTTATAGGTAACATGTGCCTGGTACTGTAAATTTGCCCAAGAACCCGTGGATGATGAGGCCATAACATCCAGGGATGAAACTACAACTGTTCTTTTGTTAAATGGATGTAATGTCAATCTGCCCTAAAAATTTATATTGCTAAAACTCTAGATTAGTATAGCACTTAGGTACTGTCCTAGATAGTTTTATGTCAGTTTGATATAAGCTAAATCATCTAGAGTAAGAAACTACAATTAAGACAATGTCATTATAATATTGGCCTATAGGCAAGCTTAAGGGCATTTTCTTAGTGATTGGTGGGGAAGGACCTAGCCTATTGTGGGTGGTGCCATTACTGGGCTCATGGTCCTGGGTCTATAAGAATTCAGACTGAGCAAACCATGGGGAGCAAGCTAGCAAGAAGCTCTGCACCATGGCTTTTGCTTTGGCTCCTGCTTCCAGGTTACTTTCCTGTTTGAGTTTCTACCTTTACTTTCTCTAGTGATGAAGAGCGATCTGGAAGTGTAGACCAAATAAAACTCTGTCCTCTCCAACTGGCTTTTTGATAATAATGGTTTTTTCTTTGTTGTTGTTGTTTATTTGGTTTGGTTTTGCTTTGCTTTGTTTTTCCAGTGAAAGAAACCTTAAAACAGACATCAACAGAGAAGTGTCTTTGTATAGTCGTTGGCAGTTAGTGCAAAGCCGTATACCTTGTCAAAGTAAAGAACTTGTTTAAAGTGTTCAGCCAAATGGAGTATCTATATCATATCTTCTCACTACTTGTTTTCAGAAACCACTGTAGAAAAACAGACAGAAAAATTATTGATCAGCTTTTTATGATGAAATAAAAATGCTGTTATGCCCTATAATATTCTTGGAATAGAGTTAACACCTTGTGAATGTTGCTATTATTATTAACATCATTATTATGCTTTACTTTTATTAGATTAAGAGAACTGTATAAACTGAGAAATGCTACCCAGAAATTGTCAGGGTCTGTTTGCAATTTTACATATTTACAGGATATTCTTTTCCTGCTCCATGATCCCTAGCAAAGGAATTGGATCACTGTATCTGAATCAAGCTGTATTTCTCAGAGGAGAGTTTGCTTTTTATTTACTTAGGTTATTAATGACCTCAATTTCCCACTGGTTCTCAACATAAAGGCCTCTAGGTTGTGTCACATAGTATATATATATATATATATATATATATATATATATATATATATATATATATATATATTCGGTGCTGAAATCCATGATGGAGACATGGAGACTTGTGGTTTCTGGTACAATCTTGATCTTTTGGTTTGCATACTTACCATTTATGTAACTCTGGTGTTCACAGAGTCATATTTCTTTCTCCACATACACATGATTATGAATTATGCTATTTTGACCCTTGATTTCTTATCTCTTAATATTTTGACAGTGATCTTAACTACTTGTGCAATGTGAGTGTTTGAATGAGTTTCACAGGGCAACATAGCAGGTAAAATAATCTTTTTCTTTGAGGGAATCTCCTAGTTCCTCAGCTAGTCCTCCTTGTCTTTGAGGATGCATGGGATCTATCTTCATCCAAGAGGTTATCTTAGTAGAAACATTTAGGTACAATTTTCTTCGTGCCTTTCACCAGAACATATGAAACCTGTATTATGGCTCTTCATTATTTTTCTTCCATCTCTTCCTTTACAATCCCCTCCCAAATAAGTCTCCCTTTAAAAAGACTATAAACATCTTGAAGTCAAGGGTGAAACCATTTTTATTTGCTTAATAACCTACATAATGTTAAGAGGTTACCTACTGAGGAATGATAGACACTTAACAGCCTCATGTTATTTCATGTTAGTGGCATATAACAAAGCCATAAACTGAAAAGTTAATATTTAATAAATTTCTAATTCATGAAATTCACATTCTCATTTGTACAGTTTCTATTGTTCTCAAAGTTATCTTACAGCATAAATAAGCATAAATATTTAAGTTTATCTTATCAATATGATATGCCTATAATTATGACCCTATAACATGATTATTTATAGATTTTAGATATATGTTTCATACAACTGAAATAATTTAAACCTTTAAAAAGTCCATTTTCTATGTTTATTACCAGATGGTTATGAAGGGGTAAACTTTGAGTGCATTTATCTTTTAGGCAAAATTATGCTTGATTAATTGGAAAAACAAAGCCAAGAAGTGATATGTGAATGTTGATAACTTAATCACCATCTGTTTTCTTGATATTTTCCTTTATACATTTACATGCTTGTTCTGGAAGTATAGTGAATATATAATATACATATATGTACATAAACACACTCATATACATATATAATATATGATATATATATACACATATACATATATATCAAATACATTACAGTGTTATAGCATTAATAATAGCTATAACCAAGCCACAAAAATATACTTCTATTTCATGTTTCTTTATGAACCATAAAAGTCTTCATGTTAATAAGTTATAACTATCTTGGATCTTGCTATAGTCAGAGTATTTAATGTGGTCAACAACTGTTGCAATGATTTCATTCAAAGGTCAATCAAAATACTCTTTCTTGACTCGAAGTTAAATAATTATACTTTATATGATGCTTGCTATATTAAAGCTTTTTCACCTTTAATTAGATGATTCTGTGTTAATCATTATGTCAGTGACTTGAAAAATGTTTATGGTTTCATTGAAAATAGCAAATACTGGTTTATGGAGCCTGTTGAGTGGGTAAAAGGCTTGTTGTCCAAATATAACTTTCTGAGCTTTGATCTTCAGAACCCATTTGAAACCTTAATATAATGTCATATTATCTGTAGTCGGCAGCACTGGAGGAAGTTTCGAGCAGGTTCCTGTGGGATGCAACACATGGCCAATCAATCCTAAACAGATTTGATCTTGGTTTAATAAGACCTTCTATTTTAGCATATTATAAGTTGGAGAGGGCTGGGCGTGGTGGCACATGCCTTTGATCCCAGCACTTGGGAGGCAGAGGCAGGCAGATTTCTGAGTTCAAGGCCAGCCTGGTCTACAGAGTGAGTTCCAGAACAGCCAGTGCTACACAGAGAAAACCTGTCTAGAAAACAAACAAACAAACAAACAAAAAAACAAACAAATGATGGAGAGCAAATGGGGGAAATACAATAATACCAAATTCTGACATCTATATGTGCCCACATGGGGCAAGCTCACTTTTGCAATACATGTACATATATGTGCACATACACACATACAAACCAAAATAAAAAACTCAAAAATATGTATGGCTCTTTACAGCATAACAGAATCTACTATAGCCAACACAGTCTGTATTTTCATAAAAATATGTCAAATAAGGACATCTATAAAATTTGTTTTAATTTGAGTGTTCTGATATTGAAAACAGGAGTATAATAATATATATTTTTTTTTATTTTTAGAAATAAACCTAGCTACATACTAGTAATGTCTGCACACTTGCAGATTGGTAGTAAGGCTGGGGATATTATGTTGTCCAGAAACAATTTACATCTTAATACAAAAGCTGAGTTCTTACTAAAGTAGTAGAAATTATAGAAAATTCTAATAGCTGGAATAAAAAATAGAGTAAACTTACAAATTATTACATGTAAACATGGACAGAAATTTTGTAAGTAGTACCAATATACCTGTACTTGAAATTGAAGTGCCTTTTATCAAGAAATGAATTAAAGATTGCACAAAAGGTACCCATCATAGCTTTTTTTTTCTTATTAATTTTATTTTTTACAGTACAGTCATTACCCCCATCTGGTCTTCCCCCCACAGCTCCTCATCCCTTTCTTCCTCTCCTGTGTCTCCAGGAGGATGGCCCCCTCACCCTCCATCCTTAACAGGCCTCCCCACTCCCTGGGACCTCAAATCTCTCCAGGGTTAGGCACTTCTCTCATTGAGGCAAGACAAGGAAGTCATCTGCTGTATGTGTGTCTGGGACTTCTGATCAGCTAGTGTATGTTGCCTGGTTGGTGGCTCAGTGTCTGAGAGATCACAGGGGTTCAGGTTAGTTAAGACTGCTGGTCTTCCTACCAGGTTGCCCTCCTCCTCAGCTTCTTTCAGCCTTTCCCTAATACAACAACAGGTGTACCCAACTTCAGTCCATTGGTTGGGTGGAAATATGTGTATCTTCATCTGCATCTGCATCTGTCTCAGTCAGCTCCTTGTTGGGCCTCTCAGAGGACAGCCATGCTAGGCTCCTGTCTGTAAGCACACTATAGCATCAGTAATAGTGTCAGGCCTCAAAGTCTTCCCTTGAGATGGTTCCTAAGTCGGACAAGTCACTGGACTTCCTTTCCCTCAGTCTCTTCTCCATGTTTGTCCCGGCAATTCTTTAAGACAGGAACAATTCTAGGTCAGAGTTTTTGACTGTAGAATGGTAGCGCCATCCCTCCACTTATGCCATGTCTCTCTATGGAAGTAGACTCTACAAGTTCCGTCTCCCTACTTTGGTCATTTCATCTAAGGTCTATCGCTTTGAGCTCTGAGAGTCTCTTACCTCCTAGGTCTCTGGTACTTTCTTGAGGGTCTCCCACCTCTCAGCCCAACCTCCCTCGAGGTTGCATATTTTTACCCTTCCTGCTAGCCCTCAGGGCTTCTTTCTTATTCTAACCTCTAATACTCCAATACCTAATCATATTCTTTTTTTCCCCTCCCCTTTCCCTCTCCCACCCAGATCCCTCCCTCCCTCTGCCTACTGTGATTGCTTTCTTCTTCCTCCTAAGTGGGATTGAAGCATTCTCACTTGGGCCTTTTGGCTTGTTAACCTTGGGTTCTGTGGATAGTGTCCTTGGTATTCTGTACTGTTTTTGGCTACTATCCACTTATTAGTGAGTATATACCATGTCCTTTGGGGTCTAAGTTACCTCACTCAGGAAGATATTTGCTACTTCCATCCATTTGACTGTGAAACTCATGGTTCCCTTGTTTTTAATAGCGGTATAGTATTCCAGTGTGTAAATGAACCACCTTTTCTGTATCCATTCTTCTGTTGTGGGACATCTGGGTTGCTTCCAGCTTCTGGCTATCACAGATATAGCTGCTATGAACATAGTGGTACACAGGTCCCTGTGGTATGGTGGGGTATCTTTGGGTATATGCCTAAGAGTGGTATAACTGGGTTTTCAGGTAGATTTATTTCCAATTTTCTGAGGAACTTCCAGATTGATTTCCAGAGTGGTTGTACCAGTTTGTAATCCAACTAGCAATGGAAGAGTGTTTCTCATTATCCACATCTTTGTAAACTTGTGCTGTCACCTGAGTTTTTTATCTTAACCATTCTGATTATGTAAAGTGAGTTCTCACTGTGGTTTTGATTTGCATTTCTCTGATTCCTAAGTATTTTGAACATTTCTTTAATTGCTTCTCAGCCATTCGAGATTCCTCTGTTGTGAATTCTCTGCTTAGCTCTAGACCTCATTATTTTTTTCTCTTTTTTTTTATTACGTATTTTCCTCAATTACATTTCCAATGCTATCTCAAAAGTCTCCCACACCCCCCCACACAAACTCCCCTACCCACCCATTCCCATTTTTTGGCCCTGGCGTTCACCTGTACTGGGGCATATAAAGTTTGCCTGTCCAGTGGGCCTCTCTTTCCAGTGATGGCCTGTGGGGAGCCGCCCTCACATTCGCCGTTGCAAGATGGCGCTGACATCCTGTGTTCTAAGTGGTAAACAAATAATCTGCGCATGTGCCAAGGGTAGTTCTTCACTCCATGTGCTCTGCCTTCCCCGTGATGACAACTCGGCCGATGGGCTGCAGCCAATCAGGGAGTAACACGTCCTAGGCGGAGGATAATTCTCCTTAAAAAAGGATGGGGTTTCACCTTTCTCTCTCTTGCTCTCTGGCTCCTGAAGATGTAAGCAATAAAGCTTTGCCGCAGAAGATTTCGGTTTGTTGCGTCTTTCCTGGCCAGTAGCGAACGCGTGTAAGAATGGCTGACTAGGCCATCTTTTGATACATATGCAGCTAGAGTCAAAAGCTCCGGGGTACTGGTTAGTTCATAATGTTGCACCTACAGGGTTGCAGATCTCTTTAGCTCCTTGGATACTTTACTTTAAATTGGGTTGTTTGGTTTTTATGGAGGTTAGCTTTTTGAGTTATTTATATATTTTGGATATTAGCCCTCTATCAGATATGGGTTTATTGACTATGACTTTGCCTTATGGAAGTTTCATGACGTCTTATTTATCAATCCTTTATCTAAGATCAAGAATTCTTAGCTCTAAGATCAAGAATTGGAGTACTGTTTACCCCAGTGCTGACGATTCGAGGCTCTTTCTCATTTTCTTTTTTATTAGATTCAGTGTATCTGGTTTTACATTGAAGTCCTTGATTCACTTTGACTCATGCTTTGTGCAAAGTGACAAATATGAATCTATTTTCATTTTTTCTACATATCTGCTACCAGTTAGACCAGCACCATTTATTGAAGATAAATTGTTTATCTTCAAAAAATCCCTTTTCTATTTTTTTTGGCTTCTTTGTCAAAGATCAAGTGTCTATATTTCCTTAGATTAGAAATATTCATATCTCAGAAATAAGTAAAATTTGTGCTAATTGCCTTTTAAACAATCTCATTGCTTCACATCTTTAGTTTACTACCAAAGCCCAAAATAACCAACTAAAAGGGAATTTGACTTGATAAGATCTGCAACATTTCATTAGATTTATTTCATATAACTTATAAATGCTGATTAGCTACTGTGGTGTGCAGTACTCTGATTTTGTTTTAATAACATATTCAAATTTAATTGTCCCAAATCTAAATGCATAAACCCAGTGGAACAAAGACTCATGAAATTTTAATTTCTGGTAAATAGAAATTCTCACTACTTGTAAACTCTACTTATGTTCTAGTCTCTAGAATTTTTGTAGGTAACTTTGTACTGGCTTTTGTAATTTACAAATTATCATATGGTGAGAGCATGCTGTCAGTAAAATAATCTAATTGTGTAGAAAGTGTTTCTTAATTTTTCTTCATTCTTCCAGTTAACTTAGTAGAAAAACACATATTTTCAGAATAACTGATATTTGTTTATGAAAAACATCAGCTTAGAATTATGACAATAATAATTTTATTTTTATTTACCATTGCTTTAAAAGTGCAAGATCTGGGAAAATTATAATTGATAGAGCATAGATGAAGCAAGGAAAGAAGAAGATAGACTCTATGTTTATCTCAAACCTATAGAAGTTGTGGAGAAATGTAATGACTAAGTATATGAGATCACTTTAATTTTTAAGTGAAATAATATTTTTAAATACTAAAAATTCTTATTGTAACAATTGAAATTGAACATAGAATGTTACTTTTTTTTTTTTTTCTTTTATGAAGCCTGAGTGGTGTTCTCACTAGAGTCTCAGGGCAAAAGGTTTAGCCTCAGAAATCTCAACTGACCATGCTTGGCTTCCTATTCCAACTCTCAAACAGGGGGAAGAGTGATGATGAAAGGCACAGGGAAAGATTTAACCAGTGTGGTGGAAGGGAAGAGGAACAGGGAAATCTATAGTGATCTCATACCTATTTTCATGAGATTTAAGTTAAAGCAAAGGAGGAACCATGGCAGAAAACAGGCAAAATTAAGCAAGGTTAATGTGTGGGCTGCTGGATCATTATCACAGCCCTGTGTTTGCAAAGTTGCTTTAAAAATGCCAACAAAAGCTAAACAACAACAACAACAACAGCAGCAAATCCCTTATTCCTTGAAGGGTTAAAGGCTAAGATGGTTCCCATGAGGTGGGTGGTTGCTCCTGCCTGGGATTAATGTCCTTATGGTGTTATATGTCTGCTTAGCTTTCTGAGACCCAAGATGACTACATTGTTAAACCAATCGCCAAAATCTTCCAGGAAACTTTGAGATCATATGCCCCAGTACAGGGGAATACCAGGGCCAGGAAGCAGGAGTGGGTGGGTTGGGGAGCAGGGTGTGGTGAGGTTATAGGGGGCTTTGGGAATAGCATTTGAAATGTAAATGAAGAAAATATCTAATTAAAAAATGCCTTAATAAAAAACAAACAAACGAGAGGACAGGTGTCCGCCCAGCCTGGGAGGCTTCTGCCTCAGGTTCCGCAGAAGCCACCTCTGTTCCGGGACTCCGAGGTGGGCAGTCTGCAGGTGGGAGTGTGGAATACAGAGGCTAGCAGCTTCTGGGACAGGCGAGAGCCACAGAGCTCTTGAGGCGGCGCCATTTTTAGCTCCAGACAATCAGCCACCTTCGGGGCCAGAGGACAGGTGTCCGCCCAGCCCGGGAGGCTTCTGCAGGAGCCACCTTTGTTCCAGGACTCCTCGGCAGGCAGTCTGCAGGTGGGAGTGTGGAATACAGAGGCTAGCAGCTTCTGGAACAGGCGAGAGCCACAGAGCTTCTGAGGAGGCGCCATTTTCGGCTCCAGACAACCAGCCACCATCGGGGCCAGAGGACAGGTGTCCCCACAGCCTGGGAGGCTTCTGCCTCAGGTTCCTTGGGAGCCATCTCAGTTCCAGGACTCTGCGGCGGGCAGTCTGCACAGGTAAGAGTGTGGACTACAGAGGCTAGCAGCTTCTGGGACAGGCAAGAGCCACAGAGCTTCTGGGGCAGCACCATTTTCGGGCTCCAGAAATCCGGCCACCTTCCTGGCCAGAAGACAGGTGTCCACCCAGCCTGGGAGGCCTTTGCCTCAGGATCCTCGAGAGCCATCTTGGTTTCAGGACTCCACGGAAAGTAGTATACACAGGTGAGAGTGTGGACTACTGAAAGAAACAAAGGCTTCTGTGACAGGCCAAAGTAACAAGGCTTCTTGGAAAGATCCTGTTTTGGGCCTTCATCTTTGGCCAGGAGGAGGTCCAAAAGCCAGATAACTGTGCACCTTCCCTGAAAGAGGAGAGCTTGCCTGCAGAGACTGCTCTGACCACTGAAACTCAGAGGAGAGAGCTAGTCTCCCAGGTCTGCTGATAGAGGGTAACAAAATCACCAGAGGAACAATCTCTAAACAGAGACAACTATAACAACTAACGCCAGAGATTACCAGATGGTGAAAGGTAAACGTAAGAATCTTACTAACAGAAACCAGGACCACTCACCATCATCAGAACCCAGCACTTCCACTTCACCCAGACCAGGGCACCCCAACACACCCGAAAAGCTAGACCTGGATTTAAAACCATATCTCATGATGATGGTAGAGGACATCAAGAAAGACTTTAATACTCACTTAAGAAATACAGGAGAACATGAAAAAAAAAAAAAAAGAAATACAGGAGAACACTGCTAAAGAGTTACAAGTCCTTAAAAAAAAAAAACAGGAAAACACAACCAAACAGGTAGAAGTCCTTACAGAAAAAGAGGAAAAAACATACAAACAGGTGATGGAAATGAACAAAAGCATAGTAGACCTAAAAAGGGAAGTAGACACAATAAAGAAAACCCAAAGTGAGGCAACGCTGGAGATAGACACCCTAGGAAATAAATCTGGAACCATAGATGCGAGCATCAGCAACAGAATACAAGAAATGGAAGAGAGAATCTCAGGTGCAGAAGATTCCATAAAGAACATCAGCAAAACAATCAAAGAAAATACAAAACGCAAAAGGATCCTAACTCAAAACATCCAGGAAATCCAGGACACAATGAGAAGACCAAACCTACGAATAATAGGAGCCTGACAGCACACCTAAAAGCTCTAGAACAAAAGGAAGCAAATTTACCCAAAAGGAGTAGAAGGCAGGAAATAATCAAACTCAGGGGTGAAATCAACCAAGTGGAAACAAGAACTATTCAAAGAATCAACCAATCAAGAAGCTGGTTCTTTGAGAAAATCAACAAGATAGATAAACCCTTAGCCAGACTCACTAGAGGGTACAGGGAAAGCATCCTAATTAACAAAATCAGAAATGAAAAGGGAAACATAACAGATCCTGAAGAAATCCGTAACACCATCAGATCCTTCTACAAAAGGCTATACTCAACAAAACTGGAAAACCTGGATGAAATGGACAAGTTTCTAGACAGATACCAGGTACCAAAGCTAAATCAAGATCAGGTTAATGATCTCAACAGTCATATATCCCCTAAAGAAATAAAAGCAGTCATTAATAGTCTCCCAAACAAAAAAAGCCAAGGACCAGATGGGTTTAGTGCAGAGTGCTATCAGACCTTCAAAGAAGACCTAATTCCAGTTCTTCACAAACTATTCCACAAAATAGAAACGGAAGGTACTCTGCCCAACTCATTCCATGAAGCCACAATTACTCTGATACCTAAACCATAAAAAGACCCAACAAAGATAGAGAACTTCAGACCAATTTCCCTTATGAATATCAATGCAAAAATCATCAATAAAGTTCTTGCTAACTGAATCCAAGAACACATCAAAACAATCATCCATCCTGACCAAGTAGGTTTCATCCCAGGGATGCAGGGATGGTTCAATATACGGAAATCCATCAATGTAATCCAGTATATAAACAAACTCAAAGACAAAAACCACATGATCATCTCCTTAGATTCTGAGAAAGCATTTGACAAAAATCCAACACCCATTCATGATAAAAGTCTTGGAAAGATCAGAAATTCAAGGCCCATACCTAAACATGATAAAAGCAATCTACAGCAAACCAGTAGCCAACATCAAAATAAATTCTAAGAAGCTGGAAGCAATCCCACTAAAATCAGGGACTAGGAAAGGCTGTCCACTCTCTCCCTACCTATTCAACATTGTACTTGAAGTCCTAGCCAGAGCAATTAGACAACAAAAGGAGATCAAGGGGATACAAATTGGAAAAGAGGAAGTCAAAATATCACTTTTTGCAGATGATAAAATAGTATATATAAGTGACCCTAAAAATTCCACCAGATAACTCCTAAACCTGATAAACAGCTTCGGTGAAGTAGCTGGATATAAAATTAACACAAACAAGTCAATGGCCTTTCTGTACCAGGATAAACAGGCTGAGAAAGAAATTAGGGAAACAACACCCTTCTCAATAGTCACAAATAATATACCTTGGCATGACTCTAACTAAGGAAGTGAAATATCTGTATGATAAGAACTTCAAGTCTCTGAAGAAAGAAATTAAAGAGGATCTCAGAAGATGGAAAGATCTCCCATGCTCATGGATTGGCAGGATCAACATTGTAAAAATGGCTATCTTGCCAAAAGCAATCTACAGATTCAATGCAATCCCCATCAAAATTCCCACTCAATTCTTCAACAAATTAGAAAGAGCAATCTGCAAATTCTTCTGGAACAACAAAAAGCCTAGAATAGCAAAAACTCTTCTCAAGGATAAAAGAACATCTGGTGGAATCACCATGCCTGACCTAAAGCTGTACTACAGAGTAATTGTGATTAAAACTGCATGGTACTGGTATAGTGACAGACAAGTAGACCAATGGAACAGAATTGAAGACCCAGAGATGAACCCACACACCTATGGTCACTTGATCTTTGACAAGGGAGCTAAAACCATCCAATGGAAAAAAGACAGCATTTTCAACAAATGGTGCTGGCACAACTGGCGGTTATCATGTAGAAGAATGAGAATTGATCCATTCCTATCTCCTTGTACTAAGGTCAAATCTAAGTGGATTATGTGGAGTGGAACTCCACATAAAACCAGAGACACTGAAACTTAGAGAGGAAAAAGTAGGGAAAAGCTTTGAAGATATGGGTACAGGGGAAAAATTCCTGAATAGAACAGCAATGGCTTGTGCTTTAAGATTGAGAATGGATAAATGGGACCTCATAAAATTGCAAAGCTTATGCAAGGCAAAAGACACTGTTAATAAGACAAAAAGACCACCAAGAGATTGGGAAAGTATCTTTACATATCCTAAATTGGATAGGGGAGTAATATCCAATATATATAAAGAACTCAAGAAGGTGGGCTCCAGAAAATCGAATAACCCCATTAAAAAATGGGGCTCAGAGGTGAACAAAGAATTCTCACCTGAGGAATACCGAATGGCAGAGAAGCACCTGAAAAAATGTTCAACATCCTTAATCATCAGGGAAATGCAAATCAAAACAACCCTGAGATTCCACCTCACACCAGTCAGAATGGCTAAGATGAAAAATTCAGGTGACAGCAGATGCTGGCGAGGTTGTGGAGAAAGAGGAACACTCCTCCATTGTTGGTGGGATTGCAAGCTTGTACAACCACTCTGGAAATCAGTCTGGTGGTTCCTCAGAATATTGGACATAGTACTACTGGAGGATCCAGCAATACCTCTCCTGGGCATATATCCAGAAGATGTCCCAACCGGTAAGAAGGACACATGCTCCACTATGTTCATAGCAGCCTTATTTATAATAGCCAGCAGCTGGAAAGAACCCAGATGTCCCTCAACAGAGGAATGGATACAGAAAATGTGGTACATTTACACAATGGAATACTACTCAGCTATTAAAAAGAATGAATTTATGAAATTCCTAGGCAAATGGATGGACCTGGAGGGCATCATCCTGAGTGAGGTAACCCAATCACAAAGGAACTCGCACAATATGTACTCACTGATAAGTGGATATTAGCCCAGAAACTTAGGATACCCAAGATATAAGATACAATTTGCTAAACGCATGAAACTCAAGAAGAATGAAGACCAAAGTGTGGACACTTTGCCCCTTCCTAGAAATGGGAACAAAACACCCATGGAAGGAGTTACAGAGACAAAATTTGGAGCTGTGACGAAAGGATGGACCATCTAGTGATTGCCATATCAGGGATCCATCCCATCATCAGCTTCCAAACACTGACACCATTGCATACACTAACAAGATTTTGCTGTAAGGACTCAGATATAGCTGTCTCATGTGAGACTATGCCGGGGCCTAGCAAACACAGAAATGGATGCTCACAGTCAGCTATTGGATGGGTCACATGGCCCCCAATGGAGGAGCTAGAGAAAGTACCCAAGGAGCTAAAGTGTTCTGCAACCCTATAGGTGGAATAACAATATGAACTAACCAGTACCCTGAGCTCTTGTCTCTAGCTGCCCATGTATCAAATGATGGCCTAGTCAGCCATCACTGGAAAGAGAGGCCCTTTGGACTTGCAAACTTTTATGCCCCAGTACAGAGGAATGCCAGGGCCAAAAAGGGCGAGTAGGTGGGTAGGGGATTGAGGGGGGGGTGGGTATGGGGGACTTTTGGGATAGAAAAATAAATATAAAAAAAAAAAGAATTTTGATGCGTGAGAGACAACATTAAAAATCACCTCCACTGGAGTGTCTTTTGTCAAACAAACAAACAAACAAGAAAAAAACAAAACAAAACAAAAACTGAAGCAATAGCCTTAGTTATTTGTATCTTTTTGCTTTGAACTTTGAAAGAAGTTAGATATTATAATATGCTCTTCAAAACTGTAAATAAGAGAACAAAAATTTATATATATGCAGTCTATAATATTTCATTTTTATTATTGCCTGCTCTAAGAATTCTTGACACTCAATCTTGAATTTCGTATATTTGGGTAGCATATCTGAAGATATGGAATGCTTGCATTCCTGAGAACCATATTAAGGAGTATTTTGTCTACCAGTCCATGTTAAATTGAAGTAAATAGTGGACTCCTGTGCTAAGCCATCGAACATGTAAGGGCCCACTGTAATGTGACTAGCAATTACTATCCACTTAACAAGCTAGTAGGAGAAATCTGAGTGCATTTCAGATTTAAGCTTTAGGATTGGAGAAATAAAAATTGCATGATGATTCCAATCAAGGAAAATGGTCCAGAACTTAAGAAACTAAAATGAGAGAGCATCAACATTTCTGTACACAGAATTTACTAGATAATACAAGCTTAAAAGCTATATGGAAAAAGAAAATATAACAAATACTTTGCTAAGTCAGTTAATACTGAAATCAACTGTAAATAGGACAATACATTTTCATTTCATTTTATCTTCACGTTACCATTTACAAAGTATGTTTTCTTGCTCAAAGTAAAAAGAAAAAGAAAAAGAAAATAGTTTCTGATTTCTGGTATTGTTTTTCTTCCCTCTATCCCCTTCTCTCTCTTTTTTTTTTTCTTTGATGGTGTCTTTCAATGTATTCCACATTTTCCTTGAACTCCAACCTGCTACACTAGCCTTCTGAAGCCTCCAATTATAATTCCTAGCTGTGACTTTTTACTTGTAAATGTGTTTTTCTTATATACTTTTAAAAATACTGACTCCTGATTAGTACAAAGTTCATAGACAGTGCAACCCCTTTAGTCATTGTTCTAGCAAAGAATTAACATAAAAGAACCAATATAGTCATTTACCCAATACTATATAAATTTTGTTTATAGAAATGCATTACAATCATCAAGGAAATACAAATTAAAACTATCCTGAGATTCCACCTCACACCAGTCAGAATGCCTATGATCTAAATTTCAGGTGAGAGCAGATGTTGGTGAGGATATGGAGAAAGAGGAACACTCCTCCATTGTTGGTGGAATTGCAAGCTGGTACAACCACTCTGGAAATCAGTCTGGTGATTCCTCAGAAAATTGGACATAGTACTACCTCAGGACCTAGCTATACCACTCTTGGGCATATACCCAAATTATTCTCCAACATATAACAAGGACACATACTCCACTATGTTCATAGCAGCCTTATTTATAATAGCCAGAAGCTGAAAAGAATCCAGATGTCCCTCAACAGAGGATCAGATATAGAAAATGTGGTACATTTACACAATGGAGTACTATTTAGCTATTAAAAACAATGAATTCATGAAATTCTTAGACAAATAGCCGGAACTAGAAAATAATGTCCTGAGTGAGGTCCCAGTCACAAAGGAACACATATCGTATGAACTCACTGATAAGTGGATATTAGCCCAAAAACTCAGAATACCCAAGATAAAATTCACAGACCATATGAAGCTCAAGAAGAAGAAAGAGCAAATGTGGATGCTTTAGTTCTTCTTAGAAAGGGGAACAAGCACTTCTTGGCATCCACAATAGTGTCTCTGTTTGTCCAGCCACATATGTAGCAGAGGATGACCTTGTTGGACATCAATTGGATGAGAGGCCTTTGGTCCTATGAAGGCTTGATGCCCCAGAGTAGGTGAATGCCAGGAAAGGTGGGTGGGTGGGGAACACCATCATAAAGGGAGAGGGACTGGAATGGGAGAGGGGCATTCAGGAGGGGAAACCAGGAAAGGGGATAACATTTTAAATGTAAGTACATAAAATATCCAATAAAAAAGAAATGCATAACAAATATATGTGTATTACAGATAATATTGTATGCCATGTACTGCATTTGCTTCAAATGTGTTCTGTAAGAAATCCAATTTTTGCTCTTAAAAATGGTGTCACTATTGCCTAAGTTGTCAGAACTCCTGAGACTTTTAAAAATTTTTTTATTAATTTTTACAAATTTTAAATCTCTTTCCCAACCTCTTCTTCTGAGAAGAGGTTGGCTCCCACTGGGTAGTGCCCCATTCAGACACATCAAGTCTTCTCAAGATGGCCAGTGCTGACATGGTTCATTTTCTTCCAGACAGTAATCTGTAAAGCACCTCTCCTTGAATTTACCCACCTTTTATTGGAGAATGCTCGACATTTTCTCTAAGATCTAGCTTACATGCCAGCTCCTGTGTCACCACTATTGAACACCAGCTATGTACTTTGTAGAGAGCAAAGGCCACAATAGGGACCAAAATTTCATACTATCCTTTCTCAAATTGAGTGATATTGAGAAATATAGTAGTTTTATGAAAGACCGAATATAATTACATATAGTGGTAAGAGTATGAAACCAGTGTAAGAGACAAAAAGGGAAGGAGGGAATTTTCCAGGGGAAGACCCTACAAAAGATGACATAAGTGAATCTGAGCATCGATACAACTTCAGAATCATAGCCATGAATACATTTGGGGATGAATTCCAAATGGAGACATTGGAAATCAAAGTCAGAAGTTATAAATGCTATGCCCAAGAGTAACAAAAATTATTATTTTCATTTATTATATATCTTAAATCAGTTTGAATCATAAAATATTAACATTTATTCAGATCTAATATTAACAATACTGTCTATCATGCTTTTTTATGCTATCCTAGAATGAGACAACAAAAGCCAATTACCACACACACGTGTGTGTAGAGTATAAGTGGGCGACACCTGTGCTCTTTTGTTGAAGCAGCATGCCTTCCCTTGGCTTCACATGCTGATTATATAGTCACCAAATTTATAGTACAAAGAGAGTAAGTTATTCAGACCCAATATTCATTCATGAGGTTAATATCCTTATGAAAGAGAAATCAGAAAGTGGCCTCTTTCTTCTACTCTTTTGTCAAGTAGAGGTATAGGCATGAAGGACTTCACCAGATATCAAATCTACTAGAACCCTGCCCTTGGACTTTACAAGTCGAAAAGTACAAGGAATAGTGCTTAATTCACATAGTAAGTGAAACTATGAGACTACAGCTACTTAAATGAGTATTATCAGTAAAAATATAGACATGAATGTTAATGATATTACTTACAACTGTTTTAATTTCTTGCCTGTTTAATTGATTGGAATCATTTGTGTTAATATTAGTATAATATATACATTTCTATATTATATATTGTATAACCTATATTTTTATCTCTCAGTTGCCTAAAATAATACAGCAAGTTTTCACAGCTGTACTGCTGCATAAATCCAGGAACTGCTCATCTTCTGACTTTCAGGACAGATGTGTTTGTCACTGAGAACCAGCTTTACTGCAATCCTCAAAGTCCCTTCTGAGAATGCTTTAAGATCTGTGCCTGGAATCACTTCCCCTGGATTTGGTTCAGTGATTACATATAGAACTGAATGTAATAGCTTCCACACTTTATAAAAGTGTTGTGTGCAGGACTATTGCTGGTATTCAGTGTAGACACTTTAGGGAAAAGAAAGGAAGGCATGATTAATTAGAGACATTCTTCAATGACTAAGGAAAACCCTCCACAGAAATCGCAAGTGAACAGTTAGGAGAACTTACCTACATAAAAAGTTATAATTCTTTGTTTAGTGTCTGGACTTGGATTAGCTTCAAAGTGATTACAATGTAGTCTTTCACTATTTCTCAGTCTATAGAGGATTAACTCAACCAAGTTTCTAGTCCCTCCATGAAATTCTCTGAATTTTAAAGACTGACTTCTTAAGGATAATGATGCCTGCTGTTTTCAAATAGCTTTGAGCAAAGCTGTCATCCTTACTCCAAAGCTTCACACAGGAGTAGATGTAGCCTCAGTCACATCTGTGGTAAGGGCAGATTTTCCCCTGGTCAATGTCACTTGAATATATAGTTTTGTATCTCCAAAGACTACTTGACAAATCCTTTCTGTTTACAATTTTCTATCTTGGATTTTGTACAATGTATAATTACTCTAAAATGCATGGCATATACAAGTTAAATTCATGTCAAGTTATGGTAAACAATTTAAGGTCAAAATATGAAGTAATAATAGTTCTTAGTACAAAGTTCTCAAATTTTCAGAATTGTTTCATTAGCATACTGGATAATTTAAGTCATCCCACTTCTGTTATTTGCATTCAGATCTCTTTTCTTTCTTTCTTTTTATTGTGAATAGTTCTTCAAGGTCTCATTTTAATGTTCAGTACAGTAAGGAAGGCAAGAGCCACCAAATTCTGTGCCATTCTCTCTGTAGCACAGAATATTTCGATGGTAATTCACATCAATATTTAAGTAGAGGCTACTGAACAAGATGAATGGGTCACAACTGGAATCTCTGCTTTCACTTTTATGGAAGAGCAAATTTCCCTCAGAAGAACTGAGCAAGTAGTGTGTGTTATAACATCGTTGAGTAGTGCCTATAATAACCATACTGAGTGCACTTACTGAGCTCTGCTCCTTGTGGAAGTTTCTATAAGCACCACATAGAAGAAATGGTCATGGCGGCTAGCACTGCATGCTCATCCCCATGCCTCTTTGCTTCATTATTCAGCCATTCATTTTTTAAAGCCCTTTTGGTGGTGAAACAGAGGTTAATTAAGAAGGGATTAGAAAATATATTGTAATGTTATTAGGGGAATAATATCTACAAACTTCTGGGAATATTCAAATCTCTGAGCTTGGCAAGAGCTTCTGTGGTGTGCTTGCGCACTGTTGGCAGGCATCTTGAGGTCAATAAAGCCTTTTAATTCTACATGCCAAATTGATTTCAGTCTTGTACATATATCAAGACCTATAGAAAGTTGCAAGTAGACTGCAATTATTAGACTCTAAGAAGCAGAAATACAGGGGCAAAGAGAGGTCTTATGGTCTTAACAAACATATTTGATCCCTTTAATAACTATGAAATACACGATGAAATTTTTAAATTGAAATAAATAGAAGAAAATGAACTATGGATGCAATAAGGTATTAGTTTGCAGTTCTTAGTAAGTATTTTTAAATATCTTGGCCATTGGTATGATTTGTTTCATGAGGATGTTTTGGTTTGCATGTTTTATAAAAATGCTAATTGTGATGGCAAAAATAAGCTACATAAATGTAATTTTTGCTTGTTTCAGAAAGGATGCTCACTAGTGTGAAACCATTAGCTGCTTAGAAGGTTAAGGCTTTGTGCCATTTTAGAAGTCAACAGACTACAATGGAAAAGGTTGATTGAGTTCTGAGTTTCAGTGTTCTTCCTGCCACTTTGCTCTAACTACCTATGTGACCTTGAGCAAATCACTTAACCTTCAGGATCTGTTTTCTCAGGTATGAGATGAGGAGGTTGGACTACAGGATTTCTGATGGAGTTCAACCGAATCTGCTATTAAATCAAAATGTAGGGACTGTGATTGAAATAGCAGCCCACAAACACCAGTTGCGAACTTGATGAGGTAGGGCAGTTTCTTCATGTTTATAGATTTCTTCTGCTCCTCTTATTTCATTGCGGACCATTTTTAATAAAGGTACCATGGGAAAGGAACTGTAAAAATAAATCACCTTTTCTATTTGTATACTTTTTAATAAGTGAGGATAAAAATAATAGTCTACAAATATGCCTTTTATGCATATCTATCTAACAAACATATACTATTCTCTTTTTTCTTTATCTTCTTAAAATTTTTGTATTGGTTACTTTATTTATTTATATTTCAAATATTATCCCCCCCCCCTTTCCGATTTCTCCTCTGCAAACCCCCTATCACACACTCCCTCCTCCCTGCTTCTATGAGGGTGCTCCCCCACCTACCTACTCACTCTTACCTCCCTGCCCTAGCATTCCCCTCTGGTGGGACATAAAATCTTTACAAGACCAAGGGCCTCCCCTCTCTCTCACTGATGTCAGATAAGGCCATCCTCTGCTACATATGCAGCTGGAGCCATGGGTCCCTCCATGTATATTCTTTGGTTGGTGGTTTAGACCCTGGGAGCTCTGGGGCGAGGAGGGTCTGGTTTGTTGATATTGTTGTTCTTTCTATGGGGTTGCAAACTCCTTCAGCTCCTTTAGTCCTTCTCCTACCTCCTCTATTGGGGTCCTCTGCTCAGTTTCGTGGTTGGCTGCAAGCATCTGCATCTGTGTTGGTCAGGCTCTGGCAGAGCCTCTCAGAGACAGCTATAACAAGCTCATGTTGGCAATCACTTCTTGACAAGAGCAATAGTGTCTAGGTTTGTTGTATGTACATGGGATGGATCCCTAGATGGGACAGTATCTGGATGGCCTTTTCTTCCATCTCTGCTCCATTATTTGTCCCTGTATTTCCTTTAGACAGGAGCAATTCTGGGTTAAATTTTTTAAGAAGGGAGGGTGGTCACATCTCTCAACTGAGGGCCATTCCCCACCTCTCCATATGGTCTCTACAGGTTCTCTCTCTCTCTCTCTCTCTCTCTCTCTCTCTCTCTCTCTCTCTCTCTCTCTCTTCTTTGTTGGGCATTTCAGCTATGTCATCCCTATTGGGTCCTAGGAGCCTCTTGGTTTCCTCGAATTTGGGACTTTCTGTTGGCTACCCCTGTTTCCCCATCCCCCATTGCTTCACACCTCTGTTCAATTTCCTGACCCTCTGTATATGTACCCTGCCTCCTCCTGTTGGGAACTAAAAAGGGGCCCAGGGGATGCCCTGGGGAAGAGGGAAATGGGGAAAACTCACACCCCATCAGAGTTCTACCTATGCTCTGGTCAGTCAGGTGTGGGAGGGCTGCTATCTACCTTCTACTCATCTCCCGGTAGGCATCTAAGCCTCTGACCCACTCTTCAAGGGGTGGCAAGGAGCAGCTCTACCTGGGAGTCCGGGAGCTACTTTTCTAAAGACACAGGGGTTATGGGAGAGAGGGGATGAGGGAAGAGAGGTTCCCAACACCAGTGAGAGTGAGTGCAGTGGATTTGTTGATATTGTTGTTCTTCCTAAGGGGTTGCAAACTCCTTCAGCTCCTTCAGTTCTTCTCCTACCTCCTCTATTGGGGTCCCCTGCTCAGTTTCATGAGCTGAGACTCTCTATAATTTTAGAGCTTTATTATAGAAAGGCAGGGAGAAAGAGAGAAGGTAGAAAGAGAGAGAAAAAGAGGGAGAGAGGAGAGGAGAGGAGAGGAGAAGACAAAGGCAGGGGAGAGAGGGTGAGAGTGAGGGGTAAGAAGCAAGAGAGTGAGAAGTAAGAGAGAGACAAGTAAGAGAGTGAGAAATAAGAGAGACAAGTAAGAGAGCGAGGTGGGGCTGAACAGCCCTTTTAAAAGTATGCTGTCTTATCTTGTTGTTGCTAGGTAACTGGGGAGGAGTTTATCCTGAAGGTCAGAAGCTTGGGCCATTGCCTAAGTGACTTTTAACCATGCTTCTCTTGTAAGAGCTGGGGGGGGGGGGAGCGGTAACTTAGGCAGGAGCCAGAGTTCCAGGAGCATGAGGGAACACCTACCATGTCATATAGGTGAATTATCACCATTTCTGGGGTTCAGACCTCAGCTCAACTGGAGACCAGCCTCTCTGTGCAGAGCCAAATGCCCCACATCCTCCCACACCAATCCTGCTCCCCCTTTTACCTTCTTCTCTTCCTCCCAAGTCCAGTACACCCTCTACCTCCCATGATTATTTTGTACTTTCAGTGATCATTTCTATAGTTCGTTATACTATTCTCATGTTGATGTTTTATTTTAGTTACTTATTTCCACTCTCTCATGAAAAAAACTTACTATGGAAAGAGTAAATTTAAAATAGTAATTGACAGCACTTGGCTGACTAAATAAGAGTATTCATTTTTATTAGAACCATACTGTAAAATTCCTGCATTGAGTTTACCCTTCAGATCAAGAATTTAAAATTCCTCTTTAACCAAAAGGTAATTGAGAAACAACAGAACCTGGGAGAAAGCAAGTGGATACACTTCAATTCAACTTTCCTGCTAAAGCAAGATCATTAAAATTTGCCAAAAAATATCTGAATGGAAGATTAAACATTAGACAAGATTTATGCCTGAATGACCCTTGAGTACCCCACATGACAATAAAGAAATATTTGTTTCTTCTTACAATAGTTCAATTCAGAAACTGAGGTCATTTTGATAGCATATTTGCTAACATTTTTACTTATAGAAATATGTTACTTAAATTAGTGAGCAGAGACTCATGGTGTCTCCCTAATCTGTATGACTATAATTAACATTCTATTATTCTGTTTTTGTTTTCCCCACTAGACAGGATTTGAGTCTTGTTATATAAATGGGGTCCTCCTACCAGAAAGCTGAATATTTCCTCATTATAAGTCATGCTAGATTAGAATCAACCTGTCACCCTTAATATTTTTCCCACGTTCAGTGATTGGCAAAGAAATTCAGTGACAGAACTCTATCTTCAAGTTATATTGTCATCCTATTTATAAGAACAAAATCCAAATAAAAAGAGAAAATACCATGTACTACAAAAGTTTTTTTTCTTTTTTTTTAATTAGGTATTTTCTTCAATTACATTTCCAATGCTATCCCAAAAGTTCCCCCCCCCAGCTCCCCTACCCACCCATTCCCATTTTTTGGCCCTGGCATTCCCCTGTACTGGGGCATATAACGTTTGCCTGACCAATGGGCCTCTCTTTCCAGTGATGGCCGACTAGGTCATCTTTTGATACATATGCAGCTAGAGTCAAGAGCTCTGGGGTACTGGTTAGTTCATAATGTTGGTCTTCTGATAGGGTTGCAGATCTCTTTAGCTCTTTGGATACTTTCTCTAGCTCCTCCATTGGGGGCCCTGTGATCCATCCAATAGTTGACTGTTAGCATCCACTTCTGTGTTTGCTAGGCCCCGACCTAGTCTCACAAGGGACAGCTATATCACCGTTCTTGCAACAAAGGCTTGCTAGTGTATGCAATGGTGTCATCGCTTGGAGGCTAATTATGGGATGGATCCCTGGATATGGCAGTCTCTAGATGGACCATCTTTTTGTCTCAGCTCTAAACTTTGTATCTGTAACTCCTTCCATGGGTGATTGTTTCCAATTCTAAGAATGAGCGAAGTGTCCACACTTTGGTCTTCATTCTTCTTCAGTTTCATATGTTTTACATATTGTACCTTATATCTCGCTATACTACGTTTCTGGGTTAATATCCACTTATCAGTGAGTACATTTCATTTGAGTTCTTTTGTGATTGGGTTACCTCACTCAGGATAATGCCCTCCAGGTCCAACCATTTGCCTAGGAATTTAGTGAATTCATTCTTTTTAATAGCTGAGTAGTACTCCATTGTGTAAATGTACCACATTTTTTGTATCCATTCCTCTGTTGAGGGACATCTGGGTTCTTTCCAGCTTCTGGCTATTATAAATAAGGCTGCTATAAACATAGTGGAGCATGTGTCCTTCCTACCGGTTGGGACATCATCTGGATATATGCCCAGGAGAGGTATTGCGGGATCCTCCTGTAGTACTATGTCCAATTTTCTGAGGAACTGCCAGACTGATTACCAGAGTGGTTGTACAAGCTTGCAATCCCACCAACAATGGAGGAGTGTTCCTCTTTCTCCACATCCTCGCCAGCATCTGCTCTCACCTGAATTTTTTTATCTTAGCCATTCTGACTGGTGTGAGATGGAATCTCAGGGTTGTTTTGATTTGCATTTCTCTGATGATTAAGGATATTGAACATTTTTTCAGGTGTTTCTCAGCCTTTCGGTATTCCTCGGGTGAGAATTCTTTGTTCAGCTCTGAGCCCCATCTTTTAAGGGGGCTATTTGATTTTCTGGAGTCCACCCTCTTGAGTTCTTTATATATATTGGATATTAGTCCCCTATCTGATTTAAGATAGGTAAAGATCCTTTCCCAATCTGTTGGTGGTCTTTTTGTCTTATTGACAGTGTCTTTTGCCTTACAGAAGCTTTGCAGTTTCATGAGGTCCCATTTGTCAATCGTCGATCTTAAAGCACAAGCCATTGCTGTTCTATTCAGGAATTTTTTCCCTGTGACCATATCTTCGAGACTTTTCCCCACTTTCTCCTCTATAAGTTTCAGTGTCTCTGGTTTTATGTGGAGTTCCTTGATCCACTTAGATTTGACCTTAGTACAAGGAGAGAGGAATGGGTCGATTCGCATTCTTCTACATGATAACAACCAGTTGTGCCAGCACCATTTGTTGAAAATGCTGTCTTTTTTCCACTGGATGGTTTTAGTTCCCTTGTCGAAGATCAAGTGACCATAGGTGTGTGGGTTCATTTCTGGGTCTTCAATTCTATTCCATTGGTCTACTTGTCTGTCACTATACCAGTACCATGCAGTTTTTATCACAATTGCTCTGTAGTAAAGCTTTAGGTCAGGCATGGTGATTCCACCAGAGGTACTTTTATCATTGAGAAGAGCTTTTGCTATCCTAGGTTTTTTGTTATTCCAGATGAATTTGTAGATTGCTCTTCCTAATTCGTTGAAGAATTGAGTTGGAATTTTGATGGGGATTGCATTGAATCTGTAGATTGCTTTTGGCAAGATAGCCATTTTTACAATGTTGATCCTGCCAATTCATGAGCATGGGAGATCTTTCCATCTTCTGAGATCTTCTTTAATTTCTTTCTTCAGGGACTTGAAGTTTTTATCATACAGGTCTTTCACTTCCTTAGTTAGAATCACGCCAAGATATTTTATATTATTTGTGACTATTGAGAAGGGTGTTGTTTCCCTAATTTCTTTCTCAGCCTGTTTATTCTTTGTGTAGAGAAAGGCCATTGCCTTGTTTGAGTTAATTTTATATCTAGCTACTTCACTGAAGCTGTTTATCAGGTTTAGGAGTTCTCTGGTCAAATTTTTAGGGTCACTTATATATGCTATCATATCATCTGCAAAAAGTGATATTTTGACTTCCTCTTTTCCAATTTGTATCCCCTTGATCTCCTTTTGTTGTCAAATTGCTCTGGCTAAGACTTCAAGTACTATGTTGAAGAGGTAGGGAGAAAGTGGGCAGCCTTGTCTAGTCCCTGATTTTAGTGGGATTGCTTCCAGCTTCTCACCATTTACTTTGATGTTGGCTACTGGTTTGTTGTAGATTGCTTTTAATATGTTTAGGTATGGGCCTTAAATTCCTGATCTTTCCAAGACTTTTATCATGAATGGGTGTTGGATCTTGTTGAATGCTTTTTCCACATCTAAGGAGATGATCATGTGTATTTTGACTTTGAGTTTGTTTATATAATGGATTACATTGATGGATTTTCGTATATAAAACCATCCCTGCATCTCTAGAATAAAACCTACTTGGTCAGGATGGATGATTGCTTTAATATGATCTTGGATTTGGTTAGCAAGAATTTTATTGAGGATTTTTGCATCGATATTCATAAGGGAAATTGGTCTGAAGTTCTCTATCTTTGTTGGATCTTTCTGTGGTTTAGGTATCAGAGTAATTGTGGCTTCATAGAATGAGTTGGGTAGAGTTCCCTCTACTTCTATTTTGTGGAATAGTTTGTGCAGAACTGGGATTAGATCTTCTTTGAAGGTCTGGTAGAGCTCTCCACTAAACCCATCTGGTCCTGGGCTGTTTTTGGTTGGGAGACTATTAATGACTGCTTCTATTTCCTTAGGGGATATGGGACTGTTTAGATTGTTAACTTGATCCTGATTTAACTTTGGTACCTGGTATCTGTCTAGAAATTTGTCCATTTCATCCAGGTTTTCCAGTTTTGTTGAGTATAGCCTTTTGTAGAAGGATTTGATGGTGTTTTGGATTTCTTCAGGATCTGTTGTTATGTCTCCCTTTTAATTTCTGATTTTGTAAATCAGAATCAGGCGGGTGTTGTGGATAGCTGGAGGTAGTCAGCCCACTGTGCGCCCTAGCTACTCCTGTGCTGCTCGGACCGAAAGGGGCTTGTGCCCCTACTCAGACCTGGTTTTCTGCTTTTCTAACTAATGCAGTCTCAGGTCCCGCGAGATTGGATTGGAGCAGATGCTGTGTTCCACTCACCAGAAGTTTTAAGATCGCTTGGCGGGTGTTGTGGGTAGCTGGCAGTAGTCAGAAGACTGTGGGCCCTAGCTACCACGGTGCTGCTCCTACTAAAGTTTTAGTGCAGGAATTTTATAGACTAATTTGCTTTAAATACAAATGTTCTGATGATGTAACTTCTATTAATACCAAAGAGATGCAAATGCAAAATATAATGATAGCATTATTCCAATTAAGATGAACAATAAGTCAGCACAGTAGGAAACTTTAAGGACATAAATTAGTAACGCGCTTGCACGCGCACACACACACACACACACACACACACACACACACAAATTGAAACATACATCAAGTGTATGAAGACTTATGTAGGTTCAATAGTAAACCAAGAAATAAATGTAGCATTGTTAATGAGTCACAAATCTGTAATCACTAAATCATAGTTTTATAAATGAAAATAATCAATGTTTTTTATACTAATATAGAGACAGACTGATAGGTAGATGTATTGATAGATAGATGGATAATCAAAGAATAAAATAATACAAACTTCATCCAATTTTCAAAATAAAAACCAATGATTTTAAACATTTTTTATCAAATTTTTCTGAAACTAATGTATTATCTACATAACAGTAGATATTTCATTTCAAATATGTTTATTATAAACTTAAATCAATCTTGGAAGTGCACAATCCACAAAAATAAGGGAAATCACTCTGAGAATTTAATAGTTATAAATCAATAGATATATATATATGTTCATATTTCACAAAATTCATAAAAGCATAATGAGGTATTTGTATACATGATGTACATAATGTTATGGGTTAAAGAATGCTAGTCTTCTTTAGTTCTCAAATCTTATCTAGAAGAATGCTTTTCTCAAAATTTTGAACATGCATTTATAAAACAGAGACTTGTATGAAATTTTGCTGAACTTAAACTCATTGCTTACTCATTTATATGTAAGCACAAGTAAAAGTTAAGGGTTCTTTACATATAAATTACATTTTTAATAATAGTTTTTCTGTTTTTGTTTTGGCTTTTTTTTTTTTTTTTTTTTTTTTTTTTTTTTTTTTTTTTTTTTTTTGGTTTTTCTCTGTATAACCCTGGCTGTCCTGGAGCTCACTTTATAGACCAGGCTGACCTCAAACTCAGAAATCTGCCTGCCTCTGCCTCCTGAGTGCTGGGATTAAAGGCGTGTGCCACCACGCCTGGCTAATAATAGTTTTTCCTTAATGTTCTTGACATTGCTTTTGGAACCTGTTATTTTAGAGAACAGTTAAAGTTTGAGCTCTAGCAAAAAATTTATTGTGTAGTTGTCAGGTTTAAAAATATAATTTTTAATAAATAATATTATTTTCTATAAAAATTTTGAAAGATAGAAATTCCAAACTTCTCCATACACACCAAAATAATTAAAGTGATTTCCTGTCCTATACCTGAGTGTGTAGATTACTTCTATCAAGAGAGTCTTTGAGTATCTGAAGTCAGTTCTGGTCTCCCATTCCTTTACTAGGAGAAAAATCTCTTATGTACCACACAACCAGATAATTTCATATCACTGACAAGACAGATGACCTGAAGAATACATCTTTCTCTAATTATTGTTACTGAATTTGAAAACCTGTGATTTTGGAGTTTTATACAAGCTACTTAATAAAGCAACTAAGTCTCTACTGAGTTACATCAGAGAGAAAGGAGTAACACATCATATTTGGCTGGGGATCTGCTTCTACTTCTTAAAAAGCTAAAAATACAGCAATTTATCAATGAAAAGAAGAGGCTCTGCTTGCCACATTATAAAATTTTTCTTCATTGACAATGTAATTATTATTTTTAGTTTTCCACATTCTGATAGAAGTTTCAAAACATAGATTATGACATAGAGGGGATTCATTTTTTATTTCCCCAAGGGTGACTTCTTTCATTTCACAGCAATGCTATACTTAATATCAAGATTACTTATTTTTTCTTCATATTTAATTATTTTCATGCACTGTGAATTATTTACTGATTCTAGTATAGGTTTATTTCACAAAATTATTATATTTGAAAATGCATGTTGTCTCTTCAGAGATGAGTATTATGGAAGTATCCCAGGTCCCCATACTATGTGCAGAGGGTTAACAGAACAGTGAAGGAGTAAAAGCATTATCAATCCAAATTGATCTGAACCTCAAATAGGAGAAAGAATTTTATGTGGAATGCAATTTGCAATTCAGAGCATCCAGTCAAATAGCAGTCTCATCAGGGTGGTTGTCCTGAAGCCATTGTGCTGATCAGCCACAATGAAAAAAATCTAGCCAGCCACATTCAGAGAATTAGCATCCTCCTGTAGTAGCACTCTGGGACTTTCCTCAGTTCATTACCACAGTTAAAGACATCTGTACATTTCTATTTCCTTGAATTTTTCTCTATACTTTCTCCTGGCTAGTACTGAAGTTTCAGGTTTTCCCTGATAATTTTAACTGAAATTATTCTACGAACACAGGAAGAACAAGTGATAATAAGAATTGTGTTGCATTTGCTATACATGGTGATATATATGAGACTTACTTCTGAGCTTTTTATTCCTTTTTAAATTTTAAGCAGTGCATGAAATGTATTTTTTTAAATAACCATAAATAGTGAAATAACAAATGGAGCTAATAGCCTTAATTACTATAATCATCTGATTTATGTTAGGCATATCTTAAATAGTATCATAAATATAGAGTAGAGTTTAGCTTCCATGAACCTCTTAATGTGGGACACAAATGTAATTACAGTGATTAAAATGAGAATACTACTGTTGGTACTCTGCCGTGTTCACTAGTATCCCCAAAGTGTACTAAATAAATGTACTGCCTTTTTAAGAAATATAAATTTACAAAAAAATAATTTAAATTAGGATATATAATCATGTTTTTACTATATTGATAAAGGTACTTAATATATTTTTAAATGGGACAATTTAAGAGAAAGAATGAATAAGAAAACTACCACATCTGGGTTAAAATGATGAGCAAATTGCAGTAATTATACAGAGACAATCTCAAGGAAATGAAGTAGGAGGTAACTGTCACCAATGAGAATCATCACTTGGCAGTAAAAGGAGAGGACAGTGAGGTAGAGAGTGGGTCAAGAAAACAGAAAAAGAATAAGTGAAAAGACAGTAAAATAAATCAACATTCATATTATTATTAAAGTGGTAATATCTAGACATTAAAATATTTGAATAAGAAATATAACTGATGACGAAACCATGTGTAGTGCTATATGTTCATTATTGTTCAATATTCATGTGACTTTTAAATTTCTAGAGGCTGAATCCTGTATATAGTTCATTGTCAAAGCCTTAATATCTTTCTAAGATATTCCATAGAGATTGCCTAGAATCCAAAGATTATGAGGTAATAAAAGAAGTCTGCTTTAGGAAACTCCACTAATAAGGCTTTTATGAAATATTTTTTAAGAAGCAAGTGTCCAGGAAAGTAATTTTTAACTCTATTTGAAAAACTTTTACTTTCACCCCAAAGTGAAACAACCTGTCTAAGATGAATGAATGTGTTATGATAAACTGAACAACAGATAGGAATAATAAGGATCGTCAGTTGCCAATGTCAAGATTTATTCTACCCTTGTATTAAAACACTGTAAGAATAATGTAAAATATACAATAATTTGATTTTCACAAATGATGTAGCATTTGGTATATACACTATGTAACAAATTTTTATCATTTTGTAAAACCTTGTATAATAAAACATTCTCTAAGATACATTATACTTAAGTTTAAGAAATTCAAGCAATGACCTAGCATAATCAATACATTTGTGGCACTTCATGTCTACTAAATACATTTAACATTTTATAACAATTGATATAAAATTTTTAAAGAGAAATAACAAGTGATTACCATTGAATAATTAGAAATACTTCAGCTACATAATTGAAGTAAAATTGGAAAGTAATTAGTTTTAACTAATATCTTTGCTTAAGTTGGGTAACACGTCACCAAAATAGAAACCAGTTCTCCAATATGGCATTAGTACTCACAATATGGCAGCCTTATTTATAATAGCCAGAAGCTGGAAAGAACCCAGATGGCCCTCAATGGAGGAATGGATACAGAAAATGTGGTACATTTACACAATGGAGTACTACTCAGCTATTAAAAAGAATGAATTTATGAAATTCCTAGGCAAATGGATGGACCTGGAGGGCATCATCCTGAGTGAGGTAACACAATCACAAAAGAACTCAAATGATATGTACTCACTGATAAGTGGATATTAGCCCAGAAATTTAGTATAGCGAGATATAAGATACAATTTGCAAAACACGAAACTGAAGAAGAAAGAAGACCAAAGTGTAGACACTTTGCCCCTTCTAAGAATTGGAAACAATCACCCATGGAAGGAGTTACAGAGACAAAGTTTAGAGCTGAGACAAAAGGATGGGCCATCTATAGATTGCCATATCCAGGGATCCATCCCATAATTAGCCTCCAAACGATGACACCATTGCATACACTAGCAAGTGTTTGCTGCAAGGACCCCGATATAGCTGTCTCTTGTGAGAGTCTCTTGTGAGACTAGGCCGGGGCCTAGCAAACACAGAAGTGGATGCTCACAGTCAGCTATTGGATGGATCACAGGGCCCCCAATGGAGGAGCTAGAGAAAGTATCCAAGGAGCTAAAGAGATCTGCAACCCTGTAGGTGCAACATTATGAACTAACCAGTACCCCGGAGCTCTTGACTCTAGCTGCATATGTATCAAAAGATGGCCTAGTCGGCCATCACTGGAAAGAGAGGTCCATTGGACTTGCAAACTTCATATGCCCCAGTACAGGGGAACGCCAGGGCCAAAAAAAAAAAAAAAAAAAATGGGAATGGGTGGGTAGGGAAGTGGGGGGGGAGGGTATGGGGGACTTTTGGGATAGCATTGGAAATGTAATTGAGGAAAATACGTAATAAAAAATATTAAAGAAAAAAAAAAGGTCAGGATCTTCTACACACTGATTTTTGCAGAATAAACTTTAAAGTATATTTTTCATGACTTCAAGTACAACACAATGTCCCCCCCCTTTTTTTTTTTTTTTACCTAAAGCACTATGATTCAGAAATAAACATTTGTCTTGGTACACTTTATAAAAGTTGTCCTCAGGATTAGCTTAATTTTGGAAATTCTCAGGCACTTTAATTTTTATAAAATTCCCATAACATGAGTTTTCACAGATAATTGAGATATGTTGTTGGATCGCACTTTCAGACTTTGTCATGAAGTAGGTACCTTACTATAGCTGATTAATTTGACAACTGAAAAAAGTGCATGACTTAAAAATATCCACCAGATAGTAATGGCTTTTTATTCTTTAGTACAAAAAGTGTAGTACTCTACCCACATTAAAAATAATAATAATAATAAAAAGACTGCAGACAGCATTTGAAACAAACAAACAAAAAGTATACTGGGCTTCATTTAGAACAACAGGAAAGCACAACAGGGCCATCTTGACAAACCAAAGACATACACAGAGACAAATATATTAAGGAACTTCTTTCCAGAAACAGTAAATATATTTGATTTACAAATTTATGTTTTCTTACTACCATGAGGTAAAACAGCATTGTTGCTTGCCAGGCCAACATTTCACACTGAGCCAAATTCCCAGTCTCCATTCATTAATTTTCGATTAAAGCAATTTGAGTTTTAAAATTCTTTTGTGTCCTTGCTATTGTTGCCAAGATTTTAATGTTTCACACAATTCAGAACTCTTAACTTTGATAGCAAATTCATAGCAGAAAAAACAATCAAAACACCAAAGGGTCCTATTTATATGTGTTCTAAATTGCTCCAATATGTTTAAAAAACATTAAGGTATTGCAAGAGAAAGTTCAGTTCTTAAAATCTCTTTGCATCTATATTACAATGACTGTAATGACTGTGACAGAGGTATGTCGGCTTCTCAACAAATATGTACTTGATAAGGAAGAGAAAAAAGGCTTTTTAAATACTCTGAAATGTCCTTCAAATTTTAAATGTAAATGTACCCAAAATTTAAAATAAACTTAACAGTGTCTTAGTGAAATAAAGCAAGATACATTACTTGTCATTATCACTATGGTTTATGACCAAAATTTTTATATATGTCACTTGACTGTGATATATATATATATATATATATATATATATATATATATATGTGTGTGTGTGTGTGTGTGTGTGTGTGTGTGTGTGTGTGTGTGTGTGTGTGTTTATATATATGATAGTTATAGTAGAAGGAAAGCTGATACTGTGTGTTTTATATCTTGTAGAACATTTTTAAACAAAAATTCTTCCTTAAATAATCTCAATATAGCCGGGATGTGGTGGCACATGCCTTTAATCCCAGCACTTGGGAGGCAGAGGCAGGTGGATTTCTGAGTTCAAAGCCAGCCTGGTCTACACAGAGAAACCTTGTCTCGAAAAAAACCAAAACCAAAACCAAAACAAAGACAAATAATCTCAATATAAACAGTTATAAAAGAAAATTTCTCAATATTGATGCTCAGAATTTCTCAAAGATTCAGAAGTCCAACAAAAATTATAAACTTACCTTGTTCTTTTCCTCTCTACTTCACTCCTACACTTAATACTTAATAAGATATAAGAAAAAAAATCACTCCTAAATTTAATAGTTAATAGGATAGAAAAAGACAAATTTTCAATCTATATTCAACAGGTCATTTCCAAAGTTTTGTATTGTTTTACTAGTATCAATTTATTTCTGCTGCATTCATAAAGCAATACTGCACTATTAAAATTATGATAAGGAACTATTTTATTTATAGAAACAGCAGCATCAATGATTTCAAACTGATTTACAATATTTCTTATCAAATATTTAGCATTTGGCCCTTCTATGAAAGACATCAGTATCTATTCCATCAGCCAGCCCTCCAAATCTCTTGTCTTCATTGCCAGTTGACATCATTGTTCAAATTTTAATTTTAATTTTATCATGTCAAGAGTTTTCTTCACTTCATTTCAGCTGTTCCTTTCATATAATTACCTCTGCTGTTCCACTCGATTGCCTTGTTCAATCCCGTTCTGCATACTACAGTTAGCAATAAATCATCTGAAGTGGATCTCTGGCCTCAGCAAAACTATATTAGATCATTTTGAAAAATGAGGAAAGTTACACTTTATAAGATTAAAACTAAATTTCTGAACATGGTTGCTTTTCATCCAGCCTATGGCAAATCCAACAGACCCTCATGGAGGCACTAATTGCTATCTTCTTTGTTTTTTATGTTACTTGTTCAGCAGTAAAATCTACTAATTTGGTGACTCAAAACCAATGCATAGAAATCCTTTCCAAATATTTCAATTGAAGGAAGAGTTCCAAGATATACGCTGTATTGTTCTTATGGACCAGGTACCATGTGATTGTTTGCATGACATGTTAACCCAATAGAAGTCCTTAGGGATATTATCTGATAGTTCATATATCTTGTACATTATTTTATACTGAGGTGATTAATGTTTACCAAACAAAGCATTTATATTTCTTTTAGAGTCAAATACAAATGGAATTATTCTAGTTGGGGTTTCTGTTGCTGTGACAAAACACCATGACCAAAATCAAGTTGGGGAGAAAAGTTTTTATTTAGTGTATACTTCCATATTTCTGATCAATAGTGAAGAGAATAAGAACAGGAATTCAAACAAAACAGAATTATGGAGGTAGAAGCTGATGCAGACACCATGGAAGGATGTTGCTAACTGGTTTGCTTCACATGGCTTGCTCAGGACTGTGAGTCCAGGGATGGCACCATTGGGAATGGGCTAATCCCACCCCAATTGGTCACTAATTGAGAAAATTACCTTATAGCTGAAGCTTATGGAGGCATTTTCTCAATAGAGGCTCTTTCCCCTCTGTTGACTCTAACTTGTGTCAAATTAACACACAAAAACTTCCACAACAGAAATGTAATAAATAGAGTAAATATGGATGTTGGATGAATCGACTATATCACATAATGTATTCCTGTGTATATATAATTTGAATGCAGAGATATTAGTATGACACCAAGAGATCTAACCCACAACAGAAAATTTGTGTTTAGGTCATGTTTGTAATTTCTCTCTTTTCAATCATGTTTTTTTTATTTCCTAGGCCTATAATTTCTATCAACATGTTTTGAATTTTGTAAAACCCTATAGTATAATTCAGTCATTACTATTTTTTAACAATGTACAAAAACAGAGTATTTACTGAAAAGTAGGTATTTGTTGTAATAAATTTCTCATGCTTTTACAATAATATTCTTGAGGTATGTCTGAATTTTTATTTACTTTCTGGGGATAATTAATGCAGAATTTAATGAATCATTCTGATTAGGATTGCAGGGTAACTTCAATTATATCTAGAAATCTCTAGAAGTGCTTATTATTTGAACAGCCTTTTAAACATGTTTTTATCCCTTGACTTTTCTTAGCTTCTCATCTGTGCTTTTGTCTGTACTGTTTTTACTTTGAAGAAATGAGTACTTTCATATCTGCTCAGTATCCTGAATTAAGTAAGGGTCATGCTGTTCGGAAGAAATTCTCTTGCTTGCTAGGATTTCACATTCATATTGTAACTCGTACTACTGCAATGAATTTAACGACATGGTTCACTATCAAAGGTCAGCTTTGACATCACAGGGTAAATCAAGGCAGGCAGCAAGGTTGGTGACTGCTAAAATCACTGCTAATAGCAGCATACAGGGGCAGCACTAGGAGGAATGACAGGGATCCTTTCAGATAGCAACCAACAGGCTGCTGCCTATGGCAGCCAATGGTTAGAGTAAAGAAAGAGGAAATCACACACACACACACAGACACACACACACGAGAGAGAGAGAGAGAGAGAGAGAGAGAGAGAGAAGAAATGCAGGTTTTAACAACTTTTAATTTTTCTCTTAACCCTTTTATACACCCTGAGACAAACTTTTTGATGTAAGAAGAAAATTACCTCATAGGCACAACTTACACATTTTCTATAAACAATCACCACAAAAACAAATTCTTCAAGAGCAGATTAAAATCATTGCGCAAAGGGAAATTATAACAGGATAATTGCTTATGTATTCTTCTTTTGAAACTTATACCTTCAGCAAACCCTACTGGAGTGCAGATGCTCACAGCCAGCCATAGAATTGAGCACAGGGACCCACTGGAGGAGTTAGGAGAAGATATGAAGGCGCTGAAGGGGTTTGCAATCCCATAGGAAGAAAAATATCAACCAAACAGCTCCCTGCCCCCCGCCCAAGCTCCCAGGGACTAAACCACCAATCTAAGAGTACACATGGAGAGACCCCTGACTCCAGCTGCATATGTAGCAGAGGAGTTCTTTATCAGTGGAAGGGAAGGCCCTTGGTCCTGTGGAGGCTAAATGCCCCATTTTAGGAGAATGCTAGGGCAGTGAGGCTGGAGTGGGTGGGTGGGTGCGGGAGCACCCTCATAGAAGCAAGGGGGAGGGAGCATTGGATAGGGCATTTGCAGAGGGGAAACTGGGAAGGGAGATAACATTTGAAATGTAAATAAATAAAATAACCATTTTTTTTAAAAGAAACATACCTAAACATTTCTCATCTATCTTTCTTTCCACAAGCTCATTAAAACCCCAAAGCAATGATTATTTTCTCATCGATTAAAAAGATTTAACCAAGCCAAGTCTGTAATAGCAAGTTTCTCCCTATACTTGACTGACGACCATTTGTACTTACTAAGGAACAGATCATCCGTCTTAAGTTTTAGTTTTGAAGTCTTGATCAGCTAGACTGTCTAATCGTTGGTTCTCTGTTCTTATAATCATAGCGGGATTGTTTATTCTTTTTTCATAACCTTTCTATTTTGTGGTGCACACCAAAAACCTGGTACTACATCCATAGATCCAAGATTAAGGAACTCGGGCCCAACCTAGAGTGAATGCCTTCTTTGATCATTAACTTGTCCCAAGCCTATTTTTTCTTGCTGCTACAATTCTGTGCTTGTAACCAGTGAGTGCTCCCTGTACTCCTGCCTCTCACTCATGCAGCTCTTACCAGTCTATGAGGAAGGGGCATGGTCTATTCCTAACCTAACTTTAAACTTCTATCAACTGCTCTAACTTCCCAAAATTATATAAATCAAGCTAACTTCCTAACACTACTTAAATCAAATCAGGCATTCCATAATATCATTAACTCATCTAAACAGAATTATCTCAGGAAAATTCATCTACATGTTGATCTTCAGAAAACTTGACCAACAGAGTGGGCACAGAGTACTCAGAGAGTAATCACATCAGGCTATATGAGTAGTGAGATTCTCCTTGTGTCCACTTATACTAAGCCAGATAAATGAGGAATATGACAATGACAAACATGTGAAGGCACATCAGGTGCATGAAGTAATCCTGCCATGAAGTTCAAGTCATACCTTTCTAGACTATACTCATCACAGCTGAGCAAGATAGTGGGATGTCTCCAGGATGCTCACTTGCACGTTGCAGTCCTTCCTGAATGATGCCTGCCAGTTCCCAAATTCACACACTGAAGCTTCACCCTTAATTTCTCACAATCTGGCTATATTTGCAGATAGTCTTTAACGAGATTAAGATTAATTACAGGGATTAAAATAAAGTGAGGTAACATGAGTGGGCTTTATTCCAGTATGAGTGATGATCTTTTAAGCAAACAAACAAACAAGAAGAGATTAGAATATGAAATACAAATGAAATATAAATACAAATGAAGGCAGATACATGGAGACTATGGGCAAGACAAGAAGGGCCAGAGAAATGTTGATAATTTTTGGAAGGATCTGCCCTGTAAAGATTGGTTCATTGATTACAAGTGCAGTTGGAATGTTACAGGTCTAGTGCTTTTTACATATGTAATCTTAAACTGGGTTAGACCACCTGAATAGTCTTTGCCCACCTCTGTGTCTGAACTAACACCTCATGACTAATCAATTAAAAACATTTTCTAGACTCTATTAATGCACCACTGAACCCAAAGCTAAAAATGTCACCAGATACCATCTGAGGCTAGCAGGAAAACTTCCCCCAATATTGCTGTAACCAACTTTCTAATGCACCAATGTATATTATACTTCCCTTAATTTATGAATTTCTTTGTTTTATAAAAGTCTAATACTTCATGAAACTGTTTCCATGTTGAAACACGTTATTTGGAGTACCCTGAATGGTTGTTCTTGAGCCATGAGCCCTCAAATATGGTTCCAGAATTCATTCTTAATTTTTATTAGATGAGAGATGTGTTTTTGTGCAAAATGAAGAAACCTAGCCCTGCCAAGACATGGTCTGAAATTTCTAGACACCAAGAGTGCACACAATAAATAAATAACTTTTCACTTTTCAAATCACCCAGTCCCTTTACTTCCTGTGGTGCCCAACAAACCTTTATAGTAGCTTCTGCAGTTAAGTGCTATAACACAATTAGAAGTATTCTTCTTTAAAGAGCTAGTTTGCAATTCAAATAAACTGCTGTTTTCACGCACTATAAATACACAGTTGGCAAGTTTTGTGCTGAAATAGAAAATACAGTGAGTGGCCAGAAAATGAGGCATTTAGGCAAACAGTCAGGCGTCTTTATACGTGAAACTTTCTAAATGAATTTCTGTGCTTTCCCTTTGCCTGTCACTGTACCTGTTTTTCCATTTACTGAGCCTCAAGGATGCTGTTTCTAAGAAATATAATGTCTCTGGTAAATAGCACTCTCTCATTAAGACTGAGGGCACACAAATCTAAACAATAATCCTAAGGAGCTCAGCATCTCTTAATTCACCTCTCCCCTTCAATCATAAATCTACATTCAGTAAGCATTGAACATTTGCTGCCTACACAGCAGACTGTCAATGAAACACTAAACAGGTATAATCATAGAGGGAATTAGGCTAGGCTAATAGGACTTAATATTTCTAGTTCCTTTCCCACATACTCCACATTCTAGAATATCATTAAATCTTTAGACTCAAATGACAACAAGAAAATACAAATAACAGCTCTTCTTTAACCTTCTTTATTGTTTTAGGGTTTTTTTTTTTTTCTGTAGAAAATTCAATAAGATCTACAAACTCCTTAGGAATTTTTAAGTGTATAAAACGGTGTCCAACTACACAGTGCTGCACAGCATTTTTATTTTTAGAATATTCCTTTATTTAGGATTTAAAATTGTATACTATTAAACAGAATATCCTCATTCCTGTCTCTTGCTAACATCTAACAAACACTATTATAAATATTCTTCTAAATCATATGTTTTTTATACCCAAGTAGTAAATAGTAAAGTTTCAAGCACAGAGATAACATGTTAAATCTCTCTGTGCAACAAATTCCATTCTCTACTATGTAACCATCAATAGTTACTATCACAGGAATATTAAGATTATATGTTGTACATATGTCATACCTATAGAACTACTTTTGTTCATATTGCAAGGTTCAGAAATTAAACCTCAGGACCTATGCACACAGAGACAGACAGACAGACAGACAGACAGACAGACACAGAGAGTTGTATGTCAAGCATGATTAGAATTTGTTTATACACATTTACTTTTCAAAATATAAAGGCTATAAAGTAATAGAATGTTTTAAATTAAAAATAATGTTAGCACTGCAATGAAAAAGTAGTCAAAACCAGACCATCATTGAATGTGCTTGATTGTTTTTGTTATGAATGATTTACATAATCATCCAAAATATATGGATGTGTAAACACTAACAAGTGTGATTTATCATTGGTGAGAAATCAAAAGGTGCGTCTACATTATTACACCAATATGACAGCACCATGGTCTACATGGGCAACCTTTATATGTATCAGTGATTCAACTACAAATGGTTCCAATTATACGAAGGTAAAAGATTCTGGAAAACACTAATTTCCTTAAATTATCAGTGGTTCTCAAATAAATAATTCTTTATTGGGGCCTAATCTCCAAATAGCAAAAATATAATTTATGTTTCCTACAGATACATAATTTACAGAATAAATCACTCATCATGAAATGAGTTAAAGAAATAAGTTAACTTATATAGTAAATATAAAGAAAACTCTTTAAGCCAGGAAGTGGTGGTGCACACCTTTAATTCCAGCCCTTGGGAGGAAGAGGCAGGTGGATTTCTGAGTTCGAGGCCATCCTGGTCTACAGAGTGGTCCCAGGACAGCCAGGGCTACACAGAAAAACCTTGTCTCAAAAAACAAAACAAAACAAAAGAAAACAAAACAAACCATGACAAAGAAAACTCTTTAAGGACTATTTAGAAGATAATTTAATGAAAACTTATTTGTTCATACACTGACATGTCTATTTATAGATATATAAACAATGAGGAAATATATATATAAATATACTAAGAGCATATCAATACATTAATATTAAGTAATTATTTATTAGAATTATTTTTTAAATAATTTTTTATTACGTATTTTCCTCAATTACATTTCCAATGCTATCCCAAAAGTCCCCCATGCCCCCCCCACTCCCCTACCCACCCATTCCCACTTTTTGGCCCTGGCGTTCCCCTGTACTGGGGCATATAAAGTTTGCCTATCCAATGGGCCTCTCTTTCCAGTGATGGTTTGCTAGGCCAGGGTTGTTTTGATTTTCATTTCTCTGATGATTAAGGATGTTGAAAATTTTTTCAGGTGCTTCTCTGCCATTCGGTATTCCTCAGGTGAGAATTCTTTGTTTGGCTCTGAGCCCCATTTTTTAATGGGGTTATTTGATTTTCTGGAGTCCACCTTCTTGAGTTCTTTGTATATATTGGATATTAGTCCCCTATTTGATTTAGGATAGGTAAAGATCCTTTCCCAATCTATTGGTGGCCTATTTGTCTTATTGACTGTGTCTTTTGCCTTGCAGAAGCTATGCAGTTTCATGAGGTCCCATTTGCCAATGCTCAATCTTACAGCACAAGCCATTGCTGTTCTATTCAGGAATTTTTCCCCTGTGCCCATTCAAGGCTTTTCCCCACTTTCTCCTCTATAAGTTTCAGTGTCTCTGGTTTTATGTGGAGTTCCTTGATCCACTTAGATTTGACCTTAGTACAAGGAGATAGGAATGGATCAATTCGCATTCTTCTACATGATAACCACCAGTTGTGCCAGCACCATTTGTTGAAAATGCTGTCTTTCTTCCACTGGATGGTTTTAGCTCCCTTGTCAAAGATCAAGTGACCATAGGTGTGTGGGTTCATTTCTGGGTCTTCAATTCTATTCCATTGGTCTACTTGTCTGTCACTATACCAGTACCATGCAGTTTTTATCACAATTGCTCTGTAGTACAGCTTTAGGTCAGGCATGGTGATTCCACCAGAGGTTCTTTTATTCTTGAGAAGAGTTTTTGCTATCCTAGGTTTTTTGTTATTCCAGATGAATTTGCAGACTGCCCTTTCTAATTCGTTGAAGAATTGAGTTGGAATTTTTAATGGGGATTGCATTGAATCTGTAGATTGGTTTTGGCAAAATAGCCAATTTGGCTATATTGATCCTGCCTATCCATGAGCATGGGAGGTCTTTCCATCTTCTGAGATCGTCTTTAATTTCTTTCTTCAGAGACTTGAAGTTCTTATCATACAGATCTTTCACTTCCTTAATTAGAGTCACTCCAAGATATTTTATATTTTTTGTGACTATTGAGAAGGGTGTTGTTTCCCTAATTTCTTTCTCAGCCTGTTTATTCTTTGTGTAGAGAAAGGCCATTGCCTTGTTTGAGTTATTTTTATATCCAGCTACTTCACTGAAGCTGTTTATCAGGTTTAGGAGTTCTCTGGTGGAATTTTCAGGGTCAGTTATATATACAATCATATCATCTGCAAAAAGTGATATTTTGACTTCATCTTTTCCAATTTGTATCCCCTTGATCTCCTTTTGTTGTCGAATTGCTCTGGCTAGGACTTCAATTACCATGTTGAATAGGAAGGGAGAAAGTGGGCAGCATTGTCTAGACCCTGATTTTAGTGGGATTACTTCTAGCTTCTCACCATTTACTTTGATGTTGGCTACTGTTTTGCTGTAGATTGTTTTTACGATGTTTAGGTAGGGGCCTTGAATTCCTGATCTTTCCAAGACTTTTATCATGAATGGGTGTTGTATTTGTCGAATTCTTTTTCCACATCTAAGGATATGATCATGTGGTTTTTGTCTTTAAGTTTGTTTATATAATGGATTACATTGATGGATTTCTGTATATTAAACCATCCCTGCATCCCTAGAATAAAACCTACTTGGTTAGGATGGATGATTGCTTTAATGTGTTCTTGGACTCAGTTAGTGTGAATTTAATTGAGTAGTTTTACATTGATATTCATAAGCGAAATTGGTCTGAAGTTTCTCTGTGTTTGTTGGATCTTTCTGTGGTTTAGGTATCAGAGTAATTGTGGCTTCATAGAATGAGTTGGGTAGAGTTCTTTCTACTTCTATTTTGTGGAATAGTTTGTGCAGAAATGGAATTAGATCTTCTTTGAAGGTCTGGTAGAACTCTGCAGTAAACCCATCTGGTCCTGGGCTTTTTTTGGTTGGGAGACTATTAATTACTGCTTCTATTTCTTTAGGGAATATGGGACTGTTTAGATCATTAACTTGTTCCTGATTTAACTTTGGTACCTGGTAACTGTCTAGAAATTTGTCCATTTTGTCCAGGTTTTCCAGTTTTGTTGAGTATAGACTTTTGTAGAAGGGTCTGATGGTGTTTTGGATTTCATCAAGATCTGTTGTTATGTCTCCCTTTTCATTCCTGATTTTGTTAATTAGGATGCTGTCCCTGTGCCCTCTAGTGAGTCTAGCTAAGGGTTTATCTATCTTGTTGATTTTCTCAAAGAACCAACTCCTCGTTTGGTTAATTCTTTGAATAGTTCTTCTTGTTTCCACCTTGTTGATTTCACCCTTGAGTTTGATTATTCCCTTCCGTCTACTCCTCTTGGGTTAATTTTTCTTCCTTTCTTTGCTAGAGCTTTTAGATGTTTTGTCAAGCTGCTAGTGTGTGCTCTCTCTAGTTTCTTTTTGGAGGCACTCAGAGCTATGAGTTTCCCTCTTAGAAATCTTTTCATTGTGTCCCATAGTTTTGAGTATGTTGTGGCTTCATTTTCATTGAACTCTAAAAAGTCTTTAATTTCTTTCTTTATTCCTTCCTTGACCAAGGTATCATTGAGAAGAGTGTTGTTCAGTTTCCTTGTGAATGTTGGCTTTTCATTATTTATGTTGTTGTTGAAGATCAGCCTTAGTCCATGATGATCTGATAGAATGAATGGGATAATTTCAATATTTTTGTATCTGTTGAGGCCTGTTTTGTGACCATTTATATGGTCAATTTTGGAGAAGGTCCTGTGAGGTGCTGAGAAGAAGGTATATCCTTTTGTTTCAGGATAAAATGTTCTGTAGATATCTGTTAAGTCCATTTGTTTCATAACTTCTGTTAGTTTCACTGTGTCCCTGTTTAGTTTCTGTTTCCAAGATCTGTCCATTGATGAAAGTGGTTTTTTGAAGTCTTCCACTATTATTGTGTGAGGTGCAATGTGTGCTCTGAGCTTTACTAAAGTGTCTTTAATGAATGTGGCTGCCCTTGCATTTGGAGCATAGATATTCAGAATTGAGAGTTCCTCTTGGAGGATTTTACCTTTGATGAGTATGAAGTGTCCCTCCTTGTCTTTTTTGATAACTTTGGGTTGGAAGTCGATTTTATCCGATATTAGAATGGCTACTCCAGCATGTTTCTTCAGACCATTTGCTTGGAAAATTATTTTCCAGCCTTTCACTCTGAGGTAGTGTCTGTCTTTTTCCCTGAGTTGGGTTCCTGCAAGCAGCAGAATGTTGGGTCCTGTTTGTATAGCCAGTCTGTTAGTCTATGTCTTTTTATTGAGGAATTGAGTCCATTGATATTAAGAGATATTAAGGAAAAGTAATTGTTGCTTCCTATTATTTTTGTCTTTAGAGTTGGCATTCTGTTTTTGTGGTTGTCTTCTTTTTGGTTTGTTGAGGGATTACTTTCTTGCTTTTTCTAGGGCGTGATTTCTGTCCTTGTATTGTTTTTTTTTTTTTTTTTTTTCTGTTATTATCCTTTGAAGGGCTGGATTCCTGGAAAGATAATGTGTGGATTTGGTTTTGTCATGGAATACTTTGGTTTATCCATCTATGGGAATTGAGAGTTTGGCCGGGTAGAGTATCCTGAGCTAGCATTAGTGTTCTCTTAGGGTCTGTATAACATCTTTCCAGGGTCTTCTGGCTTTCATAGTCCTTGGTGAAAAGTCTGGTGTAATTCTGATAGGCTTGCCTTATATGTTACCTGACCTTTCTCCCTTACTGCTTTTAATATTCTCTCTTTATTTAGTTTTTCTTGTTCTGATTATTATGTGTTGGGAGGAATTTCTTTTCTGGTCCAGTCTATTTGCAGTTCTGTTGGCTTCTTGTATGTTCATGGGCATCTCTTTCTTTAGCTTTGGGAAGTTTTCTTCTACAATTTTGTTGAAGATATTTGCTGGCCCTTTAAGTTGAAAATCTTCATTCTCATCAACTCCTATTATCTATAGGTTTGGTCTTCTCATTGTGTCCTGTATTTCCTGGATGTTTTGAGTTAGGATCCTTTTGCGTTTTGTACTTTCTTTGATTGTTTTGCTGATGTTCTTTATGGAATCTTCTGCACCTGAGATTCTCTCTTCCATTTCTTGTATTCTGTTGCTGATGCTTGCATCTATGGTTCCAGATTTATTTCCTAGGGTGTCTATCTCCAGCGTTGCCTCACTTTGGGTTTTCTTTATTGTGTCTACTTCCCTTTTTAGGTCTAGTATGCTTTTGTTCATTTCCATCACCTGTTTGGATGTGTTTTCCTTTTTTTCTTTAAGGACTTCTACCTGTTTGGTTGTGTTTTCCTGTTTTTTTTTTTTTTTTGTTTTGTTTTTTTAAGGACTTGTAACTCTTTAGCAGTGTTCTCCTGTATTTCTTTAAGTGAGTTATTAAAGTCCTTATTGATGTCCTCTACCATCATCATGAGATATGCTTTTAAATCCGGGTCTAGCTTTTCGGGTGTGTTTGGGTGCCCAGGACTAGATGGGGTGGGAGTGCTGCATTCTGATGATGGTGTGTGGTCTTGATTTCTGTTAGTAGGATTCTTACGTTTGCCTTTCACCATCTGGTAATCTCTGGAGTTAGTTGTTATAGTTGTCTCTGGTTAGAGCTTGTTCCTCAGGTAATTATGTTAGCCTCTATCAGCAGACCTGGGAGACTAGCTCTCTCCTTAGTTTCAGTGGTCAGAGTACTCTCTGCAGGCAAGCTCCCCTCTTGCAGGGAAGGTGCCCAGATATCTGGTGTTCGAACCTGCCTCCTGGCAAAACTTGTGTTCCACTCACCAGAGGTCTTAACATCCCATGGAGGGTCCTGTGAGGACCTTGGGGGTGTCCAGAACCTCCGCACACAAGGAACCCAGGTGCTGGAGTGGACCGGAAGGGACTTGTGCCCCTGATCAGGCTGGGTTATCTGTTTCCCTCCAGCTTATCTGCTTCCCAGTAGAATTAGTAATTATATACTTTCCTCTAATTTTAACATCTCCACCCATATTTTAGATGAAAGTTTTCTATTCCTACATTTTATTGAGCTGTTATTGAAACTCTTTCCCCACATTATTTCTAATTTCAGCCTGGTAGTTCACTAATACTAAATTATTGATGAATTCCTGAACATACTTTGTTATTTGAATATTGGTAGTAAGCATTTGTAGAAACCCTGTTTCACATTCTCGGGCATTTCTCTAACAACATGAATCATTTAATTTTCCACTGTAGTCAGGATCTTTTCTAGTGTCCGGAGTACCTCTTCTCATTTGTCAATACTGGAAACCAGACAGTCAAGCCACCAAACAGCCTTGAGCTCCCTCTCTTTGGGGATAGAGAAGTAAGAGGGAAATTTCTGCTTTTCCCTCTTTTATTGTCATTTCAGAGGGTATTTAGATTCTTCTTTAAGAAAGTCTGGAGGAGGTCATGTTCACAGCAGGTATTTCACACATACATCCTTGTGCTGTTCCCCTCTCAGTGCACTGATATTGTATCCTCTAATTACCTTCCAGATATAACACTTCACGAATATTTATTTTAGTCCAATAAGATTGTAGGATCCTAAGGCGTGGCTTGCTCTCAGACTTTGAGTGCCTTCATCTTTTTGATATGGATACAAGACTCTGCACTATTCCATTGAGCCATATAATAATTTTTTTTCTTTTTTCTTTTTTTGGTTTTTCGAGACAGGATTTCTCTGTGTAGCCTGGCTGTCCTGGAACTCACTTTGTAGACCAGGCTATCCTCAAACTCAGAAATCCACCTGCCTCTGCCTCCTGAGTGCTGGCATTAAAGGCGTGTGCCACCATTCCCGGCTATAATAAATGTTTTTATTCACTCAAAATTATTTAGATTTTATTTTTGTTCTTCAGATTGCAGTGTCAAATAAACTTTGGCAGTGAGACTGTTTCTTAACAATGAGAATTTAAGTAAGGATGATCTATAGTTTTCTACTTGACCTTAGAACAAACTGGATTTACTGCGCTGAATTAAAAGCATGCCCTTGAGTGCTTATATATTTCAGTAGACAATGGCTTCAGTGCAGACAATGTCTATCATATTTGATTTCTTAGTACAGAGTAATTCCATCATACACATACACAACTGAATAAAAGCTTGCCAACATTGTGACTCAAGGTCACATTCGTCATATCTACAGATTGTCAATAACTGAATTACTTATGAATTGCATATCCTATAACTTAATTCTTGGTAGAGTTAAGTATTTCTTCTATCTGACGCTTTTGACCTAAGATTATGAGGTATAAAATCCTTATTATCTATTATATAATTTTAAATTACTAGGTATCCCATACCCTTGAATACTGACAAACCCCACAATTCTTCTAAGAGAAAAAATGACAAAGATCCTGGCACACACACCATTAGTGACAAAGTGTTCTATAGAAATAAAGGCTAGGGAAACATGAAGACTCCTGCCTGGAAAAATGTGTTAGCAAAATTTTGCTGTTGGGCTTGAGAAACTAAGCAAATTTTTGTAATTATGGAGAAATTTTTGATTTTATGGAGGAAGTCATGTACATCAGAAACCTGGGGAGTTTGATGATCAGCATGTGACACACAAATAGCAAATAAAAATGATGGTCTCCACCAAACAATTTCAAATCAATATGTTTGACAATAATTTAAATGAGTGTAGACCTGGCTTCTATTCCAGTGAGACTTCAGATAGGGCCATAGTTCCACTACCACCTGATATTAGCTCTATGACATCATGAGAGAAGGCTCATAATAACTTTTTTTTCTAATTTATAAAAACTATTAGGTAATAAAGATGTGCTAATTTGTAAAATCATTTGTTATAGAATAATAGAAAATAAATCAAAGATAATTTTTAAAATGAAAAGAAAGTATCATATTTAAAATATGTTTATGTATGCACCCCAAATATTGCTTTATTAAAATAATTTTAATTTATTTAATAATTTTATTTCAACTCTTACCCTTTTGTCTTAGAGAATGTCTAATTATTCCTATCACTGTTTTTTCTCTTGATATAATAATAATTTCCTGCCAGTGATAGGCAGTAAGGATGATGACATGAAATTCATTAGCCAACAACTATTCATATAATAGATGGGAAAAAGCTACAAGCTTTCTCTCTAATACCTTAAGGAAAAGACTGATGGCATCTTTCCCACTTTATCCAACAGCATTATCAGGACATAACATTAGCAAACTTACGAAACAACTAAAACAGTAATTAATTCTATTTGAAGTATTGTTAAAGAACAATACATTACATAGGAAAAATTTAAACAAATATGTAAATTATCTCTAAATAGTGAAAATAATAGAGAATTAATGAAAGAACTTGGAAACATGATTTAGAATGATCAATACTGTTAGTCTATTTGTATTACTCAAAATTATACATATGAAATGCCCTATATCCAAACCTATAGTGCCCAGAATACCAATGTCATTCACCTCATTAAGAAAAACAAATTCTAGAACATTATAGATAAGCACACACAAAAGAATAAAACAACAATAAGAAAAAACAATAACACAAGGAACCAGCCATCCAAACAAACAAATACGCAGATTTTAATTATATAAAGCTGCATAGAACCAAGAGAACAAAGCAAGGAACATTATGTTTACCTCACTTCAAAGCAGAATTTAATACAGTGTGGACAAAAGAGAATATATTAGTATATACAAACATTAGAATGTAGCAGAAACCTTAAGTAAACATTTATTTCTATAAGAATTTATTTTCAAGATAGTAAGAGTATATGTTGAGGGAGTGTCTTTCATTTATCAACAAATGTTGAAAGAATTGAATCTACATTCAAAATTCAAGCGACCTACTTTAACATTAGTTTTACAATCACTACAAATTGCAGTAAGACTTATATATACAACATGAAATCATGGAAATACTAGGACAAAACTGTTTCATTGACAAGACATTTGAGGACAAGACCCAGAAAATGCAATAAATGAAATTTTAAAAATCACAAATGACGTTGCATCAAACATAAAACTTTTGGCTGGGAAGTACTGTTTAATGATAGAGAAGTTGGATAATATACATGACTCCCAAAATTCTGTCTCCACTTCTGCTCAAAACAGAAATAACTGTTAAAACATGAAAATATTTTGCATATCAATGGAAATATTAAATAGAACATAGAAAATCTTTATAACCTTGTAATTGACAAAGGGCTCTTATGGATAATATATACAAAACTCCAAAAGTCAATAGCAAAATATAAATAACTAAGAATTAGAAAACAGGACCTAACACACATGCATAACTGTAACAACAGCACTCATTAGAAGAAAAGGAAAGAATGTGATTTTGAGATAATTCAGAGCTACATAACAATATAACATTTCAAGAAAACAGAAACAAAGTCCCAAGTAGAGATAGTAAAATGACTATAAAAACAGTAGCTGCTCTTGAAGAAGACTAAGATTTGGCTCGCAGTACATACCTTGGGCAGCTCACAGCCTCTTGTATCTCCTGTGGCAAGGGATTTGACATAGTCTGGCCCATTTAGACACGAAACACACTTGTGGTACAGATACATTATATATATATAATGTGTGTGTATTTTAAATATATATACAATATATATAATGTATATCTCCAATAGATCATGTGGAGGAAGTTTAATTCAGCAATAATTCAGCGATATGGCTGTACTTGTGAGGGGTCATATCCAAATATCTAAGTCTGTGTGATCTGGCTGGAATACCGACATGCCCTTACTACACACCTTTAATCCCTCTGAATATAGATTTGCTTTTAGTACACACCATTAATCCCAAACAATGAAGGTAAAGTCAATTTGTAGAAGGAAGCAGCCATGTTTGAAAGTGATGTCTAATTGAGTGGCAGACAAAGTGACAAATCAGAGAAAGACTTGACAGGATGAGTCAGAAATAGGATATGCCCAGCTTCACTGCAAACGACACAGGAAGGAAAGAGCAGCCCAGGAAAGAAAGGACTTAAGAGCTTAAGAGCAGCCTAGTAGCAGAGTAAGTTAGGAGTGGATGGCAGTTCACTTGAGGTTTTAGGCTATGCAGTGGAGTTCACTTGAGGTCAGTTCAGTATAGTTCACTTGAACACAGTTGAGTTCAGTCAGATTTATGCAGTTCTACTCAGTTATGTTCAGCTTGTTGAGTCAGAGGGTAGAATTCAGAGACAGTTTTTCCAAGCAGAGCAATGCACTAAGAAGCCAAGAGACACCAGTTTGAATCACTCAGCTTGGAGAGGAATTTTGAGCCACAGACCAGTTTAATTGAACCAAAGAGCAAGAGTTCAGAAAGAACTACCAAGCATGAAATTAGCAGTAAGCCACCAAGATGACAACTACATCTAGTGAGTAAAACTTTGTTTTACAAGATCCAGATAATCATTTCTCAAAAGATGATATAAATGGCCAATAGGAACACAAATAAATTCATTTGGCATTAGGAAAATGAATGTTGAATTGACAATGAACAATGAAATAACACTTCACTTAGTGTGACCATGATCAGAAAAATTCAGACAATGAATGACTAAACAAAATGTGGAAAAGGAGAGACCTCCTGTTTGTAATATGAAGATACATTAGTGCAGCCATTATAAAAGCAAAAGTAAAGGTACTGAATAAAAAATAAATAAATAAAAAGTACTGCCACATGACCCAACAACCTCTTCCTGTTTCTAAAAGAAACAAAATCAAATGTTTAAAGAATTTGTTTTTCTTAATGAGTTTGGTTTTGCCTGTGGAAGCTAAAAGAAGGTGTCTGATTCCAAGAAGCTGGTTGTAATGCATACATAGTATATGTCTGCTAGGAAGCAAACATGAGTACCTTGCAAGAACCAGAAGCACTTCTAAACACTCAGCTATCTCTTCACTCCTACAGAAGTAATTAACTGACAAAAAGACATATGCATACCCTTGTCCAGTGCCTCACAATTTACTAGTACACTCCAAACACAGAAAAAAACTAAATCTGTTCATGAAATAACGATTAATAAAAAAACATGTGGGACATGAAAAAGAAAAAATAATACTGAGTTATGAAAAAAGTGGAACCACATCATTTATCTAGTGATAGAATTAGAGATCATTTTGAGTGATATAATCTACAAAAAGAAAGGTAAGTACAGTGTCTAAAGAAAATAATCTCTTAGATGTTGAGGTTGGGGGGACCCTACAGAATGCACCAGAGACTTGGGAGGTAAGAGGCTCTCAGGAATCAAAGGGGGGGGGACCTTAGATGAAATGCCCAACAGTAAGAAGAGGGAAATTATAGAGCCCATCTCCAGCAGGAAGACATCAAGTGAGGGATGGGATTGCCATCCCACAGTCACATCTCTGACCCATAATTGTTCCTGTCTGAAAGAATTCCAGGGATGGAAATGGAGTGAGGTCTGAGGAAAAGAAGGTCTGGCAACAGGTCCAAGGTGGGATCCAGCTCAAGGGGAGATCCCAAGGCCTGACACTATTATTGAGGCTTTGGAGCTCTCACAAAAAGGGACCTATCTTGATTGACCTCTGAAAGATCCAAGGAGCAGCTGAAAGAGTCAGATGCAGATATTTGCACCCAACCAATGGACAGAAACAGCTGACCCCTGTTGTTGAATTAGAGAAGACTGAAAGAAGCTTAGGAGAAGGGCAATCCTGTAATCTGGACCCCTGAGATCTCTCAAACACTGGACCACCAAACAGGCAGCATACATCAGCTGATATGAGGCCACCAACACACATACAGTAGAGCATTTCCGGATCTGTGTTCAGAGATGATGCACCTAACCCTCAAGAGACTGGAGGCCCCAGGGAGCTTAGAGGTCAGGTGAGGTGGGGGTGGGGGTGGGGACATTCACGTGGAGGCAGAGTGGGATGGGGAGGAGTTGTGGGATGTGGAACAGTTGGAGGGTGGATGGGGTGGAGTGGGTGGGGAGTGTAAAATAATAATAATAATAATAATAATAATAATAATAATAATAATAATAAAGTTGAGGAAGAGAAGAATGGGTACTAAATTATGGGTAGGAGCTAAAAGGTATGGTAACGTGGGATCATTACAGAGACAATGCACCATATATTTCATGACGGTTTAAGATAAGCTTTGTTCCACAAAATTGTCAGCCCTGAAAACATTCATAAAAGTAACATTACACAGAATGAATTAATTGTGTTCATGTATTTTAGAATATATAAGTATATACATATGCATGTGTTGCGGCCGACCAGCAGCTCGCAGTGAACGGTTCAACTGAGATGGCAACTCGGGTTGCAAGAGAGGAACTAGACGGGCAGAAGAAAAAACGAAGCCAAGTCAAAGTTACTCTGATCAAAGTTCAATTTTACTGTTGCGACACTCAGTTATGAAGGAAGGGGGAGGGGACCCGATTCCCGCCAAATAATCTCGGGGTCTAGTAGCAGGGCGAGCACGTGTGTGGCTCCAAACAGCAAAACGGCATGGTCCAGCAGTGGGCGTGGCAGAACGAATGAGCAGGAAGCTCCAACCCTGAGCAAGCAGGTTTCAGGCTGGGGGAGGGGAGACTACATGCATGTATGCATATAACAACAGTTAATATAAAAGAGGCCATGAACATAAAAGAAAGTGAGGGTAGATATATGGAAGTTTTGGGAAGGAAGAAAGGAAAGAAGAAAATATTATAACTACATTGTAATCTCAGAAAATAAAGAAATGAAATTTTAAAAATGAGGTCTCTCAGTAAAAATGTATTGAATGTAATTAATCATTGTGTGTGTGTTTAACCACTGTGTGGAAGACCATTAATATGTATTATATGTTAAACTCCACTTTTAGAGAAGAACATAATAAGAAAATTAGATTACACTTAAAGGAACATGATAGACTATCAGTGAACAATGGATATCTCAGATCAGAGTTGACTGAAATTCTGCCACTGATTCTGTGCTCAGGGTATCAGAACATTGAGGCCTGATATATCTCTGAGATGGAGAGGTGAGGCACAGTGACATGGTTCTCCACATGCATCGTGTTCTGTCAAACCTTGCTATTCACAGCTAAAAATAACTTTCAAACTTGATCCCTGTGGTCACAGAAGCAACAGAAGTGCAAGCTTGCAATTGTAACCAGTGTCCCCCAAAGAACAATGCAAGATTCAAGGTATTGATAACTGTAATGCTCAACTTTTTCAAAACACAGAAGTGATCTCTATTTACCCAGTGCAAATGACACTGGATCATGGTAAATGACCATCAGAAATTGTTCATACTAGCAAACTTTCTTATTAACTTATAAGCAACATACAGCTTGTTTTTCAGAGTTAATCAGTTGTAGACTTTATCACAAATAACACAATGTTAAAAGGTTTATAAGCATGATTTTTACTTTACATATTTTTCTTTTTTCTTTTCCAATTGTAAAATTGCTGTTTGATGGCTGAAAGGGAGAGAGTCATTTGAGAAATTAAACAAAAAAGTTACAGTCATTTCAGTCCTCTCCTAACATTGAATTCACCTGGCATGGTCAGCTTCTAGAGCTTATATGTAAGAGTGCTAATTCCAGTCATAGTAGAGTAGACAGGATTTGTGAAAGAGAAAGCAGAATTGCTCATACACACTTATGAGAATTGAATGTGCTCTTATAATAAGCATAATCATAAATATTATAATGGTATTCTCTTTATATGATATTATTTTAAAGCAGAGTGGTAATTTGTGGTATATATGTATATATATACCACATATATACATACATATTTATGTACATGTATAAATGCACATATATGTACATACATGCATATGGTTCAGTTATATGATTAATTTTTGAAGTAAAATTATATGCTCAATATTTATCTAATATTAATAATAGACCAGTAAGAAAAGATAATTGGGTAAATAATAAACACAGTTAAATGACATATACATATACATATACACATACACATACACATACACATACACATACACATACACATACATATAGAGAGGGATTTTTAAAAGGAATTTCTTTTCTTCTGGAAATCCTTGTTCAGAGCATTTATCAAGCACATAACACATAGAATTACTATATACACAGCCAACAAAAAGTAACCTAGGACATAGTACCCTCCTCATGCCCTCCTTTCAGACTACTTCTCAAGTGATAAAAGGGCCAAGATTTTTCATTATTCTGTAGTTCAGGAATTGTATTAGCCTTTGTTCTTGTCTAAAGGAATTTATTATGTTAAATTGAGAGTCAAAATACTTCAACTTAACACCTTTGCATTGTTAGACACAGACTCTTTTTAGCAGTAAATGGAGTCAATCATTGCATCTAATCCAGATAGTCACCTCGAAGTAGACATAAGATTAATTATATAAAGATCATGTGTTGACATTTCCCCCTTATCAAAAACTAATACCCAAATTTATATTATTTATTATTACTATTAACTAACACTCAGATTTAAAACCTTATTTCTAGTTCCTGTTCTTGCCACTTTTGTGAGACCAGGATGTCCATTTGGCTCCTGAACTTATCACTGGATCGGCTGCCGGTGCCTTAGCTACTGAATTACCAGTGCTGCTTAGTTTTTGTCTACTTGATACCAACAAGTCATTTGGGAACAGGGAACTCTAATCAAGAAGATGCCTCCATCAGATTGTCCTTGAGGCAAGACTGTGAGGAATCTTCTTGATTGATGAATGGTGTGGGAGGGTCCAGGCTGTAGTGGCTGGAGACATTCCTAGACAGGCAATCCTGAGTTGTGTGAAAAACAAGCTGAGCAAGCTACAATAGGCACATCAGTAAGCTGTCCTCCATGGTCTCTGTCCCTCCTTCTGCCCTGAGTTCATTCAATTACTGAGTAATATTGGGAGACGTAAGCCAAATTAAACACTTTCCTTCTTACACCACTTTAGGACTTGGTGTTTATCACAAGTATAGAACGTAAAGTAGGATAAGCCATCCATTAAATATATTTATTTGCAAAACAAATCTTATAATGCCAGGTTATCCATCTCTAACAGTTGATATTAAGATCTAAGAGTCTTAACAAGAAAAATCTTCCACATGTGTTACTCCAATGCTGGAAGGTTATTTTCATTCAAGAGTTTTCCAAAAACAGTAAATGAAACATCAGGACCAGATGCCACTTTAACACTGGCCCCATTTAGGATGAGATTTCATTTCCTTCTATTTTTATTTAAAAAATAGATTATTTTTTCTCCACTCTTCTTAGCTCCTCCCTACCTTGTCTCTCCCCCAGATCCACTCCATGTCTGTTTCCTCTTTAGTAAAACAGGCATCCAAGAGAAGACACCCAAACAGGACCAATCAGAGTAATAATAAGACAAAACAAGAGCCCTTATATTGAGGCAAGACAAGGCAACCAAATAGAAAAAAAAAAAAAGAGTCCCAAAAGCTAGCAAAAGAGTAAGAGGCACACCAGTTCCCACTATTAGGAGAGTCGCAATAACAGCCATAACATACACTGAGATGACCTGGTTCAGACACTTATAGGTAGGTGCTGCTTCAGTCTCTGTGAATTCAGATGCACCCTGCTTAGTTGATTCAATGAGCAATAGTCTCCTGGTGTTCTCCATCCTCTCTGACTCCATCAGTCTTCCCTCCTCATCCTCTGCTGGGTTCCCAATCTCTGAGGTGAAGACATACCCAAATGGAGACCTACAATTCTCCCTCCCCTAACTCGACATCTTTAAGTTCAATGAGCTTGTAGATGAGATTTCTAATAACACTCTACTGTAGGATAAGAAGTTGTGGCAATTGTGCTCTAAATTTGCATGGAATACTAGTCATCCGAAGTCCGCTTTGTCTTCCTGTCACCTATCCACTAAATGCTTGGCCAAGTTTCTTCTCTGACCCTAAACTAGATGTCACACTATCATCAATGAGCAAGTAAATGTTGCTTCACTTAACTGTTTACTTCTGTGGAGTTCCACAAAACAGTTGCCAAGACATTTTTTTTTCTTGTTCTCTTTCTGAGTGTTTAAAGTATAGTTGAACATGGTACCTGAGCACTTGGTGTTCTGTTGAGGAAGTTGTCTTCTGTGCCAATGCATTCAAGGCTATTCCCCATTTTCTTGTCTATCAGATTTAGTGTATCTGGTTTTATGTTGAAGTCTTTGATCCACTTGGACTTGAGTCTTGCACAGGTTGATAAATATCAATCTATTTTCATGTGTCTGCATTGCTACATACAAACATTCAGATAGACCAGCAACATTTGTTGAAGATGCTTTCTTAATGCTATTTTATAATTTTGGCCTCTTTGTCAAAACCAAGTATCTGTAGTTGTGTAGGCTTTTACCTGGGTCTTTGATTCAATTCCATTGATCAACCTCTCTGTTTTTCTACCACTACCATGCAGGTTTATGGCTATTACTCTCTTGTACACTGAAATAAGGGATGGTGAAACCTCCAGAAGATTTTTTATTGCACATAATTATTTTAGTCATCTTATTTTTATTTGCTTATTTTTCCATAGAAAGTTGAAAATTGTTCTTTCAAGGTATGTAAAGAATTGTGTTGGAATTTTGATGGGAATTGAATTGAATCTGTATATTGCTTTTGGTGAGATGGTTGTTTTTGTTAGGTTAATCCTACTGATCCATGAGTATGGAAGATCTTTCCATCATCTGAAATCTTCTTCAATTTTTTCTTCAAAGAGACTTGAATTTCTTATCATACAGGTCTTTCTGTTGCTTTGTGAGAGTTAAACCAAGATATTTTTGGTATCTCATGAAGATAAAAAGCTTCGGTACGGCAAAGGACAGTGTTAAATGAACAAAACAGCAGCCTAGAGACTGGGAAAAGATCTTCACCAACCTGACAGAGAGCTTACATCCAAATTATATAAAGAACTCATGAAATTAGAAAGCAATTACCAAATAACTCAATATAAAAATGGAGCACAGAGCTAAACAAGAGAATTCTTAATAGAGAACTCTTTCATATCAGAGAAGCACTTCAATAAATGTTCAACATCCTTAGTTATCTTGGAAATGCAAACCAAACTCTGAGGTTTCATCTTATACCCATCAGATTGGCTAAGAACAAAAACACAAGTGACAGCTCTTCCTTGGAAGGATATGTAGCAAGGGGAACACTCTTCCATTGCTGGTAGGAGTGCAAACTTGTACAACCACTTTTTAAATCAATTTGGTGGTTTCTCAGAAAATTGGATATAATTCTACCTGAAGACACAGCTACACTAATCTTGGGCCTATACTCAAAAGATTCTCCACTATACCACATGGACACTTGCTCAACTTTATTCTTAGTAGCCATACACTATAAAACAATGTAGATGACTCTCAACTGAAAAATGAATAAAGATAACACGGTAATTTACACAATGAAATATTGCTCTCCTATTAAAAACAATGACATTATGAAATTGCAAGCAGATGGATGGAACTAAAAAATGTTATCATCATCCTGATTGAGGTAACCAAGACTCAGAAGGACAAAAATGGTATGTACTCACTTATAAGTAGATATTCACCATAAAGTACAGGATAGCCCTGCTAGAATCTGCAGACCCAAAGAAGGTAAGTAGCAAGAAAGGCCCAATGGAGGATGCTTAGATGTCTCTGAGAAAGGGAAATAGTCATCTGGGGTGTATTCAAGCTGGAAATTGAGTGGGAGAGAGAGTAGCTAGGGCAACTGGAGGGCTGAAGTATGGGGAAGATGCCAGGAGAGAGAACTGGGAGAGAGAACTGGAATCAGTGGGGCTTGTCTCTGGAACAAGCTAGAAATCTTGTACAATGGAAACTCCCAGGCATCTATGAGGATTGCCATAGCTAAGATTCCTAGCAAGAGGGGATATGGAACATGAAACACTAACCTCCTGTAACTTGGCAAGACTTCCAATGGAGGGATGGGGATACCAACATGGCCTTATAACATTTCTCCCACAGTTTTTTTTCCCTGCCTATAAGGCATACAGGGTTCAAGAGGAAGCAGAAAGTGAGAATAGACAACCAATGACTGGCCCAGCTTGAGTCCTATGCTTTGAGAGAGAGCCCATCCCTGACACTATTAATAATATTCTGCTATATACCTGCAGACAGTAGGCTAGCATAACTGTCATCTGAGTGGCTTCACCTAGCATCTGATGAAAACACATACAGAAACACAACCAAACAGTAGACGGAACCTGGGAAATCTTGTAGAAGAGAGGGGAGAGGATTGAAACAACCAGGGATCAAGGACACCACAAAAACCCCACTGAATTGACTAAGGCAGGCAGATAGAGGCTCACTGAGACTTAACCACTATCCAGGGAATGTGCATGGGACAGACCTAGCCCCTCTACCCATATGTAATAGATGAACAGCTTGGAACTGTGACTATCTCTGACTCTGTTGTTTGCCTTTGGGTTCTCTTTCCCCTAACTGACTGCCTTGTCTATCGTCAATTCACGAAGATGTGCCCAGTCCTACTACAACTTGATATGTGCAAGGGTAGGTTGATATCCGTGGGAGGCTTCCCTTTTTCTGTAAAGAAAGCAAGGGAGGCAGAGGGGAAGGGTAGGAGAGAAGGAGGACCTGGGAGGAGAGGAGAAGAGGAACTTAAATAACTGTGCCATGTTAAAGCAGTTGTGCAGTAATAATGAATAACAAATGACAAAGATGACTACAAGGGCTTCATGCCCAATTTATTATAGAGAAATGGATCACTATATTTAAACTGATTTTATATTGTAATTTACAACAACCTAGCTTTTTAGTATGTTGCAAATGAATTTTAATATATGTAGTTTCTTCATTAATTTAAGTGTTAACTGTAGTATCTGTTTTCCATGATTTACAGTTGCTTTGCTTGTATGTTAAAAGTTTGTAAGTTATTCACTTTGACATGCAAGGCAACCACATGATGGGACCTAGAGACTTGCCTTGCTGGAAATATTTCAATGTGACACAAACTGAGTGCAATGAACCTTCAATTTTGATGACACTAGGTATCTTGACAATTTTGTTTTGCTTTTTAAAGGTATAATTATGCTTTGGTTTTATTCTTTTTTACATAAGATGAAATTTTTTTTTCATTTCTAGGAAACAAGTGGAAATTGTTTAAAATGGTTATCAGTTGACTGTCATTACGTGATTAATGTATTTATTTTTCTGAGAGGTTTGGCTCATTTGTTTAATCATGAGTTTGAATAAATTAAGATTTTTAGGGCCCATTGGCAAAGGTGAACAGTTTTTTGTTTTTTGTTTTTTTTTTTTGTTTTTTTCTTTTTTGGATTGGGCTGGGCTTCTCATTAGGTGGTACTGAAGCTGCACTTAGGAGCATTGGGTTCTCTGGTGTGTCTGTGTTTAGTGAGTTCTCTCTCCTCTTTAGGTGAAGTTCTCTCTCTTCTCCTTTGGAATGTGTTAAGTTTTTACATCATTTAACACCAATGAGTCCTGTGAAGATGGGTGCATAGCAAGTATTTTGAAAGTTCATAGAGGGTAATGACTCAGAAGTTTTTCATATAGTACTGTGTTTTGCTGAGACTTAAATCCATTTAACACAAACTAGTTCTTTTGAACTTCTACACCGAGTTAGATTGCTTTCGTTTAAATGGTGCTTCATCTCAGTGACGTGTAAAGATCAATGCCAGTGATCACTGTTTTGGGGGAGACGAGCTACACAGTAAGTTAAAAGACAGTCTGGGCTCCATGAGACCCTTGTCTCCAAAAATATAATAAAGTGAGTTTTTGGGGGAAAACTCAGAGTTTATCAACAACTTTAATTAAATGAACAGTCTTTCAAAAGTAAATATGTCTTGATTTCTAGCTCCTTAATCATTTTAAATATAAATCACAAGCCAATATACATTTTATGACACATTTTACCATATATTATCTTACATGTTCTGTATTTCATAGGATGTCTAAAATAATGTGATATTAACAACAAAGTTTAAGAATTTGAAAGGTGTACATAGTTTACATCAAGGCTGAATAAATGATTAATATTTCACAGCTCTAATTATATTTATAGAATTTTAGTTGCTACACTTATTATTTTGGTGATCAAAATACTTGAGTTACTATTAATGAAGTAAGTTACAATTATTCTTTGTATATCTGATAAATTATTTAATGATATTGATATAAAAGCACTCATTGAAAGGATCATGCTAAGTTTGTATGCTGACTATACATTTTGGGTAGCCTCTACTGGGCTGGGATGTACCTCCCAGACTAATTGCCTAGGATTTGTACTAGCAGAAAATCCATATACTCAGAAACTTTAAGAGACTGAAAACTTTAAGAGAGTCTTACCTATGATAAATATTTATGCATTTTATCAGTAACTACCAATAGTTTTTTATCTTTCATCTTGTCAAGTGTTATATTTAAAAAGCATTATTGGAATTATACTGAAACATTTTATACAAAAATTATGAATGTACAAGCAAATAACATCTCTACATTAAGCAAATGTATAAAACTGGGGATTCTTGCAGCGCTTTCTCCACAATCTGGCAGAAGAGAGAGAAAAGCAGGAAGGGAATGAGCATGAAATTGGGTGCAGTGTTTGCAAAAGGGACATTTCTATTTTCCTTGGATTATGCAAATACAGAAAATACTGGAGCTGCAAAGACACAAAAGGGTTGTATAAATATTTTTGTCAGAGTTGGCTCAGTTGATGTGTTTATTATAAAACGTGCTATGAAGCATTAACTGCCAGATACTCATGCCAAACCTGAATTTGGCTTCCTCAGTTAAAATGATAAACAATAATTTTTACCTTCTGTGCAATCTGCTCAGATAGCTGAGATGCTCTAGCCCCCCAAAGTATTTCCATTTTCTCTGAGTTGACTTTGTCATGCCCTTCATTATTATAAGTGAAAAAGAAAGCTTGTTCACATAAGGTGGAGATGAGGTTCCTTTCATGTCAGTTTTATCCAAAATTCTGTCTTAAAGTAGTGTGCAAATAGCATGTGTATTTTAATTTTGTATTATGTCAACCCCTAAATTAGGCACTCAATTAAAAGGAATATGCCTATACATATAGATGTATTTGACAGTTCCCAACAATTTCTGAAAATGATATATTTCTTGTAATTTCTAAGTATCTTTGGCTTCTTGTATTTATAATATCTCAAATGTCATAAGATTTCTTATGAACTATCAAGAAGGGATGCTTAGACTACTCCAAATTTATAAAATATTACTAAGAAGTAATATTTTAGTATTCATATATATAACACAAAATCCAGGAGTTTGGCTGTGGCTTTTCATTCTATAATTATTTCTTTATCTTCAAAAACAGTGGTCAATTCTATGAAAAAAGTTCTACTTTCCTTTACCTGGTATTATTACTGACTAGAATAAATTGAAATGAACATTATCTTTTAGTATCCTGCTTAAATGTTGATAGTGTAACTGGTTTTCTAAGCTGTGTTAAAACACCACAACAAGGCTACCTATTAAAGGAAGTGTTTTGTTGGGCTTACAGTTCTAAAGGGTTAGAGTCGATGATGATAAACTCAGAGAATGTGGGAAGAAAGAAGCCGAGGGCTCACATAAACAATGCAAGTGCAAAACACCCAGAGATTTTGCTGAAAGGACCCAGATAATAGCTGTCTCTTGTGAGACTAGGCAGGGGCCTAGCAAACACATAAGTGGATGCTCACAGTCAGCTATTGGATGGATCACAGGGCCCCCAATGGAGGAACTAGAGAAAGTATCCAAGGAGCTAAAGAGATCTGCAACCCTGTAGGTGCAACAACATTATGAACTAACCAGTACCCGGGAGCTCTTGACTCTAGTTACATATATATCAAAAGATGGCCTAGTCGGCCATCACTGGAAAGAGAGGCCCATCGGACAAGCAAACTTTATATGCCCCAGTACAGGGGAACGCCAGGGCCAAAAAAAAATGAGAATGGGTGGGTAGGGAAGTGGGGGGGGAGGGTATGGGGGACTTTTGGGATAGCATTGGAAATGTCATTGAGGAAAATACGTAATAAAAAAAAAAGAAAAGAAAAAAAAACAAAGAAAACTTCACATGGTAGGAGTCCTTAAAGCATCAATGGGAGGAGAAGGCACTTGGTCCTGTGGAGGCTTGATGCCTCAGCTGGGGGAACTGTGAGGGGGGAGTGGGTGGGTGGGTAGGTGGATGGCAGAGCATCCTCATGGAAGCAGGGGTGAGGGGAGTAGGATAGGGGTTTGTGGAGGGGAAAACTGGAAGGGGGACAATATTTGAAATGTAAATAAATAACCCATACAAAAACAAAATAAAACAAAAAAAGTAAATTAGGCCTGGAAGAATGGCTCTGCTCAGCCATCAAAGGCTAGGCTCACAACCAAAAAGACAGAATAGAAAATAAAACTATAAAGGAAAGGAAAGGAGAGGAGAGGAGAGGAGAGGAGAGAGAGAGAGAGAGAGAGAGAGAGAAAGACAGACTCCACATGCATACCATGAAGTAGGGACCAAGTACTCAAATGACTGATGCAATGGGGGACATTTTATTCAAACTATTATAAAATGTTGGTTCCCTGTCTTTTGTTGTATGTTTTGGCTAGAATTTGCAAATAAAAGAAGAAAGAGAAATCACTGAATGCAATGCCTCAACTGTTTTAGACCCTTGATAATTTGTGAAGTCTATTGGGAACAGTCTCCAAGCTTGTATCACTTAGGGAACTTCCAAATTGTTCAGGTTAACTGGGTTAGTATATACAGATTTCTGTATAGTGCAGCAGCACACAGACCTCATAAACACACATATAATACAAAGAAAAATTCAAAAAATAAAATGAAATTTAATTTTGATTATTTTCTAAAATATTAATATTTTAATTTTCTCATTTATGGCTATATGAGAAAGTGTCTCTCAATACACAATTTATTAGCAGCTTTCTAAACTGTAAAAAATAATAGTATTTGATTATTCATTGCCTTCCTTTCCTCCTCTAGCCTTTAACCAGAATTTAAAATATAAACAATTTCTCAAAGGCTCCTTCCAATTTAAGACAATTGAATCTCTCTCTCTCTCTCTCTCTCTCTCTCTCTCACATGAGAATTTATGAGAATTTCATAAACTACCTTATCATATGGCAGATGGACATGCCGTTGTGAGATTCAGACAGCTTTAGTTTGACACTTGGTTTGCAGAGGTTATTTCCTGATTGTTAAGGGATGTAAGTCAATTAGTAAGTATTCAGGAACTGAACATTTACATAAATTTAAGTAATACAGGCAAAACATTGCAGAGAAGATTTTTGGAGACTGGATACTCAGTTTCTAAATATAAGAGGCAATTAAGAATGTTACGAATCTCTGAGTTCTGGAAGCAAAATTTCCAAACAGAAGTTAATTCTCCAATATTTATACTTGCTGTATACTCAAGGGCTCTAGCTTACATAGAACAACCCAAGAATTGTGTATCTTCAAAATTGTCCTTCTTGTAACCTAATAGATAATAAGATTTGATCCAAGACTCAAACTGTGATAAATAAAACTCTTTGGAGCTAACATGAATCTAAATCCAAAAGGTTATCTGAAACCTAGATGTGTAAAGTGTTATCTTTTTAAAAATGTTACATAAAGTAAGGATTATCCAAGAGAAGATTTTGTCATTTAGTGGCTTATCACCCCATATTTAAGAAAAGTCCAACTTATAGTTACCTGAAAGCTTACTTTCAGGCAAATTAGATAAACCTGGAGCTTTCAGAATGAGACTTTGCTTGACTGCTGGACTGAAACCAGCTTAATTAATCAAATTCTAAAGCATTCCCATTCAGCCATCAAGTCAAATACATCATATTCTCCTTTATCAACATATTTGATCAACATAATTTTGATATGGGTATGTTTGTAGAGCATATGTTTTTTTATTACTGTTGCTCTCCTCCTCCTCCTCCTCCTCCTCCTCCTCCTCCTCCTCCTCCTCCTCCTTCTTCTTCATCTTCTTCTTCATCATCATCATGATGTTTGTCTGTCATTGAACTCAGTATGTACAGCAGGCTGGCCTCAAACACAGAGATCCATCTGCCTCTGCCTCCTGAATGCTTGGTCTAAAGGAGTAGACTACCACCACCACCCACTGTACACATATTTTTAATATTAATAATTTGATATTAATACAGTATTAATATACATGCATGAAAATAGGTTAAAATAATATAGATCTATTAGAAAGTCTCCCTTTATGCCATCTTCTCTCCATTGTCATCAAACTATCATCATAGGTGTGTTCAGCTATATACATCTACTACATTTATAGCTAAGGTATCCAAAGATAAACAAAATCTGCAAATTTCCTATTCAAACATTCTTGAAAAGAATACTTTCCTAGAAATCATATTTTCAATGAATGTTCTAATTCATAGTATATGAATTTTTATATTCCAACTTTAACTGCATTTAATTTAAAATTTTCCTTGTGCTTAAAAACAATGAGGTTTTGTTTCTTTGGAATTATGGATCTAAATTTTCTTGTTAGATAATTAATTAATTAACTAGATAATTATTTAATTGTGAATTCATGAGAGTCTGAGATGGCAGGTTACTGTGACCATCTAAAGACAGCTTGAAGGAGTCATTTCTGTTTCTACTATTAGGTTCCATGGACCAAATGCAGGCTGTCAGGTCAGGTTTGATGTTATGTACTTCTACTTGTTGAGCCATCTTGACTGCCCTTAGAATTCTTTTTAACTAGACACTGAGGAACATACTGAAACTTGACAAGTGACATGCCCATATAATTATTATTCTTTTACCTTTTCCCAGTTGGACACTAAAAACATTTTTCAGGGTAGTATGTTGCACCTGTAGTAGATTATTAAAATGGAAACAGTTATTGAAAGAAGTGTAATGTTTTCCAGCTCTCTCTGACATAGCCATACATTTACTGATAATAAGCATGTGTGTGTTTATATAAAGGCAAAAATACTCCCATTGTGCTTTACAAAAGCATTACTTATAAAATGAAAAAGGTTCAAACTTAATTTTGAGGGAACTAAAAAAAAACACTATTTTGAGTGTTACGTTTATAGCAACACAAAATCTTAGCACCTTTTCCATGAAATGTAGCATTTGAACCAATCTGTTGGCAGCAGGAAAAGTAGGGACGCTTCTGATACATGGGAGGGCGGGAAGGCTCTCACTTAGGGCTTGGCAATCTTGCACTCTTGTGGCAGATGGTCACACACTAGGACATTTGGGCTGGCACCCGGCCTCTGGCAGATGCTCAGTTCCTTCTGTGTTTACTACTATTTGGAGTGAGTGCTGTGATTCCTGGCCATGGACATGGCACGATCAGGCCCAACCTTGAAGCTCAAAGTTACTGTGCCCTCCTGTTCTCTGTTTTGTCCCACATAACCTAGGATAGCAAACAAAATAAAAAAGATAGTTGCACTGAAAAGCGTTTTGAAAAGCCTATATTAAAATATGGTTATGGGTGGTGATGGTGCATACCTTTAATACCAGCACATAGGAGGCAAAGGTAGGCAGATATCTGAGTTCTAGACCATCGTGGTCTACACAGGAAGTTCCAAGACAAACAAGATTACACAGAGACAACCTGTCTTGAAAAACCACCACACCATCATCAACAAGAAGGTATTATATATACTCTCCAAATTAAAAAAAAATGAAAAATTAAAACTAAGAAAAAGGAATTTTGGCCTTCTGATCTTCTCAAACTTAATTCATAGTAACAATTATGATGTGGACTGCAGTTATAATGGAAAATAAAGAGACTCATGCTACCAAAAAAATCAACTTTTCTATGTCTGGAAATTTATCAGTATGTAAAATAATTTTACTTTTTTTGTTGTTGAAAAAATTTCCAGAGTTGAAGATACACTACGTAATGTTTTCTCATCAGGATAAAGGGCACAGATCACCATGTGGTTTACTTGCAAAATTGGGTTATGTGAAGATGAAGTTTACAACTCTCAACTCTGTTAGTTTCAGTCCCACATTAAAGTATAAACGACTTTGTTCATAATACTCTAGTTCTCACAAGTTGAAAGTTATGTCCTAAGTCAGAAACAGCTACCTCAAAAACATGCAAACCTTACCATTCCCCATTAATTATTCAATCCACAATAAGATTTACAGCTATCAGGAGCATCCTATTGCACTTCTAGGATATTAACAAGAACTACATTGTGAATGAATGTGTGAAGAAACAAAGAGATGGGGAGGGAGGGTGAAAGGAAGGAAGAAAGGAAGGAAAAATGGGAGAGATTAAGAGAAACCAAGAACAATATAAAGAAAAACGTGTGTATCCCTGTAACCTTGAACCACATTGAATCACAACTATGTTGTGAGAAACACCAGTGTGAGAATGTTTTCAGTTAAGTTTATAATTACATATTGGTTATACTCATATCTATCCCCAGCAAGCACAGAGAATATAAGATCCAGTGAATGCCAGTATAGTCAAAGGCCTTTGATGGACTGAAAAAAGAAAACGCAGGCTGATATTTTTCAGTCATATATTTAGATGTCTGAAAAGTAACAATAAAAATCGCTAGAGTATTGACAAGAGTGAGCTGACATCTCCACAAGGATACAGTACTCTGTGTGTCCTGGGAGGAAAGAGGAAAAGGGAATCTGTTAGTGGGAAGAAAAGAAACCAAGCCTGCTACAGGTTTGGTTTGTTGAGGTTTTGCCTTTTACTGTCTATTTTAATGCTAAGTGGGGGTCTCCAAGATGTGGAGTCTGAAGGTAGCCCATGTGACCCTGTCCCCAAGGTAATTCTAACTAATGAATAAAGATGCTGACAGCTAGTAGTTAGGCAGAAAAGACATAAGGTGGGGTTTAGGTTTCCCAGCTAGGGGTCAGAGGATGGACAAAGAGAGGAAGGAGGTACTGGAGAAAAGAAAGAAGCCACCACAGGACAAGAGAGCATGGCACTGAGAGCTGCCCAACTGGAGTTAAGAGCAGCCCAGATGGAACATAGTAAATAGTAAATAATAACTCGAGTTATTGATAGGAAAGTAGATTCTAACAGCATGGAGGGTAGTCAGAATGCCACCTCTTGTGTTATTTAAGGGTTATGGTAAATATAAATGCTTTGTGTCCTTCATTCAGTTACTAAATGATCTAAGGTAAGGTAGAAACTCTGGGATGGAATTTTAAATTTACTCAGTCTGTAGGACTATCACACTAACAGTGGGGGAAAAAAGTTTCTTAGTAACTGAAAATTGAAGAATAACTAAAAAAACATCACTGTCAACAGTGGAATTTGTTCTGCCTTGGCAACCTAGATAAGCTGAAGTTCAAGGGATATGTCCTGCAGTCAGACATATACAGTTACATACCTGTAAACTTTTGCCAGATATAGGAAGAGAAGTCTGGAACAGGCTTGTAGTGAAGAGTAGAAGGTTGGTCCTGATATACTTATTATATACTATACATAAGAAATATTTCAAACTCTGGAGTTGTAAGGATAGGAATACATCTCAGTTAATAGAATGCTTACCATGCACAAACCTCACGCAGGAGGACCAACAAACAGCTTTAGAACTCATTGAACACTGCTCACCAGTTAGCACAACATGATAGCTGTGCTTTTGAGCTGCATGGCCCCAGGGACTATCTGTCCTGAAGACTTCACACTGTTGTGGAGTTTTGCTCTGCACATGGCCTCCACATCCCTCTTAATCTAAGAATTGTACGGAAACTCTAAGGGGGCGTCCAGCCCCTCACTGGGAAGTATCACTAGCACTCACAATAATAATACTTGATCTTTCTCAAGCATTGCGACTGGGGCAGATTAATGATTCAATCGCCACCCTAGGAAAGAATTTAAGAGATGTAGATTGTCAGCAATGACCACTAGGCTTAGAAAGCATTTGGAAAATAAAATTGTTAGTGAAGTTACATAGGATGTTTTTGCTAATAGCTCTGATGTAGACAATCTTAGGGAACAACTTTTAGATCAGAAAACACATTCTTACTTGAGTTAGAGACATTTTGAGGTCAGGGGACAAAAACAATGACAACACTGAATGAGACTCTTTTGTTGAACCTGGGCTGGTAATGAGTTTCTTATACCCATCTTTGCCCTGAGCTTCCTGATAGGGTTTAATAAAAAATTGCTGATGAGTAGATATACATCCTTTGAATTTAAAATAGAAATGACTGATTGTTTTTACACAAAAGTACATTTGTGATACTTTTAAGATCCTTGTAATATTACATTTTAAGATAAATAATAATTGACCTTTTCTCTGTAACCACAAATTGCTACCTGCCAGTTAGAATACCTGGTTGAAAAATGACTTTGCTTGCTCACACTTTGTTAATATCTAACAGGTTGCTTAGTTATGAGAATATTTGGGTTCTTAGGAATAATTTGTTTTCTTTACCTGTACTACATAATGTTTTTTAGTAAAGGGATTGGGGAAGATACTTTTATTTCATAGTCATTCACTAAAAGAAAAATAAAATGTAATCACATTGTAATTTTATACTACTTGAAAAGTTTTGCTGAGATATATAAGCTATAGGAGAAAAAATAAAGTTGTTGGAGCTTGTTGAAGCTTTCCTCTATCCAGCAAACGTGTGTGTGTGTGTGTGTGTGTGTGTGTGCATGCAAAGAAGTTAGAGACAGCATGTTAGAGTCTGCTCCATCTACCAAAAAATCTGTTTATGTGTTTAAAATAGTTGAATCTTTGCTCCATCCACTCAATGTGTGAATGTATATATGTCTGTCAGTCTGTCTGCATGTATGTATGTATGTATGTATGTATGTATGTATGTGTTTGTATGAAGTTGTTAGAGTCTGCTTGTTGAGGTTTTGCCCCATCCATCTAATATGTCTGTCTGTCTGTCTGTTTGTCTTAAAGTCTGTGAAATGTTTGGAGCCTGCTTGTCTGAGCTTTGCTCCATCCATTTACTATGATTGTCTGTCAGTCTGTATGTATGTATGTATGAATGTGCATATGTAAAGTTGTTCATTATCCACCCAGTGTGTGTTTGGCTTTGGGGGGTTAAAGGTTGATTTCCCCCCCGTTTCTCTTCTCCTTCTTGTCAGCCACCAAAAGAATTTAAATAGTCCAGAGAGTTTCAATGCCAGGCCAAGTGAATCAAGTTTATTCCCTCAGAGAAAAGTCTGCTGAGGGATTGCTCTAGTTGCTTGCTGCCATCAGTGGCTATCTGAAATGACCCCTGTCAGCTCTACTAGTGCTGACCCCACTGGCTGCTCTTATCAGACCTGAATCACCTACTCAACACTCCCCTCCTCCAATAACCTGTTGGTGTCAAAGCTAGCCTTTGACAAAGGCCCTGGCGTCCATTCCTGGAACCATATAGAATGGATTTGTTCTCTCACACTCTAATTCTGGCACTTAGCAAGTAGTAGAAGAGAAGCAGAGATTCAAGATCACCCTCTCAGTTCGACAATGAGATTGAGTCCAGCCTCATACGTACAATCTTGTATCAAAAAAATGCATTAAAGTATTAAACATTTGTTGTCAATTCACACAGTTTCTACAAGTGTGAAAACTCGGAGTGAATCAGTTCAGTGATGGCCAGCAAGTGTCCTGATGATATCTTTTTGACATAATGAAGATGTAACTGGAGTTGGAAAATCTACTTGCTAGATACATACCAGCATGTATGTAATGAGTAGAAATGCACATAATAAAAGCTGTCAACCATTCAAACAGTACTCCTCTCATCAGGTGTTTTTAGAAATTGTCTTCATGTGTTAAAATGAACAAGACTTTCTCCTGCACTGCATAGATCCACCATGGACAATGTGGCTCTGTTTAGACTGCACTGAATTTGAGCAATGAATTAACCTTTATCACAGTAATTTCTAATTTTGTGGACTTGTGACTATTCCATCATAGTGTAAACTATCTGCTTAAATGCCAGGGATTGAACTTTATCAAATGTTGATGTTCACACGTGTGTATGTGTTTGTACATTTGAATAGGTATTTACACTAAGCAGAATAAGACCTAATTACTGAATGTCATTATGCTGGCCTGAATTTTAAGATCATACTTTGAGAAAATTCACTGAATGTGGCTAATAATCTCACAGTATACCAGTCAAGACAGGAAAATTTAGAACCAAGAAGAACAATTAAAGTTAAATGTTTTAAATAATTTGTTGGAGTCTATTTATTTTAGGAAATGATATTTTTTTATACAGCATGTTACAATTCAGGAGATAGAAAAAGGGAATGTAGGAAGTTCCTGAAAGGACATATTTGGCTGAGATCTAAGTATTGGGACATATCTATGTGGAGTGACCCATGAATAACAGTCTAATTTCTGTGTATTCACTATCTTTCCAGGTTTCCTGTCTTTGTAAAAACTAGTTTATTATTATATTCATTTACATTTAAAATGCTGCTTTCCTCCTGGTCTCCTCTCACAGAGTTCTTCCCCCCATATTCCCTATTCTGCTCCTCTGAGAGGTTGTCCATTACCTGGATGTCCCCCCACCCTGCGGCATCAAGTTTTTATAGGATTAGGTATATCCTTTTCCACTGAGACCAGAGAAGGCAGCCTTTGTGCCAGAGGCCTCAGAACAGCCATGTATGCCCTTTGGTTGGTGACTTAATCTCGGGGAGCTCCCAGGGTCCAGATTAGCTGATCTGTTGGTCTTCCTGTGGGGTTGCAATCTCTTTCTGTTCCTTCACTTCTTCTCCTAACTCTTCCATAAGGGTCCCTGACTTCAGTCCAATGGTTGGCTGTAAGTATATGTATCTGTCTCAGTCAGATGCTGGTAAAACCTCTCAGAGGACAGCCATGCTAAGTTCCTGTCTTCAAGCACAACATAGCATCAGAAATAGGGTCAGAGATTAGAGTCTGTCCATGATATTGATCCCAAGTTGGGCCAAATTCCTTCAGACTTTGTACCATTTTTGACCCTGAATTTAGTTTAGACAGAAGAAATTCTTAGTTGAAAGTTTAGTAGGTGGGTCGGTATCCCCATCCCTCCACTGGGGGTCCTGTCTGACTACTGGAGATGCTCTCTTCATATTTCATATCCACACTGATGGGCATTTCAGCTAAAGTTACCCACAATAAGTCCTGAGAGCCTCCCCTATTCTAAGTCTTTAGGACTTCCTAGAGAGTCCTCCCACCAAGAACCACATACATTTTCAGTATCTTCAGTCAGTCATTAGGGAAATGCAAATCAAAACAACCCTGAGATTCCACCTAACACCAACCAGAAAGGCTAAGATCAAACCCTCAAGCAACAGCACATGCTGGCGAGGATATAATGAAAGGGAAATGTCCCTCCATTGTTGGAGAAATTGCAAACTTGTATAATCACTCTGGAAATCAATCTGTCTGTTCCTCAGAACATTGAATATATTTCCACCTGAAGAACCAGCCACACTGCTCCTGGGCATATACCCAAAGGTGTTTCACCAAATCACAAGGAAACACGCTTAATTATGTTCATAGCAACCTTACTTATAATAGCCAGAAACTGGAAGCAATCTAGATGTCCCTCAACTGAAAAATGGATGTAGAAAATGTGGTTCATTTCCACAATGGAATACTATTCAGCTATTTTAAAAAAGAACCTCATAAATTTTGCAGACAAATGGATGGAACTAGAAAATATCACCCTGAGTGAAGTAGCCTAGACCCCAAAGGGCATGCATGTTATATATTCATTGATAGATGGATATTAGCCAAAAAGTGCAAAATACCTATGGTACATCCCACAGACAGAAAGAAGTTAAACAAGAAGAAAGGTCCAAATGAGGATGCTTATATCTCACTTAGAAAAAGAAACAAAATACTTTTCAGAGGCAGAGAGGGGTAAGGGGACCTGGGGAGGAGAAGGGAGGGTGAGGGAAAATAGGTGGGTAGGGTCAGATATGGAGAGGCACAGAGGGTCAGGAAAATTAATGGAAATATGCAAGTTTTGTGTCTTAATGTATACAAAATACGATCTTACACCAACTCTTTATTAACTTTATTTGGACCATAATTTTAATCTGGAGTACACTGTTACATGAAGTCTCACTACCACAATTCTATGGTTGTATAGCCAGGGTTTTTGTAGGACTCTTAAGAGTGTGAGTGGGTTCTGTCTCTGACCTCTTCACCTGAATTTGGGACCCTTTTCCCTCATACTGAGTTTTCTTGCCCAGCCTTGACATTTGAATATGTGCCTGGTCTTGTTGTATCTAGTTATGCTATATTTGGTTGATGTTCCTGGAAGGACTACTCTTTTTTGAGGGGAGAGGAGGAGGAGAGACTGGGGATAGAGAAGAAAGGAAAAAATCCAGTTGGGATATAATATATGAGAGGAGAATAAAGAAAAAGAAAAAGAAAAGGAGAGTAAACAGAATGAAAGCAAAGAAAAGGATTATAGATTCTTTGGTAACCTTATTGTGTAAGAATAATGTATTTAATTTTCCTTTGTGGGACCTGACCTGTCATGAACTTTCTTTGGCTCTTGCTTGTCTAAGTCCCTTGTGTGTGTGGAGTATTTCTTTTTGTACCTTTAAAGTGATAGCAGGGCAGTAATCCAAAAGTCACAGCAAAAAATAGCTCAGCACACACAATGTTTCCCTAGTGACTTTGTCAGGCTATCATGTAAAAAATTCAACAGGAATCTCTTGGAATGGGAAAAAAACAATGGGAAGATCATTTGAAAGGAAATAATTATGTCCTGGGTACATTTTATTATATTATGGTAGATTTAAACTCTTTAACTTAGTGTTTTTAGCTCAGTTAGCTCATCTTCATCATAAGTGAGCATGGCAAGGAAATAATGCTAACTCAGTAGCAATGCCTCAGCAGATAATTTGTTACCTGTATCTACACAACACCTAGTATGATATACAATACATGGCTTTGTGCTGGTTTGAATAAAAATGGCCTCTAGAGGTTCATAGGAATTTGCACTATTGGGAGCTTTGAACTTGTTGGAGGAAGTATGTCACAGGGGTGGACTTTGGGGTATCAGAAGTCCAAGACAGGCCCACTGACACTCTCATCTTGCAACCTTTGGATCAGATATATAACTCTCAGCTACCTCTCCAGCACCATGTTTGTCTGTATGCTGCCATGTTTCCCACTATAAGGATAATGGACTAAATTTGTACTGTAACCCAGCCTTAATGAAATGCTTTCCTTTATAAGCATAGCTGTGGTAATGGTTTCTCTTCACAGCACTAAAAAACAGAATATATATATATATGATATTTTTAATTCCAAAAAAGCAAAGTGTTTCCTTAGACATTATGCACAGTTATTTCTTCTTCCATTTCTGTTTTCTTGCTGCCTTTTTTACAAGTTGGTGGTGGGGAGATCATACAAGATTTTTGTTTTACTTTTCACTTAACAAAGAAATTGAAAAAGAATTCATATTTATTTCCATTATGAGTAAATCTATATTAATAGAATCAAATAAGCTATCTTAAAGCTAAAATATTTAAATCCTACAAGAAACTTGGAACTTCTTGGAAAGTAGCTCTTTAACACAAAGGCAGAATTTTTATTCTATACAAAACTATATAGTGGGATTTTATTATATTTAAATTAAAATTTCAACTTCATATTTCTGTAATGTCCTCAATTTGAACTCATTTCAAAATTATCTTGGAATCTCTACATTCTAGATAGTTTCCTATACTTACATACATCGTTATCTTCCTCCATGCAGATAAAGCTAAATATTTCCCTCACCATTTTAAACATAGCAACTACTATAGTAACTTGTACATTTCATGAGATCAATTAAAGCAGATACTCTGTTAAAGCCCCCCCCTCCCTTTAGGAAGGGAGGTTCTTATAGGCCCTTTTGGCCAAAAACTCAAGTAGATGTAACATCCAGGAATTGAATTTTTCTATTTGTTGAGGGTAGATTTCGAGTGGGCTATATTATCCCCTGTTATTTGGCAATTCGAATAAGATCACCTTTATATAAGTATATACTTTAGGAAGTTGCTGTTAGTATTAAGTTCCAATATAGTACCTCAGATGGCCTTTACTTTAGCTGTCCCTTCCTATATCCCTCCCTCAGCTCACTTTTCTTTCTCTGGCCCTACTTGATCCTTCCATTCTAATCTCCCTTGTATAAATATCTCTCCATTTCCCCTTTCTAGGGAAAATTTTTTCCTATTCCAATACTCTATATTTAATCTCTGAGGTTATATGTACTGTAGCCTACTTATCATTGACTTAATAGTTAATATTCACATATAAGTAAACACATATTACATGGGTTGATTTAGGAGTGTGTTACCTAACTCTGGATAATTGTTTTCTAGCTCCATCTATTTACCTGCCAATTTCATGATTTGATTGTTTTTGTAACCCTTGGGTAACATTCCATTGTGTGAATCCACCACATTTTCTATCCATTCATTCATTTATGGACAACTAGTTTGTTTCCAATTTCTGGATATTATGAATAAAGCAGAAATGAACATGGTTGAACAAGTGTCCTACAGTAGGATCAAAAGCCCATTGAGTATATTACCAAGAGTGACAGAGCTGCATCTTGAGATAGATCTATTCCTAGCTTCCTAAGGAAACACCACACTGCCTGTACAAGTTCGCACTCCGACTAGCAGTAACTGAATGTTCCCCTTACTCTACATCCTTGCCAGTGTGAACTGACATTTGTTTTATTGATCTTGGCCATGATGAATCATGTAAGATGAAATCTCAAAGTAGCTTTGATTTGTATTATCCTGATTAGGAAAATTGTTGAACAATTCTATAAGTGCTTCTTCTCATTCATTTCCTTGTTTGAGAATTCCCTATTTATATCTGTACTCCATTTTTAAGTGGATCATTTGTTTTCTTGATGTCCAGTCTTGGTTCTTCATATATTTTAGATATTATTCTTCAATTAAATGTGTACTTGATTTAAAAAAAATTATGAGACTGTTAAAAGTTTCTCATACTCACATCTGGAAAAAAAAACTTTGCTTCCTTACAAATATTTTATTAACTTTTAAAAGTTGTTTTGCTTTTGTTATTTTAAATATTCTTTAAAAATATTGGCGATCTAAGCTAACACAATATCAGTTTTTTTTTTTTAAGAAACATCTCTGATTGTAAACTCAAAGGTTTGATGTAAAAAGTGCATGACTTGATTTAAATGAGAAGCATCTCAATAAAAACAGTTTTTAAGATCGTATCTAGAATGCACCTCCCCAGCAATCATGTGCTTATCCTATACAGCAGAAGCTCTTTTTCCTGAAGCTGTTAGTTTAGCTACTTCCAGAGAAAAAACAGTTAGCAATTGTCAGTGCTAGTAGTTAACCAAAGACTCTGAAAAACAGATGTGCCAAGAGTGCTTGTTTAGGCAGACATATTGTTATAGCAGTATCATGGGTGCTGCCTCTCTTACCTGGTGCATATAGAAATGTGGTTTATATTAATGTTCATTTACAATTATCAAAAGGATTGCCCACCTTCCTCTTCTTCTCACATATGAAGCATGACAAACAATTATCTTTGAAATGTTTCATTTAAAAAGCAGTATGCCGAATTTTCATTGTTTTTCTTTCATTTTTATGTCTCTGGGTAGTGAACACTGGGATGGCATTATTGGAACATATTCTTCACGCAGATTCATTTATAAATCCCTGCTGTGATTATGTATTGGTAACATCATGTGAGTATTAAAATCCACATGTGACTTTGTAACTCAGGGAAAAGCATAGCTCCAAAGTCAAACAGTAAATCATTCTACTCCTAACAATTTGGAAAAAAATTGTGGTTGGAAAGAGAAACATCATCTAGTTGATCATCTTGAATATTCCACTGCAATGGTATGTGTTTATGAAGCCACACCTAGTACCACTGTTATAAGTAAAGGTATTGTTTATTCAATTTATAATACTTAGGTGGACAAATTGAAAAAGAAGGATGTAACCATAGCTATTTTAGACATTGTTAAGTTCCACTGAAATATGACATTTGCATTTATAGTTTGCATTTATTTGGAAAGTAATAGGCAGAAGTAGGGTCCTGGAGACAGACGAGTAGGTTAGAGAAAAAGATGAAGTAGGCCTAGAAAACAGTAGAGAGAGATTTTGAAGAGTGAAATATGATACAGTTGATAGTGAATTGGGCAAGCAGACTGTGAAGGCAGTTGATGACAGTTGAACCAGGAGAAGCTTAGCTGTGCCAGAGAAGATATTGTTGGGAGACAGATAAAAGAAGCACCCATAAAGAAAACACAAAGAAAGTGATATTTGTTTATAGAAACAAATAATTTCAAAATAAAGACCAACATTTTTTTTACTAAAAGTTACAGAAAGATATTCTAAACTGATTCGTTTCACCCCATATTCCATAATAACTCCTAAATTATTGGTGAGAAAAGAAATATAGAAATATTGTCCATTATCAAATATGGTCATGCAGCTAGATATTGAAAACTGGGAGCATAATCACTGGATGGTTCAAAGCCACTGAGCTCACTGTGGTGTGAGTTTATACTTATCAGTTCATTTCGAAAAAGTAGTGTTATGTAATGCTTCCTAGAAAAGCAGCAAAACAAAAAAAGGTTAAAAATTGTTTGCACAAATGATAGACAATTTCTGCACATTGTCCTAAAGACATAAAATGAGAGAAACTAAATAGAGAAGGTCAGAAAAGTCAGTGAGAATCTCTAATATTTATGTTACTGTCTATCTACTCTTCCCTTGTCCCCTGTGGGACATAGTGCAATCACAATTTGGCAAGTGGTAGCCAATAAGAGATGGCAATAAGTCCCTTTGTGCCCAAATAAAGTCTGTAGAATTTAATTTCTTCTGATGGAGTAGACTTCCAACACTTTTAAAATTCCCTTCAGTTATATAATGAAGGAATTAAGTCTCAGGCTTAGTGGTCCAGGACACTTCTCTCCATCTGGACTCACTCAGAGAAGAAGGTACACACCAAAGTGTGTTCCCAGAGAATTGAACTCAAATCACCTTTGCCTAAAAACATGCAGAAGAAAGCTTTCATTACCACAAAGGTAAGTCAGTAAGTCCAATGGCCAGAGCATCAAATACAACAGAAACCTGTTAGTCTAAGTTAATGGAACAAGCTCTCCAACCCTACCACTGGAACAATGACATAAAGAGCTTCATTGGAGAGAGCTGGCGGCAACAAGAGAAGGCAATTCGGTCTCTTTACAACTCCCCATTGATGTTTTTGGTAAAGGCACCAATGTATGACTTTCTTTTCTTCCATAGCTAATCAAACTTCATGTAGCCATTATCATGGTGGAATTTGTAATCTGTGAAAAGCCAATCCCTTTTTCTAAAACAAAGCCACTCACATTTGCCTCAGACTAAATAAACTCTTAGTTCCTTTGGTGAAAAATGCTTTCCCTAGAGAAAGGAGAGATCAGAGCCATATCTGATATACACAGCAAAAGTGATGCCCACTTAAGATCAAGCCAGTAAATCTCCAACACAAACAGGAGTCCTCTAGGTGGTAAACTTGGCCATGGACAGTGTATGGTTACTGAGGGAAAGAAAGTGTCTTTCTGGAAAAATAAAAAACCTAGGATAGCAAAAACTATTCTCAACAATAAAAGAACCTCTGGTGGAATCACTATGCCTGACATTAAGTTGTACTACAGAGCAATCGTGATAAAAACTGCATGGTACTGGTACACTGGCAAACAGGTAGATCAATGGAATAGAATTGACCCAGAAATGAATCCACACACCTATGGTCACTGGATCTTTGACAAGGGAGCTAAAACCATCCAGTGGAAAAAAGACAGCATTTTCAACAAATGGTACTGGCACAACTGGCAATTATCATGTAGAAGAATGCAAATTGATCCAGTCTTATCTCCTTGTACAAAGCTCAAGTCTAATTGGATCAAAGACCTCCACATAAGACCAGAGACACTAAAATTAATAGAGGAGAAAGTGAGGAAAGGCCTCGAAGACATGGGCACAGGGGAAAAATTCCTAAACAGAACAGAAATGGCTTGTGCTGTAAGACCAAGAATTGACAAACAGGATCTCATAAAATTTCAAAGCTTCTATAAGGCAAAAGACACTGTCAATAAGACAAAAAGGCCACCAACAGATTGGGAAAGAATTTTTACCAATCCTAAATCTGATAGTGGACTGATATCCAATATATACAAAGAGCTCAAGAAGCTGGACTTCAGAAATTCAAATAGCTCCATTAAAAAGTGGGGTTTGGAGCTAAACAAAGAATTCTCAACTGAGGAATACCGAATGGCTGAGAAGCACCTGAAAAAATGTTCAACATCCTTAATCATCAGGGAACTGCAAATCAAAACAACCCTGAGATTCCACCTCATACCAGTCAGAATGGCTAAGATAAAAAATTCAGGTGACAGCAGATGCTGGCAAGGATGTGGAGAAAGAGGAACACTCCTCCACTGCTGGTGGGATTGTAAGCTTGTACAACCACTCTGGAAGTCAGTCTGGAGGGTCCTCAGAAAATTGGACATAATACTGCTGGAAGATCCATCAATATCTCTCCTGAGCATATACCCAGAAGAAGTTTCAACTGGTAATAAGAACACATGCTTCACTATGTTCATAGCAGCCTCATTTATAATAGCCAGAAGCTAGAAAGAACCCAGATGTCCCTCAACAGAAGAATGGATACAGAAAATGTGGTACATTTACACAATGGAGTACTACTCAGCTATGAAAAACAATGGATTTATGAAATTCTTGGAAAAATGTTTGTATCTGGAGAATATCATCCTTAGTGAGGTAACCCAATCACAAAAGAAGTCATTAGATATGTACTCACTGATAAGTGGATATTAGCCCAGAAACATAGAACACCCAAGATACAATTTGCAAAACACAAGAAAATCAAGAAGAGGGAAGACCAATGAGTGGATACCTCATTCCTTCTTAGAAGAGGGAACAAAATACCCATGAAAGGAGTTACAGAGACAAAGTTTGGAGCTAAGACAAAAGGATGGACTATCCAGAGACTACCCACCCGGAGATCCATCCCATAATCAGCCACCAAACTCAGACACTATTGCATATGCCAGAAAGATTTTGCTGAAGGGACCGTGTTATAGCTGTCTCATATGAGGCTATGCCAGTGCCTGGCAAATACAGAAGTGGATGCTCACAGTCATCTATAAGATGGAACACAGGGCACCCAATGGAGAAGCTAGAGAAAGTACCCAAGGAGCCAAAGGGGTCTGCAACCCTATAGGTGGAACAACAATATGAACTAACCAATACCCCCAGAGCTCATATCTCTAGCTACATATGTAGCAGAAGATGGTCTAGTTGGCCATCACTGGGAAGAGAAGCCCCTTGGTATTGCAAACTTTATATCCCCCAGTACAGGGGAATGCCAGGGCAAAGAAGTGGGAGTGGGTGGGTAGGGGAGCAGGGCAGAGGGAGTTATAGGGAACTTTTGGGATAGCATTTGAAGTGTATATAAAGAAAATATCTAATTAAAAAAAAAGAAAGTATCTTTCTTTAGTGGTCATGATTGCTAGCCAGTTAGCAATGGATGAGTGAAGAGCCATTTTCGTCTCTGTGCAAAAGGCAACACTATTGCAACTCAGGAAGTTACTAACAAAGAAAGAAAATGGGACTTGAAGTTGTGAGAGAAATACAGTCAGAGCCATTAGGATGAGTTGGAGTGAAAAATGATAAATGGATATGATCAAAATATATTATACAAACATATGGCATTTTCAAAGAACAGAGGGGATATATTATTAAAAACAAAACAAAATGATGGCTGAGTCTCCTAAAGAGTGACATCACTTTTTATACCATGTGACAGAAATGTGTTAAGACGCTAGTCCAAATCACTAAATAAAACCATAATTAAGTAACAACAATCTCTCTCTCTCTCTCTCTCTGTACACACACACACACACACACACACACACACACACACACACACACACACACACACATATATATATATATATATATATATATATATATATATATATATATATATACACATACCTATTGTTTTTCATATTTGGTTTTTCGAGACAGGATTTCTCTGTGTAGCCCTGGCTGTCCTGGAACTCACTCTGTTGACCAGACTGGCTTCGAACTCAGAAATTCTACCTGCCTCTGCCTCCTGAGTGCTGGGATTAAAGGCATGTGCCACCACTGTCTGGTGTAACAACAATCTCTTAAAACAAAAAGGAGGAACCATTTATTGAGCTGTTAGACTGTGTTACTAAACTGAATCTGACATACTTAAGACAAAAAACAAACAAACAAATCTGGCATTCTTAAATATGACAATCAAGTTAAATTATGTTAGGAAATTATTTATATTAAGTTAGATTGTTTTAAAAACTATTTATGAAACCATCATTTAGTATTGTTCAATATTAGAAAAATGCAGTTCAATGGCCTTTATTAATAAGATAAAAGCAGGGGTAGAATTATCAAGGGGTGACAGGAAAATGCACAAGTGATCCCAGTTAATGATCACCTCAGTGGATTCCATGACATATTCCTGAGAATGGATCATATCTACCCAAGGTCCTCCAAATCAATAAATGTAGGAGGAATGATCCATTAATTATAACAACAAACAACTAATTTCCAAAGAGAAAAAAAAATATAATTCATGCATTTTTTTAAAAGTACAAAACAAAACAAAACAAAAAAGTGCATCAGAAAAAGCCAAAGAAATATAATCTTACCTCTTTTGAAAACGGAGAACATAATAACAATACAAATGTAATTCTTTCATGTTTTTATTGTGAATTTATCATCATGCACAACCATCTTGTCTCTTTGTATTTATCCTTTGATCTTGCAACCTACCATCACACAAAAAAAGAAAAGAAAAAAGAGAAGAGAAGAGAAGAGAAGAGAAGAGAAGAGAAGAGAGGGGAGGGGAGGGGAGGGGAGGGGAGGGGAGGGGAGGGGAGGGGAGGGGAGGGAGAAAAGAAAAGAGAGAAGAGAAGAGAAGAGAAGAGAAGAGAAGAGAAGAGAAGGGAGGGGAGGGGAGGAGGGAGGGAGGGAGGGAGGGAGGGAGGAAGGAAGGAAGGAAGGAAGGAAGGAAGGAAGAAAGAAAGAAAGAAAGAAAGAAAGAAAGAAAGAAAGAAAGAAACTAAAATATAAAATAAAATAAGAATTTAATCAAGAAAGATTTTGTTTATATATCTTTATTTGCAAATGTTCATTGTAATGACTTTGGTCTGGTTCCAGGAGTCTGCCCTTTGCTATGTTATCAATACTGGATCCTCACCAGCATTCTTCTCAGATTTCCTGTTGTTTACTGTGTCATGGCGATCCTGCAGCTTCAGCTCCTTCTCTTGCTCTAGCAGTTCGTAGATGGAGTGTTGGAGTTCGTCAAAAGACCCCTACTCACAAGGACCACAGAGACCGCCACCAACACTGCAAACAGCATGAGGATTTTTATTAATCCAACATCTTGGCGACTCCCCTCTCAGCACGCAGACCAGAGGAGAGACCCAGGACAAAGAAAAAAACATACTTTTTATACCTTGTAAGGGGCAGATTTGAGCAACAAGGTTCTCATTGGTATAGCAAGTAACCCTTTCAGACATTGGTTGGTTTGTATAGTGACTAAGTAACCCTTTGGCCTAGTGACTGACTTTGCTTGCCCCAAGGTGGGTTATTATGATTTGGTCAGCAAAGTAATAGTACATTACCTGCCATAGCTGTTAACATCAGTGGAATTCTAGCAACAAGGTCAGGGTGGTTTGTGGTCTTTGTCAGAATTCAGTGTGGGGCGGGGGCTGGAGAATTGCTAATCTTGTTATGGTTATTTCTCTGAGAACAGCTAATATTGTTTTTTTAGTTGCAAGCTTAATCGTTTTGACCACTAAAACTATGTTTTTACATTTTTTTTTAGTCAGCCAGCTTCCTTACCTGGCTCTGTACTTTGCCTGCTAGTTCAGTTTGGAAAATCCTTTCGAGGGAGAAGGTACTGGGTGGTCTTGAATTCATTTTAGATATTACAGGAGGAGATATGGGTTGGGCCAATTCGTATGGGCCTGTGTGGTAGCTGAATTATCAGCCCACTGGCTCTCCAGTACCCTCTCCACCAGGGCAAACTTTCTAGCACTGCCCCACTACCCACTACCACAGCTGGCAAGGTGTGGGGCCAGCACTCCTGCTCCCATACCCTTAGGGCCAGCTCACCAGCACCTACACCACTAGAGTCCAGCTCTACTATGCTGCCCAGGTGAGGAGCAAGGCCAGATTTCTGGAGAGCTACTGCTGGTGAGGGGTAGGGACTGCTCTCCTCTCTGCCACAGGTAGAGATGGGGGAAGGGAGAGAGCATATCTCCCTGTTCATGCCAGCTCGGGAGAGCTGGTGGGCCAGCTCTCCCGAGCTCATAACCATGGATCATCTAGCCACAGGGCCAGCTTTACTGTTCTACCCTGGCAAGGTTGGGTAGCTCTCACTAGATCTTCAACCAGTGAGGGGCAGAGTCAGATTTGTGGGTCCCTTGGATATCATCACGGTTCCAGACAGAAGCCCAGACCAGGGACTTGCTTTTGTTGAAAATATGGGTTACAGACATCAACACAGACCCCTCCTGCTACATGGCCACATATTTGGACATGGCCCTCAGGGACAGCATGAGCAGACTTCACCACGGCTTCAGGTGACAATACAGGCTACTCACATGAGGCTGTTCCTCTCCACCCTTATGTCTCAAGATCTGGGTCTCCTCATTGTTATGCTACTCTTTCTTTCCCATCTCTCCACACCATAATAGTGGCTCCTGCTATTGGCAGGTAATGTGGGCAGAGCCTCTGGGTATCTTCAAATGTTTGTTCAACCAAAAGATTCCAAAGGAAATGAATCTCTGGCCAAAGTTAAATACAGCACAGTAAAACTGTAATTCAACATAAAGTCATCCAATCTCATGGTTGAACAACCACAACCAACCAGAGAGATCAGCAGGTAAGCCAAAGATGAGAAGTAAACATATCAGGACATTTCCAGTCAGCTGTGGTCTCCACTTTGCAGGGACTGCTCTTCTTCCTGGGCTAGGATTCAGATCTTGGAATCACAGTTACTCACACAGCGGTTAGTCTTCCCAAAGAAAGAGAAGAAAGGCCCACTGGCACTTGGGTTTGAAACTGACTCTGTTGACAGTGTAATTCACCATTTCCCAAGGAAGAAGAACAGCATCTGTGGAGAGCCGTGCAGTGCGTGCCGTGAGCAATCGCCAATATAAGATGGCGCTGGCTTCCACTGCGCCAAACTAGTAAATAAGCCTTATACCCAAGTGCAAGAGTGAACTCACGCCTAGTCACTGCCCATCCTGGGGCGTAGTAATGGGGTGATGGGCGAGCAATGAATCAGGAGCTGTCACGCCACATCAGGTGCTGAAACATCATGCTGCGTGCTATATAAGCAGCACCATTTTCCCAGTTCCAGGTTTTCCCTCCTGATAAGTAAGCAATAAAAGCTTTGCCACAGAAGATTCCGGTTGTCCTGAGTGTGTTCTTGCCGGCGGGGACAAAAGCTCGGGATAAGCATCCACCTTCAGGTCTCCAGTTCCACAAACTATTCGACTTTTCTTTTCTTCCATTTCTCCACCACTTATTTGCTTGCTCCTTACATCACACTGTGCCTGGCCTTGTGATGGCAGGGCACAGTCCATGGAGCAGTGCTGTTGCTTCCCCCATTCATGAGCCATCAGCATAAACGTAAAGGTTTGCGATATCACTGATTTATTCCTTAATTCTTAAAAAAATGTTTTTCTTTAAGTTTTAAGATTTAATTCATCATTCCCTGTGGAAAGCCGGTACGTGCTGCGAGCAATAGCGTGTGTGCCGCCAGTAATCTCTGAGGAGAGCCGTGTGTGCCGCAAGCAATCACCATTATAAGATGGCGTGGGCCTCCGCTGTGCCTAACTAGTAAACAAGCCTTGTACACAGGTGCAAGAGTGAATTCACTCCTAGTCACTCCCATTTTCGGGGTGTAATAGTGGGGTGATGGGCAAGCAACAAATCAGGAGCTGTCACGCCATATCAGGTGCTGAAACGTCACGCTGCGGGTTATAAAAGCAGCGCCATTTTCCCGGTTCGGGATCTTCCTGAGAAGCAAGCAATAAAGCTCTTGCCGCGGAAGATTCTAGTTTGTTGCATCTTTCTTGCCGGTCGAGCGGGACGCAATAATTCCCATCTTCTCTTTCCTCTTTCTAAACACTTCCCTAAGCCCATCTTTGTTTTCTTTCAGTCATGGCCTCTTTTTCATGAACTGTAATTACATGCATATATATATGTGAATATAAACGCATGCACACACATACAGCTATATACTATATTACATACTATATGCTATTCACTATATACTATATAATATGTGTGTTTATATTCCTAAATATAACCCAATCAGTCTGTATAATGCTACTTTTGTATATGTTTTCCTGGCATCATTTTTGGTATTGTATAAGCAATTGGTGTCCTTTTTCCAGGGGAAGATTTTTTTTTCCTTCCACTCTCAGCATGCCTTAGTTGCTTGTAGTTCTTTGTATAGAGTTGAGACCTAGTGGTCTTTTCCCTGACTTTGGAACATCTATTGCTGTCATGCTTGCTCAGCTTATGTTTAGACAGTCATGTGGCCACTTTAGCATGTCTAATTATTGTTGTCCTGAGGCTCTAGGGATATACATTCAGACTTTACTAGGAGACATGTTCACAGAAAATTCCTTTGTCTTACAGCTCTTAAATTCTTTCTGTTCATTTTTCACAAAGTTCCCTGAGACTCAGGTGTGACAATTTTTTTGTAGATGTACCTATTGGGACTAGGATTCAGGACTCTACACTTGAGTGGTTTTAAATTTCTGTAATGGTCTCTTTCTGTTACCTAAAGTAGTTTCCTTGTCCCTCAACAGAAGAATGGATACAGAAAAATGTGGTACATTTACATAATGGAGTATTACTCAGCTATTAAAAACAATGGATTTAGGAAATTCTTGGACAAATGGATGTATCTGGAGGATATCATCCTTAGTGAGGTAACCCAATCACAAAACAAGTCATTAGATATGCACTCACTGATAAGTGGATACATAAACATACAACACCCAAGATACAATTTTCAAAACACAAGAAAATCAAGAAGAGGGAAGACCAATGAGTGGATACTTCATTCCTCCTTAGAAGAGGGAACAAAATACCCATGAAAGGAGTTACAGAGAAAAAGTTTGGAGCTAAGATGAAAGGATGGACTATCCAGAGACTACCCACTCAGGGATCCATCCCATAATCGGCCACCAAACACAGACACTATTGCATATGCCAGAAAGATTTTGCTGAAGGGACCCTGTTATAGCTTTTTCATATGAGGCTATGCCAGTGCCTGACAAATACAGAAGTGGATGCTCACAGTCATCTATAAGATGGAACACAGGTCCCCCAGTGGAGAAGCTAGAGAAAGTACCCAAGGAGCTAAAGGGGTCTACAAACCTATAGGTGGAACAACAATAGGAATTAACCATTACCCCCAGAGGTCATGTCTCTAGCTGCATATATAGCAGAAGATGGCCTAGTTGGCCATCACTGGGAAGATAGGTCCCTTGGTATTGCAAACTTTATATGCCCCAGTATAGAAGAATGCCAGGGTCAAGAAGCGGGAGTGGGTGGGTAGGGGAGCAGGGTGGAGGGAAGTTATAGAGAACTTTCGGGATAGCATTTGAAATGTATATAAAGAAAATTTCTAATAAAAAATAAATAAATGAAAAGTAGTTTCCTTGATGAAGGGAGACTTCATTTATCTTTGGACACAATGCAAAGTGTTTAGAGTATAGTTAACATCTTAAAATACACAATAGCCACCACCACAACAACAAAATTCAAACATTCCCCATTATTAGCAGTACTGAACTTTAAAAAAAGGTTATGGCATCAGCATTTGGAGTCTGATTATGGGATGGATCCCCAGGTATGGCAGTCTCTAGATGGTCCATCCTTTCGTCTCAGCTCCAAAATTTGTCTCTGTAATTCCTTCCATGGGTATTTTGTTCCCAATTCTAAGAAGGGGCAAAGTGTCTACACAACCCTATAGGTGGAACAACAATATGAACTAACCAGTACCCCCCGGAGCTCGTGTCTCTAGCTGCATATGTATCAGCAGATGGCCTAGTCGGCCATCATTGGAAAAAGAGGCCTCTTGGTCTTGCAAACTTTATATGCCTCAGTACAGGGGAATGCCAGGGCCAAGAATTGGGAGTGGGTGTGTAGGGGAGTGGGGGGGGGGTATGAGGGACTTTTGGGAAAGCATTTGAAATGTGAATGAAGGAAGTACCTAATAAAAAAAAAGGTGGGGGAAAGTTTATGGGGTCTAGATTTTCTTTTTTCCCAGTATGTTATTTACAAGTTTTGAGTACTAAAATTCTATGGTGGAGAAACACTATATTGATACTTTTATGCAGTGATGAACTGATCTACATAATTTGCTGACTCTTGCAATATAATTGCATTGTCTCTTAGGAGCAATCCATACTTAACAACAGTCAGAGGCTAGACTAGACATGTTCATTAACAGGAAAAGGAGCTTGACACTCTTAGCCATGACTAATGGAGAGTGTAAAATTAGCAAATGGATTTGAGATGATTTCCACATCAGAGTCGTTTTTCATTCTGTGGCTTTACTGTCATGTTGTACCTTGGAAAGTAATTGTAGAAAACAAAACAGAATTTGTGTCAAGAACAGTAGATATGCATTTCTCAAAAAAAAAAAAAAACCTCTAAAATATTTTTTAAAAAACTCTCACTAAATGTTTTAATCAGAGATTAAGAACTATCTAAATTTTCTAATGTGTTTTATAATCTCAAGACAATCATTTGACAAAATGTTATTTTATTTTGGTGTAAGATTTTTTTTTGCCAGTTCTAAGGTATTAACAGAGAATTCATATCTTTACTATAAAAATGGTTTAATAGTCCGAGTCTTATAAATCTGGAAAAAAAATCATGTGGAAACAGTCCTTTCTATTCTTGATGCATCTCTATCCTTTACGTTCATAAGGATTGCACTATTTTGGGTCCATCTATAAATATATTTCACTTCAAGAGACATTTAATCTTAAAAATGGAGTTTCAAACTTATAGCAGCTAAAAACTTTAGGGTACAGACTCAGACATAACCTGATAATTTATTCCCACAAAAGGTGCATTCAAATCATACTTCGTATGTTAGAATGTTCACTAGAAAAATGCTGAAAATTACAGCAATTTTCCTATCTATTGGGAAATATAATTATACATGGTTGAAATAAATCTTTTACTTGTGGACAAAACAGATACTTCAGCATTCTGATAAAGGAAATGATTGCATGTCTTTGTTTACAGTAACAAAAATACTGTCTTCAGATCCTAAATGAAACTTCAATATTATCTGTGCAGACACATAGTATTATTAGCTTGCTCTGAAAGAAAAAAATTCTCACCTGTCTTTGTTACTTTTCTATTGCCATGAACAAACACCATGTCTGAAGCAACTTAAAGAAGAAAGCTTTTAATTAGGAACATGCTTAGAATTTCAGAGGGTGAGTTCATGACTACATTTCAGGGTGCATGGCCACAGGCAGGCAGAGAAGGCAGTGGTGAAGTAAGTAACATTTTGTCCACAAGTTGTATTCGGGGAAAGAGAGAGATGAAGATGAATGAGACTGGGCCTAAAGCTCAAGTTCACTCTCCAGTGGTATGCCTCCTCTTAGAAGGCCACACCTCCTAACTCTTCACAATCAGTTCCACCAAAAAAGGATCAAACATTCAAATAGAAGAGTTTAAAAGAGCCATTCTCATCCAAACCACTCACTTCCTAACATCTTTTCCTTACTTTACATATTAGGCACATTTCTGTAGTGTGATACAATGCCATGACCAAAGTCACTATTAGAGGAAAGAGTTTATTTGGGCATATGCTTCCAGAGTCCATAATATTTTGGGACTCATGGTAGCATAATGAAAGAGAGCTGACAGATGATATTTTCAGCCACAAACAGGAATCACAACATAGAATAAACTAGAAGCCCAGGCTATGCACTCTCAAAAATTATATCTAGAAATTTACTTCCTTCAAAAAGGCCACATACCACCTCCCCAAAGGGTACCACCATCTGGAGATCATGTGTTCAAATCCCTGAACTTATTGTGCACAATATTAATCAAATTACCTCACTCCAATTCCTCATCTCTCTCTCTTTCTCTCTTTATCTCTCTGTCTCTCTCTCTATGTCTGTCTCTCTCCATCTCCTTTTATCTTTGTCTTTCTTTGTGACATCATTTTTTCTTGTATCATTCATGTCAAAATATATTTGCCTGAATTTTTTATTAGAATTAATGAAATTATACGATTATTGAACATAAAGCCACAAAAAATATAAAAATAATGTATGTAAAACACTTTATTTTTAATAAAACCTTCCTCATCATGTTTCTCTATATCATCGGATTCTCTTTTATCTTGAAGCTTCATGGTTTTTGTAGGCAGGTGTTTGGAAAATTTTATTTAGTCATTGCTCTTCTTAAGACTATTAAGTGGATTCTATCTCCTGAATATTGTGAATAATGTTGTATTACACATGAGATTGCAGATATATTTTAAACATACTAATTTTACTGTCCTTGCGCATATGCGTAGAAGTTGGATTGCTAGGAAATATGGCAATTCTACTTTCAATTGTTTTGAGAAATTTGCATAACACCCTTCACACTGGTTACATAGTTTGTATTTTCAGAAACTGTGTCCAGGGGTTTCCTCTTACTGCATTCTCACCAACACCTATCTGGTCATAGTCATCCTAGTAGAAATGCGGTGATGGCTCAGTGAGGCTCTAATTTTCATTTCTCTTTTAATTAGTAACACAGAGTTGCCTTTTCATAATTCTTGTCATTCGTAATATTTGGAAAAATGTTCACTCAACTCCTTTATAAAAATGATGTTTGTAACAGTGAACTACGTGAGCTCTTTACATGCTCTGAGTATCATTGCTTTGGTAGATATACAGTGTGTGAATATTTTCTCCAATTCTGTTGCCTATTTATTTTGTAGTTTGTTCAATAAAAAACTACTTTGTTATATGCTCAGTTGTCTTTTCAAAAGATTTATGTATTTTATGTGCATGGATGTTTTGAATGTATGTATGTCAGTACACCACATGCATGGCTGTTGCCCTCAGATCCAGAATTGGAGTTATGGACAGTTGTGAACCTCTGTGTGTTAGATGTGGGTCCAAAGTGGGTCATCTGAAGAACAAGTGGTCATAACTGTGGAGCCATTCCATTCCTCCTCTGTCTATCACCTTGGCATCATATTTAACAACTCGTTAGAAAAATCAGTATCACAGAACCCTTAACTTACTATTTCTTCTGGGAGATTCATGGCTCTGGTTTTACTTTATGTCCTTATATCTTTTGGTGTTATGTATGTATAGTAGGCAGATCATCTTTCTTTTTAGCACATTAAGATTTGGCATTTAATCACTATGGATCTTATTTATTTATGAGAACACATTTTTTTCTATTGCTATATTTTATATCTTTGCCGATGATCATGTGATCTCTTGACTATGTATGCTTGAGTTGTTTTCTGGGCTTGGTGACCTGCTTTACTATCTATGTGTCTACTTGCATATTAGTGTCACAGACTGTTTTTTTTTTTTCCATTTTTTATTAGGTATTTAACTCATTTACATTTCCAATGCTATACCAAAAGTCCCCCATATCCACCCACCCCCACTCCCCTGCCCACCCACTCCCCCTTTTTGGCCCTGGTATTCCCCTGTACTGGGGCATATAAAGTTTGCAAGTCCAATGGGCCTCTCTTTCCAGTGATGGCCGACTAGGCCATCTTTTGATATATATGCAGCTAGAGTCAAGAGCTCCGGGGTACTGGTTAGCTCATAATGTTGTTCCACCTATAGGGTTGCAGATCCCTTTAGCTCCTTGGCTACTTTCTCTAGCTCCTCCATTGGGAGCCCTATGATCCATCCATTAGCTGACTGTGAGCATCCACTTCTGTGTTTGCTGGGCCCCGGCATAGTCTCACAAGAGACAGCTACATCTGCGTCCTTTCAATAAAATCTTGCTAGTGTATGCAATGGTGTCAGCGTTTGGATGCTGATTATGGGGTGGATCCCTGGCTATGGCAGTCTCTACATGGTCCATCCTTTCATCTCAGCTCCAAACTCCGTCTCTGTAACTCCTTCCATGGGTGTTTTGTTCCCAAATCTAAGGAGGGGCATAGTGTCCACACTTCAGTCTTCATTCTCCTTGAGTTTCATGTGTTTAGCAAATTATATCTTATATCTTGGGTATCCTAGGTTTGGGGCTAATATCCACTTATCAGTGAATACATATTGTGTGAGTTTCTTTGTGAATGTGTTACCTCACTCAGGATGATGCCCTCCAGGTCCATCCATTTGGCTAGGAATTTCATAAATTCATTCTTTTTAATAGCTGAGTAGTACTCCATTGTGTAGATGTACCACATTTTCTGTATCCATTCCTCTGTTGAGGGGCATCTAGGTTCTTTCCAGCTTCTGGCTATTATAAATAAGGCTGCTATGAACATAGTGGAGCATGTGTCCTTCTTACCTGTTGGGGCATCGTCTGGATATATGCCCAGGAGAGGTATTGCTGGATCCTCCGGTAGTACTATGTCCAGTTTTCTGAGGAACCGCCAGACTGATTTCCAGAGTGGTTGTACAAGCCTGCACTCCCACCAACAATGGAGGAGTGTTCCTCTTTCTCCACATCCTCGCCAGCATCTGCTGTCACCTGAATTTTTGATCTTAGCCATTCTGACTGGTGTGAGGTGGAATCTCAGGGTTGTTTTGCTTTGCATTTCCCTGATGATTAAGGATGTTGAACATTTTTTCAAGTGCTTCTCTGCCATTCGGTATTCCTCAGGTGAGAATTCTTTGTTCAGTTCTGAGCCCCATTTTTTAATGGGGTTATTTGATTTTCTGAAGTCCACCTTCTTGAGTTCTTTATATATGTTGGATATTAGTCCCCTATCTGATTTAGGATAGGTAAAGATCCTTTCCCAATCTGTTGGTGGTCTTTTTGTCTTATTGACGGTGTCTTTTGCCTTGCAGAAACTTTGGAGTTTCATTAGGTCCCATTTGTCGATTCTCGATCTTACAGCACAAGCCATTGCTGTTCTGTTCAGGAATTTTTCCCCTGTGCCCATATCTTCAAGGCTTTTCCCCACTTTCTCCTCTATAAGTTTCAGTGTCTCTGGTTTTATGTGAAGTTCCTTGATCCACTTAGATTTGACCTTAGTACAAGGAGATAAGTATGGATCGATTCGCATTCTTCTACACGATAACAACCAGTTGTGCCAGCACCAATTGTTGAAAATGCTGTCTTTCTTCCACTGGATGGTTTTAGCTCCCTTGTCGAAGATCAAGTGACCATAGGTGTGTGGGTTCATTTCTGGATCTTCAATTCTATTCCATTGGTCTACTTGTCTGTCTCTATACCAGTACCATGCAGTTTTTATCACAATTGCTCTGTAGTAAAGCTTTAGGTCTGGCATGGTGATTCCGCCAGAAGTTCTTTTATCCTTGAGAAGACTTTTTGCTATCCTAGGTTTTTTGTTATTCCAGACAAATTTGCAAATTGCTCCTTCCAATTCGTTGAAGAATTGAGTTGGAATTTTGATGGGGATTGCATTGAATCTGTAGATTGCTTTTGGCAAGATAGCCATTTTTACAATGTTGATCCTGCCAATCCATGAGCATGGGAGATCTTTCCATCTTCTGAGATCTTCTTTAATTTCTTTCTTCAGAGATTTGATGTTTTTATCATACAGATCTTTCACCTCCTTAGTTAGAGTCACGCCAAGATATTTTATATTATTTGTGACTATTGAGAAGGGTGTTGTTTCCCTAATTTCTTTCTCAGCCTGTTTATTCTTTGTATAGAGAAAGGCCATTGACTTGTTTGAGTTTATTTTATATCCAGCTACTTCACCGAAGCTGTTTATCAGGTTTAGGAGTTCTCTGGTAGAATTTTTAGGGTCACTTATATATACTATCATATCATCTGCAAAAAGTGATATTTTGACTTCCTCTTTTCCAATTTGTATCCCCTTGATCTTTTTTTGTTGTCGAATTGCTCTGGCTAATACTTCAAGTACTATGTTGAAAAGGTAGGGAGAAAGTGGGCAGCCTTGTCTAGTCCCTGATTTTAGTGGGATTGCTTCCAGCTTCTCTCCATTTACTTTGATGTTGGCTACTGGTTTGCTGTAGATTGCTTTTATCATGTTTAGGTATGGGCCTTGAATTCCTGATCTTTCCAAAACTTTTATCATGAATGGGTGTTGGATCTTGTCAAATGCTTTTTCTGCATCTAACGAGATGATCATGTGGTTTTTGTCTTTGAGTTTGTTTATATAATGGATTACATTGATGGATTTTCGTATATTAAACCATCCCTGCATCCCTGGAATAAAACCTACTTGGTCAGGATGGATGATTGCTTTAATGTGTTCTTGGATTCGGTTAGCGAGAATTTTATTGAGGATTTTTGCATCGATATTCATAAGAGAAATTGGTCTGAAGTTCTCTATCTTTGTTGGATCTTTCTGTGGTTTAGGTATCAGAGTAATAGTGGCTTCATAAAATGAGTTGGGTAGAGTACCTTCTACTTCTATTTTGTGAAATAGTTTGTGCAGAATTGGAATTAGATCTTCTTTGAAGGTCTGATAGAACTCTGCACTAAACCCATCTGGTCCTGGGCTTTTTTTGGTTGGGAGACTATTAATAACTGCTTCTATTTCTTTAGGTGATATGGGACTGTTTAGATGGTCAACTTGATCCTGATTCAACTTTGGTACCTGGTATCTGTCCAGAAATTTGTCCATTTCGTCCAGGTTTTCCAGTTTTGTTGAGTATAGCCTTTTGTAGAAGGATCTGATGGTGTTTTGGATTTCTTCAGGATCTGTTGTTATGTCTCCCTTTTCATTTCTGATTTTGTTAATTAGGATTTTGTCCCTGTGCCCTTTAGTGAGTCTAGCTAAGGGTTTATCTATCTTGTTGATTTTCTCAAAGAACCAACTCCTCGTTTGGTTAATTCTTTGAATAGTTCTTCTTGTTTCCACTTGGTTGATTTCACCCCTGAGTTTGATTATTTCCTGCCGTCTACTCCTCTTGGGTGAATTTGCTTCCTTTTTTTCTAGGGCTTTTAGATGTGTTGTCAAGCTGCTAGTATGTGCTGTCTCCCGTTTCTTCTTGGAGGCACTCAGCGCTATGAGTTTCCCTCTTAGAAATGCTTTCATTGTGTCCCATAGGTTTGGGTACGTTGTGGCTTCATTTTCATTAAACTCTAAAAAGTCTTTAATTTCTTTCTTTATTCCTTCCTTGACCAAGGTATCATTGAGAAGAGTGTTATTCAGTTTCCACGTGAATGTTGGCTTTCCATTATTTATGTTGTTATTGAAGATCAGTCTTAGGCCATGGTGGTCTGATAGGATACATGGGACAATTTCAATATTTTTGTATCTATTGAGGCCTGTTTTGTGACCAATTATATGGTCAATTTTGGAGAAGGTCCCGTGAGGTGCTGAGAAGAAGGTATATCCTTTTGTTTTAGGATAAAATGTTCTGTAGATATCTGTCAGGTCCATTTGTTTCATAACTTCTGTTAGTTTCACTGTGTCCCTGTTTAGTTTCTGTTTCCACGATCTGTCCTTTGAAGAAAGTGGTGTGTTGAAGTCTCCCACTATTATTGTGTGAGGTGCAATGTATGCTTTGAGCTTTACTAAAGTGTCTCTAATGAATGTGGCTGCCCTTGCATTTGGTGCGTAGATATTCAGAATTGAGAGTTCCTCTTGGAGGATTTTACCTTTGATGAGTATGAAGTGTCCCTCCTTGTCTTTTTTGATAACTTTGGGTTGGAAGTCGATTTTATCCGATATTAAAATGGCTACTCCAGCTTGTTTCTTCAGTCCATTTGCTTGGAAAATTGTTTTCCAGCCTTTCACTCTGAGGTAGTGTCTGTCTTTTTCCCTGAGATGGGTTTCCTGTAAGCAGCAGAATGTTGGGTCCTGTTTGTGTAGCCAGTCTGTTAGTCTATGTCTTTTTATTGGGGAATTGAGTCCATTGATATTAAGAGATATTAAGGAAAAGTAATTGTTGCTCCCTTTTATTTTTGTTGTTAGAGTTGGCATTCTGTTCTTGTGGCTGTCTTCTTTTTGGTTTGTTGAATGATTACTTTCTTGGTTGTTCTAGGGCGTGATTTCCGTCCTTGTATTGCTTCTTTTCTGTTATTATCCTTTGAAGGGCTGGATTCGTGGAAAGATAATGTGTGGATTTGGTTTTGTCATGGAATACTTTGGTTTCTCCATCTATGGTAATTGAGAGTTTGGCCGGGTATAGTAGCCTGGGCTGGCATTTGTGTTCTCTTAGTGTCTGTATAACATCTGTCCAGGCTCTTCTGGCTTTCATAGTCTCTGGTGAAAAGTCTGGTGTAATTCTGATAGGCCTTCCTTTATATGTTACTTGACCTTTCTCCCTTACTGCTTTTAATATTCTATCTTTATTTAGTGCATTTGTTGTTCTGATTATTATGTGTCGGGAGGAATTTCTTTTCTGGTCCAGTCTATTTGGAGTTCTGTATGCTTCTTGTATGATCATGGGCATCTCTTTTTTTATGTTTGGGAAGTTTTCTTCTATTATTTTGTTGAAGATATTAGCTGGCCCTTTAAGTTGAAAATCTTCATTCTCATCAATTCCTATTATCCGTAGGTTTGGTCTTCTCATTGTGTCCTGGATTACCTGGATGTTTTGAGTTAGGATCCTTTTGCATTTTGTATTTTCTTTGACTGTTGTGTCGATGTTCTCTATGGAATCTTCTGCACCTGAGATTCTCTCTTCCATTTCTTGTATTCTGTTGCTGATGCTCGCATCTATGGTTCCAGATCTCTTTCCTAGGGTTTCTATCTCCAGCGTTGCCTCGCTTTGGGTTTTCTTTATTGTGTCTACTTCCCCTTTTAGTTCTAGTATGGTTTTGTTCATTTCCATCACCTGTTTGGCTGTGTTTTCCTGCTTTTCTTTAAGAGCCTGTAACTCTTTAGCAGTGCTCTCCTGTAAATCTTTAAGTGACTTATGAAAGTCCTTCTTGATGTCCTCTATCATCATCATGAGAAATGTTTTTAAATCTGGGTCTAGATTTTCGGTTGTGTTGGGGTGCCCAGGACTAGGTGGGGTGGGAGTGCTGCGTTCTGATGATGGTGAGTGGTCTTGATTTCTGTTAGTAGGATTCTTACGTTTGCCTTTCGCCATCTGGTAATCTCTGAAGCTAGCTGTTTTAGTTGTCACTGTTAAGAGCTTGTTCTTCAGGTGACTCTGTTAGCCTCTATGAGCAGACCTGGAGGGTAGCACTCTCCTTAGTTTCAGTGGGCAGAGTATTCTCTGCAGGCAAGCTCTCTTCTTGCAAGGCAGGTACCCAGATATCTGGTGTTCGAACCAGACTCCTGGCAGAAGTTGTGTTCCACTCACTAGAGGTCTTAGGATCACGTGTGGAATCCTGTGTGGGCCCTTGCGGGTGTCAGGCGACTCAGCTGGCAAGGTAGCCGGGGCTCGAGTGGAGTGGAAGGGGTTTGTGCCCCAGATCAAGCCCGGGTAGCCTGCTTCCCTATGTACCGCAGTCTCAAGTTCCACGCGATTGGATTGGGGTAGGCGCTGTGTTCCACTCACCAGAGGTCTTAGGGTCCCGTGGGGAATCCCGTGTGGGCCCTTGCGGGTGTTGGGCAAGACTCTGCTGGCAAGGTAGCCCGGGGCTTGAGTCTCGAGTCGAGCGGAAGGGACTTGTGCCCCAGATCAGGCCCGGGTAGCCTGCTTCCCTATGTACCGCAGTCTCAAGTTCTGCGCGATTGGATTGGGGCAGGCACTGTGATCCACTCACCAGAGGTCTTAGGGTCCCGTGGGGAGTCCCGTGTGGACCCTTGCGGGTGTTGGGCAAGACTCTGCTGGCAAGGTAGCCCGGGGCTCAAGTCACGAGTCGAGCGGAAGGGACTTGTGCCCCAGATCAGGCCCGGGTAGCCTGCTTCCCTATGTACCGCAGTCTCAAGTTCCGCGCGATTGGATTGGGGCAGGCACTGTGATCCACTCACCAGAGGTCTTAGGGTCCCGTGGGGAGTCCCGTGTGGACCCTTGCGGGTGTTGGGCAAGACTCTGCTGGCAAGGTAGCCCGGGGCTCGAGTCTCGAGTCGAGCGGAAGGGACTTGTGCCCCAGATCAGGCCCGGGTAGCCTGCTTCCCTATGTACTGCAGTCTCAAGTTCCGCGCGATTGGATTGGGGCAGGCACTGTGGTCCACTCACCAGAGGTCTTAGGGTCCCGTGGGGAGTCCCGTGTGGACCCTTGCGGGTGTTGGGCAAGACTCTGCTGGCAAGGTAGCCCGGGGCTCGAGTCTCGAGTCGAGCGGAAGGGACTTGTGCCCCAGATCAGGCCCGGGTAGCCTGCTTCCCTATGTACCGCAGTCTCGAGTTCTGCGCGATTGGATTGGGGCAGGCACTGTGATCCACTCACCAGAGGTCTTAGGGTCCCGTGGGGAGTCCCGTGTGGACCCTTGCGGGTGTTGGGCAAGACTCTGCTGGCAAGGTAGCCCGGGGCTCAAGTCACGAGTCGAGCGGAAGGGACTTGTGCCCCAGATCAGCCCCGGGTAGCCTGCTTCCCTATGTACCGCAGTCTCAAGTTCAGCGCGATTGGATTGGGGCAGGCACTGTGATCCACTCACCAGAGGTCTTAGGGTCCCGTGGGGAGTCCCGTGTGGACCCTTGCGGGTGTTGGGCAAGACTCTGCTGGCAAGGTAGCCCGGGGCTCGAGTCTCGAGTCGAGCGGAAGGGACTTGTGCCCCAGATCAGGCCCGGGTAGCCTGCTTCCCTATGTACTGCAGTCTCAAGTTCCGCGCGATTGGATTGGGGCAGGCACTGTGGTCCACTCACCAGAGGTCTTAGGGTCCCGTGGGGAGTCCCGTGTGGACCCTTGCGGGTGTTGGGCAAGACTCTGCTGGCAAGGTAGCCCGGGGCTCGAGTCTCGAGTCGAGCGGAAGGGACTTGTGCCCCAGATCAGGCCCGGGTAGCCTGCTTCCCTATGTACCGCAGTCTCGAGTTCTGCGCGATTGGATTGGGGCAGGCACTGTGATCCACTCACCAGAGGTCTTAGGGTCCCGTGGGGAGTCCCGTGTGGACCCTTGCGGGTGTTGGGCAAGACTCTGCTGGCAAGGTAGCCCGGGGCTCGAGTCACGAGTCGAGCGGAAGGGACTTGTGCCCCAGATCAGGCCCGGGTAGCCTGCTTCCCTATGTATCGCAGTCTCAAGTTCCGCGCGATTGGATTGGGGCAGGCACTGTGGTCCACTCACCAGAGGTCTTAGGGTCCCGTGGGGAGTCCCGTGTGGGCCCTTGCGGGTGTTGGGCAAGACTCTGCTGGCAAGGTAGCCCGGGGCTCGAGTCTCGAGTCGACACAGACTGTTTTAATACTGTAGCTTCGTAAAGTAATTGGAGATTGAAGTTGTGATGCCCCAGGCTTCTGCTTTTTCATGATTGCTTATCTAATCAAAGTCTTAAAATATTTCAGACCTAAAAAGTGTACATTATAATATGAATGATACTTAATGTCTAAAATATTAATAGTGTCATTAGTAATCTTGTCATTTTGTTAAGATTGTTACTTTAGGATTTACAACTGAATCTGCCATGAAAATCTAAATGTAATTTGAAATGTAGAATTCAAGCGGAGAAGCAATAAGACTGTATTTCTTTCCACTTCAAACATCTTACTTTCAAAATTAATTTCCTATATATCTTTGAAATCTACTTTTATTTTTTGTGTTCTAAAATGCTTCCTTACAAAGAAAAGTGTTTTAGACAAGTGCAGTGGTATCTGCCTATAATTCTAACATATTGACGTGTAAAGGTAAATGAACAGGAGTTCACACTCTCAGAACCATAAGCTGTTTGGGTGCTTCTTGGGCTTAATAAAACTCTGTCTTAACTTCCTTCTCATGTGTAAATGTGTGTGTGTGTGTGGGGGGGGTAATGGGTTGGGTGTGGGTGAGTGTGTGTGTGGATTTTTATAAGTAATACTGTTACATTGGATAAAGCAAAATCTTTAATAGATAAAACAAATATAAGCAAAGGTCTCATTGAGAATTAGTTTTGGGTTTATTTTATTTGTTTGTTTTTGTTGGGAAGGTGTCAGTCATGTAGTCAATGATATCCTTAACCTTGCAATGTAGCTGAGATTGATGATAACCTCGTCTAGTTGCTATTACCCCATACAAAGTACTTAAAACACAGGTACTACCAATTTGAACTCTGTGACTACGTTTTGTAGAATATTCTGGGTCTGATTTTGTTTTATTCAGTCCACTTAGTATACAACTCTTTGGAGTATTTACAAATATTACATCTGACAAAAAGTGGATAAAATATTGAAAAAAAAATTGTTTCTTCTGGTCTTATTGACTCAGCCGAAAGGTTCACAAAGTCACAACCAGATATTGCACTCTATTCATGAGTTTTTTTTCAAAATTGTGTGTGTGTGTGTGTGTGTGTGTGTGTGTGTGAGAGAGAGAGAGAGAGAGAGAGAGAGAGAGAGAGAGAGAGAGAATAAGACACAGAGAGAGATAAGAGAGGGAGTCAAAAATTCTCACATTCTAAAATAATTTTCAATTGTGAAATTATTTAATAGAAGAGAGGAGGAGAGGGAAAGGGGATATTCAGAAACACACACACACACACACACAGAGAGAGAGAGAGAGAGAGAGAGAGAGAGAGAGAGAGAGGAAGCACTGTTTTATTATTTTCAATGACTCATTTTAAGCAAATGATCATAGACCTGGTCACCACATCTCACACAGATATGCATTCTTTTGACACAGGGAACAAAAAGGAAGATGGTACAGTAGGGTGTCCAGAGCATATTAAGGTTGACTAGAATGTTTTACTTAGAGGCTAGTTAATTCTGAATAGATTTAACACAAAGTGTTCGAGCAAAATGAGAACATAATTATTAATGATCTCAATAACATTGTTAATATGGTTATAGGTTAGATAAACGTTCAATTAGCTTAAACACATATTATACAGTATTTCTTGTAAACAAACAAAACCATTATGACAGTTTCTTTCTTTTATGTTACTTAAGAAGGAGCTTGTGCTGTCATGCAAGGTGGTTACTGAAGGTGTACAGTAGGGCACAGCGGTAGCCTGAAGGTACATCATGAATCAAAATTACTTCAGTTGTAGTGATTCTTTGGAAACTGTGGCAAAGGCATTGTCTTAGGGTTTTACTGCTGTGAACAGACACCATGACCAAGGCAAGTCTTATAAAAAACAACATTTAATTGGGGCTTGCTTACAGGTTCAGAGGTTCAGTCCATTATCATCAAGTTGGGAGCATGGCAGTAACCAGGCAGGCATGGCACAGGAGGAGCTGAGAGTTCTATGTCTTTATCCAAAGGCTGCTAGTGGAAGACTGACTTCCAAGAAACTAGGGTGAGGATCTTATACCCACACCCACAGTGACACATCCATTTCAACCAGGTCACACTTATTCCAACAAGGCCACACCTTCAGATGGTGCCACTCCCTGGTCCAAGGATATACAAACCATCACAGGCATGGACAGCATTGGGAGGAGCAGAAAGCTTTCTGTCTTCTGATGCCAGCTCATGGTAGAGCTTTGTCAGTCCAGTTGGGGTTCAAAGGTACTTAGGACAAAACAAAGATGTAGATTCTTAGTAAAACCATTGTTTTTATTGAATTTCTTATATCTGAGAGTGCTTTTCTGCAGGTATTAAGAAGGAAATTGAGAAGATACTTTAAATTAAATTAAAAATATTAAAGTATAAGTTGTTTCAGCAAATTGCTCTGAATCAGTTAATACCTTAGCTAAAGATCACTTGAAATGTATGTCCTAAAGTTCTTTCTACATTCCTGTTTACTGAGCCAGTCATTGGAATCCAATGTATGTGAAATATAAAACAAGAGTCTCTACTCAGGCTGTATTTGTTACAACCTTATTTCATATGTCTGCCTTTAATTTTAACATTAAAAATATTGAATCTGAGAATATTTTTTTAATTATATATTTTCTTTATTTACATTTCAAATGTTAACCCCTATCCTGATTTCCCCTCCGAAAACCCCCTATCCTTTCCCCACTTCCCCTGCTCACCAACCCATACACTCCTGCTTCCTGGCCCTGGCATTCCCCTATACTGGGGCATAGAACCTTCACAGTATCAAGGGCCTCTTCTCCCACTGATGACCAACTAGGCCATCCTCTGCTACAAGTATTATATGATTTCTTGATTTCTCTTCTGAAAACTGCAAATATGATATGAGATATTTTGGATTGTTTTTCTGTTTTTATTTTTCTAGAACTCTTTTTTTTTTTACTTTTTTTAATTTATTAGGTATTTTCTTCATTTACATTTCAAATATTATCCCCAAAGCTCCCTATACCCTCCCCCCACCCTGCTCCCCAACCCACCCACTCCTACTTCCTGGCCCTGACATTCCTCTGTACTGGGGCATATAAAGTTTTCAATACCAAGGGGCCTATCTTCCCAGTGATGACCAACTAGGCCGCCTTCTGCAATATATTCCTATTTCCTCACCATAAATCACCTATATTCTCCCCCTCCCCCCTATTCCCGACCCACCTACTCCCAATTACTGGTCCTGGCATTCCCCTATTTTAGGTCATAGAACCTTTGCAAGACCAAGGGCCTTTCCTCCCATTGATGGCTGACTAGGCCATCCTCTGCTACATGTGCAACTAGAGACAAGCTCTGGGGGGTACTGGTTAGTTCATATTGTTGTTCTTCCTATAGGGTTGTAGACCCCTTTAGCTCTTGGGTACTTTCTCTAGCTCCTTCATTAGGGACCCTGTGTTCCATCTTATAGATGACTGTGAGCATCCAATTCTGTATTTTTCAGGCACTGGCATAGCCTAACAAAAGAGCTATATCAGGGTCCTCTCAGAAAAATCTTTGTGGCATATGCAATAGTGTCTGGGTTTGATGATTGTAAATGGGATGGATCTCCTGGAGGGGCTTAACACGGTGCTTTCCATAGAGTGTGCTCTGATGTCACACTGATAATCATCCATGGAAAGCTCTTTTATTACTGTCACTTGATTTTAATTTTCTTGGCCTATCTTGGGCCCATGTAAACCACCATGCTGTCATATACCATATTTTTGGGTGTTTGTTGCCTTTCTCATACCCTCTAGTTAAAAGGTGTAAGCTATTTCAGGAAGTATATTCATGAGATTTTACTTCAATTCTATAAGTCAAATGCTATGAGTGAATTAATAGTGTTAACCATTAAGGAAATGGCAGTAGAGTTCATGTCCTTGACTTAACACAGTTTATTAATACCATGATAAAATACATATCACTTTACATATTTGAGGGTAATTATGAGTATAAGAGATAAAATTGTTCTTTTCAGGTTTATTTTCTGTTGCTGTGGTAATCACTAAGCCCAAAGCCAACTTTGAGAGAAAAGGGTTTATTTGATTTATAGGTAGTCAATCAGGAGGGAAGTCAAGAGGCAATTCAAGGCAGGAACTAAAAAGCAGAGACCATAGAATTCTAGCAACTACCCTGATCATTTTGTTCTTCTCAGCAGACTTTTAATGTAACTCTGGACAAAATTCCCAGGGGTGGCACCACAAAGCCTCCTATATCTAGGAAACAAACAAACAAACAAAAAAATGCTCCCAGAGATATAGATATGTCAAGTACAAGCTGAAGGAGGCTGTCACTCAACTGGGATTCCCTCTACCCAGGTGATTCTAATTTTGGTAAATAAACAACTGAAGTTAACTGTGGTGATGTCAGAGTATTATTTTTCTATTACCTTTTTTTGTGAAGGAAAGGTTTTATTTTATCTCATAGCTTACATCATGAAGGGAAATCAAGGCACAAACAACATGAAGGATCCTAGAGGAAGGAACTGCAGCAAAGGCCATAGAGAAATGCTCCTTATTTGCTTACTCACCATGGTTTTCTCATCTTGTTCTTTTATACAGCCCAGGAATTCCAGCCTAAAAATAGCACTGCCCATAGTGGGCATGGGCCTCATGTCAATCATTAATAAATAAAATGACCCACAGACTTGCTACAGGACAATCTGAAGGAGGATTATTTTTTTTCTATTAATTTATTTACTAATCCACTTTATATTCTAATCTCAAACCCCACCTCTCTTCCCAAACTCCACAGCCCCTCCTCCCATCCCTTCTCTCTTTCTCCTCTGAGAAGGGGAGGACCTCCCGAGTACCAATCCATCTTAACAACTCCAGTCACTGCAGAACTAGCCACGCACATCTTCCACTGAGGCCAGTTAGGGAAACAGGATTGACAGGCAGGCAACAGTCAAAGTATGTCCAGAGTTAGGGGACTGTATGAAGATGAAGCTGCAGATCTGCTAAAATTTGTACAGAGAGCCTAGGTCCAGCCCATGTATGCTCTTTGGTTGGTGGTTCAGGCTCTGGGAGCTCCTACGTGTTCACACTAGTTGACTCTGTCTTCTTGTGGAGTCCTTGTCTCCTGGTTCCTCAATCCTTTCTCCCAACTCTTCCATAAGACTTTCTGAGCTCTGTCTAATGTGGGGCTGTGTATCTCTGCACCTTTTTTCCCTCAGGTACTGTCTGAAGCCTCTCAGAGAACAGTTATGCTAGGCTCCTGTCTATAACCATAGCAGAGTATCATTAATAGTGTCAGGGATTGGTTGCTGCCCATGTGATGGGTTTCAAGTTGGGACAGTCATTGGTTGGCCATTCCCTCAGTCTCTGCTCTGTACTTCTTATAGGCAGGACAAATTTTAGTTCCAAGGTTTTGTGGATGAGTTGCTGTTCTTATCCCTCACTAAAAGTCCTTCTTAGCTATGGGAGGTAGCCATTTCAGGCTCCATATTCTTCAATGCAAGAAAAATGCTATCTTATTATTCCCCATCAAGTTTTAAAATACTATATGCAACAATATTCAAAGAAAGAATTCATGAATTCTTAAAATGATTTAACTTGTGAGAAATTGATTCTTATGGGCCATGTGACATAAATATTGAATAGTCATAGTGAAGTGCTTCATTATTAGTTTGTGATTTAGATTAATTTCATGATTTAAGTTATATTTGTTTCAATACAGTATAATTATGCAAATGTAATATATATGTAATTTAGTATTATTTGAATGTGGTCAAATGTCATTTTAAACATTTGAATATGATAACATTGATTAAGATAAAAAGGCAAATAATATTCTTTATGTTAATAAAGGTTTAAAGACATTACATACAACAGTAACATTTTATTTAAGGATTCTACAATATATAGTGGCATACATCTTTAATACCAGCACTGGGGAAGCAGAGAGAGGTAGGATATATGAGTTCTAGGACATCCTGGTCTATAGCATACACACACACACACACACACACAGAGAGAGAGAGAGAGAGAGAGAGAGAGAGAGAGACCATGTTTTTCTAGTTTACCAGAAAATATGAGTCTCATGGCATTTTTAATGCATGCATAGTTAGTTAAGTATGCTTAAGGTCTTTAGAATTATTAATGCTATCTTATTATGTATTCATAACCTTTCAACTATAAATTTTACAAAGTATGTACTCCCATAAATATCACAAATTTTGATATGTCAAGGGAAAAATTTAAACATTTCCCAGAAAAACTGTTCCCTCGTCCAACAATGACTGGGAAACGGGGAATTACCATTTAGTGCTTTAGAATGTAGAAAATCACAAACCTGAATTTATGGCCTAACTGGATAGCATGTATAAGGATTACTGAAGTAGGTGAGGATGGCAGGCCGAAAGTAAGTGGTATATCGTAGATCTGGCCTACCAGATCTACAGCCACAGTAGAACAGGTAAGGTACAGTGCTACTGTAGCAAAATTAATGTGGAATAAATAGAATTTATTTTCAGGTATTAAGATATATATATAATGAATACTCTTCTTCAATGTATATGTGAAAATGTATTTTTTTCTGTCTTTCTTGTTTGTTTTTATGGCCATGTTTAAACATCAATTCATTTTTTTAAATAATATTATTTAGTTCTTTATGAATCCATACAATGTATTTTGATCACCTTCTTTCTTCCATTCTTGTCCCGAGCTATTGTTTCCACCGGTAAGAACACACTCAGACAACCAGATTCTTCTGCAGCAAAAGCTTTATTGCTTCTTCAGGAGGGAAGACCCAGAACCCAGAAAATGGTGCTGCTTATATAGCCCTCAGCGTAGCGTGTCAGCACCTGATTTGTTGCTCGCCCATCACCTCATTACTACGCCCCGAGATGGGCAGTGACTTGGCGTGAATTCACTCTCACACCTGCGCACAATGCTTGTTTACTAGTTAGGCACAGCGGGAGCCAGTGCCATCTTGTAATGGCTATTACTTACGGCTCTCCACACATTCTTCCGTATTTACTCTCTGAAATTTGCCCTCCATATCTACCAACTCTGAGTTCCCTTATTTTCTTTTCCCTATCAAGTTTAGTTTGTACTGCCCAGCTAGTTTTGGGAGTAGGGTCCCCATGGAGTGTGGACTACATATAAGAGCTCACATGTTAAAAGAAAATCATTCCTTTCCACGCAGCTATCAAACACCAATAGCTTTTTCAGTTAATGGTGGGACTTCACACTCACCTTCCCATCTCATGCTTGAATCTGGTCTAGCTTGAGCTTGCCAAATATTGTGCATGCTGTTACACATGAAGGCATCCACCACCTGTTTCTCCTAGAATCTTTATGTCCCTTCTCCTTGAACATACCTGATCATGTGCACATAGGCATGGAATGTAGAGTTAGGTAAATTGAGAGTAAAACAATACCTTATGACATTTCAGACATCGTTATTGTTATTTTACCATGCTCCCTCTTTATTATGTATTTATCTACCTCATAACTCCCTAAATGTCTGCCAAGTTTTTCCAATGTACCTATTTTCTTCTCTCTTGTTGATCTCTCTACCATCTCTTTTCAAACTTTTTAAATTGTATGGCTTTTAGTAATTTAGTCCACAATACAATCTCATCTGAAAACTTGGAACTAAGATCCAAAGATTAAAAAGAACATGAGACACTTTTCTTTAGGGTTTCAGTGCCAGTAGATTAATGATTTACTATCACTCTGTATTATACTTTGGGTATGAATAAGGTAATTTTTCTATTATTGTTCTTTTTGCTCTGGTTTTCTCTTTTTCTTTTTTTTCTTTTCCTTTCCTTTCCTTTCCTTTCCTTTCCTTTCCTTTCCTTTCCTTTTCTTTTCTTTTCTCTTCTTTTCTTTTCTTTTCTCTGAAGGAACTTTTGTGTTTCTGTAAGGACTTTGGATTATTTTTCATTTTTAAGATTTATTTATTTATACACTCCAGATTTTATCCCATCCACCACTGCTTCCTGTCCACCCTTTGACTATTCCAAATCCCATACCTCTTCCCCAACCTCTGTCTCCATGGGGATGTCCCTACACCCCACCCAACCAGACTTCTAAACTCCCTGGACCCCCCTTCCTCATTTGATGCCCTGTCTTCCTGCTGGAGGTGAGCTCTATAATTTCCCTCTCTCTCTTGCAAGGCATTTCATCTAAGGTCCCTCCCTTTGAATCCTGACAGTCTCTCACCTCCCAGGTCTCTGGTGCATTCTGGAGGGTCCCCTCAATCTCTTACATCCCAATGTTGCCTGGTTCCATTCTTTCTGCTGGCCCTTAGGGCTTCAGTCCTTTTGCCTCACCTAATACCAGATCAAGTTCCCCCTTTTCCCACCCTGCCTCTGTCTACTTTCCCTCCCAGGTTCCTCCTTCCCTCCCCACTTGTGATTGCTTTCTTCTCCCTCCCAAGTAGGAATGAGGCATCTTAAATTGTGTCCTTCAACTTGTTGACTTTTCTGAGTTCTGTAGACTGTGTCTTGGGCATTCTGTATGGTTTTATTTGGCTAATATCCACCTATTAGTGAGTACATGCTATACATGCCCACTTGGTTCTCAGTTACCTCACTCAGGATGATATTTTCTAGTTCCACACATTTGCCTGCAAAACTCAGGATGCCCTTGTTCTTAATAGTTGAGCAGTATTCCATTGTGTAAGTGAACCACATTTTCTGTATCCATTCTTCTGTCATGGGACATCTAGGTTGTTTTCAGCTTCTGGCAAACAAGGCCTCTATGAACATAGTGGAACATGTGCCCCTATAACATGGTGGGGCATCTTTTGGGTATATTTCCAAGAATGGTATTACTATGTCTTCAGATATATCTATTTTCAATTTTCTGAGGAACCTCCAGATTGATTTCCAGAGTGGTTGTATCAGTTTACATTCCCACTAACAATGGAGGAGTGCTGCTCTTTCTCCACATCCTCTCCAACATGTATTGTCACCTGGGATTTTGATCTTAGCCATTCTGATTGGTATAAGATGGAATGTTGTGGTTGTTTTGACTTGCATTTCTCTGATCACTATTGACTTTGAACTTTTCTTTAGGTGTTTCTCAGCCATTCAAGAGTCCTCTGTTGTGAATTCTCAGTTTAGTTCTATACCCCAATTTTAAATTTTTTTTTATTTTTGATAGCTTCTTGAGTTCGTTATATATTTTGGATATTTGCTCTCTAACAGATGTGGGGTTAGTGAAGTTTTTTCCCCAATCTGTAGGTTGCCAATTTGTCTTATTGGCTATGTCTTTTGCCTTACAGACACTTTCCAATTTCATGAGTACCTTTTAACAGTTCTTGATCTTAGAGCATGAGCCATTGGAGTTTTTCTTAGGAAATTTCCCCATGCCAATGAGTTCAAGGCGCTTTCCAACGTTCTCTTCTATTAAGTTCAGTATATCTAGTTTTATGTTGAGGGCCTTGATCCACTTGGATTTGAGCTTTGTGCAAGGTGACAAATATGGGTCCATTTTCATTTTTCTACATACAGATAGCTAGTTAGACCAGCACCATTTATTGATGATACTTTCTTTTATCCATTGTATATTTTTGGCCTCTTTGTCAAAGATCAAGTGTGTGATTTTATTTCTGGGTCTTTAATTCTATTCCATTGATCAATGTGTCTGTCTCTGTACCAGTACCATGCAGTTTTTGCAAGTGTCCTGGTAAGGAAACTGGAGAGATGTTATTTTTCTATCTATATAAAGAAAGTCATAGGATTTCCAATGGGATTGTATTCAATCTGTAAATATTAAGTAGTTTTAGTAAAATGGCCATTTTTATAATATTAATTTTACCAATCCATGAGTATAGAATGTCTCTCAGATTTCTAGTGTCTTTGTTTCCTTTTATCTCACTAGTTTAAGGTTTTTACAAAGGCCCTTCATTACTTGGTTAGGTTTATTCCTAGGTATTTTATTTTCCTTGAGGATATTATAAATGGGAGTGTGTTCAGTAAAACTTTCTCAGTTTTTTTTTATTTTCTGTGTGTATGTGTGTTTATGTGTGTATGTGTGTGTGCGTGTGTTTGTGTATGTGTGTATACAAAATAGCTAGTAATTTTTTTCAAGTTGGTTCTTTTTCCTACCATAGTGCTAAAATTGTTGATGTTTCCAGTAGCTTTCTGATACATTTTTGGTGATATATCATGTTTACTATGTCACCTGAAACATGGTAGATTTTTACTTCTTTCCCTATCTAAATCCCTTTAATTACTTCTCTTGGCTTAATGCATTACATATTGTTTAAGCACAATTTTGAAAAGGAGTAGTGTAGTGGACAGTATTGTCTCATTGCTGATTTCACTGGATTATTTCAAGTTACTTTCAATTTAGGGCAATGTTGCTGCAGTTTAAGAATTCACATATACTCTTATTTATGTTGAGATTTGTTCCCAATAGTTCCATTCATGGAGGATTTTGATCATGAAGGTGTGTAGGGCTTTGTAAAAAGTTTTTCTGCATCTTCTTAGGTGAGCATGTGCTTCTTTATGTTAAATACTTTAATGTGCTTTATTAAATTTTAACATGTGTTTGTTGCATAGAGACTGACTATCATCTACTGATTGAACTTGGTTGATATTCAATTTGTCCAAGATTGTATATTTATGCTAGTCTATCAACATGCCTATGCTTCCAAACTCAATTTCTATGGTGTTATTATTTCATACAGTAGATTCTAATAAGCCAGTTATTTTCTACTACTAGTATATAAGCATTTGCATATTAGGCAAAATATCCCCTTAATGAATCAGACTCATTTTTTAACCTGTGTCTCATTTTAACCAGTGAGCAATCACTATAAAGTGATTAAAAGGCTTGAACCTCTTATTAATATAATTGTTAGATGTCCTGTCACTGATAAATTTAATTACAGAAGCACAATTTCTACCATATACTGATTGTTGATAGCTCTACCCAGAATGCTGGCTTAGTGAATTTGACAATACTCATTTGATGATAGATTCTCTTCACATCCTTAGACTTTAATGGCCTAGTTATCAATTCTAGTTATGCTCAGAAGCATGCCAGGAAAAGATAGGTTAAATACTTTCCTCTCAACTGTCTTGGCCTTTTCCTGTAACTTAAGATAATTTTACAGTTGGGTTCTCACAGGCTTCACATAGAATGCTAGCAAGCCATAAATGTATCTTGAAGAATATAATGTTACTTTATACTACAGGTTGGAATTATTGAGGAGGTCTAAGTTTACTTTAGTTCTACTCAAAATTCTGACACTCCTAAATTACTTGATCTACTGATGGCCATTAAGTATAGTACATGCTCTTCAAAATTTGTAGAAACTTATCAACTTCTGTGTCCATGAGTGGTAAATTGCTTAGGATACCTTAGATTAGGGAAGGTGACTTTGTGACATCTTTCTTTACTTTTATTAAGACATGTCACTCCAAAAGAAATAAACAGAAATCTCCAAACTGTTTTGTTTTTGTTTTTGTTTGTTTGTTTTTTATTTGAGCCCCCAAACCAGGTACTAAATAATTATTCATTGTTTATTATTTATTATTATTAAATACTAATGATTATTATTTTTTCAATTGACCAACACTGAATCTATGTTGTATACTCTCATTCCAGAAATATTAACTCCTCATCCTAGTTCTTTACTGGAACTCTGCATCTTAAAACCTTTTACTGTGATCTTTACAACACTTAAATGTAACCTTGACTATGTGACTGTAGTATAAAATACATGAAAAATTTGTGAACAAGAAAATATCACAAAGGGAACATAAACATCCATGTTGTAAAGGTAGATACATCTTATATTCATCTAAAAATATATATAAAGCAAAAATTTCCTAAGCAGGGTTAAGATTTTAAAAAGAGCTTATTTTTTCCATTTTTCCATAAAAAATATACCACGTAGAAATAAATAAAATGCAGGCAATTGAACTATTTAATGGGAAATGTAGATACTTCTTATCTATGAATTTGTGTTAGGAAGGAAAAGTTCAAAATATGAATGTGATTGCTTTTAGGCATTTTATATGACAGTAGTAACATTTTTTCATCTTTAAAATCTTGTTCTGTTAGGTCTATAATAATGAACCACTTTTCCCTCCATGTGTCCTTTCTTTCTTCTTCCTTAAATAATAACTGAGTATATTATCTTTGACTGTATGTGCATGAATGTGATATTATTTACTGGAACACAGGTAGCTTTATAAAAGCAGCACCCTTTATGAAAACTGACACTACCCCAACCCCCAAAGCCTTCATTTGGCACTGGCTTCTCAACTGACCATGGGGTACCTAGGCACATGGATACATGTACAGCAGAAGCCCCACACCTAGGGCTCTGGTTACATAACAAAGTGTGGATGGGAATAATGTTAAGATCCATAGGACTAGAAAATCAATGTTATTATTGTGTCTCATAGATACCACAAGGAGCTGTACCCATGATATCTCAACCATATGGTGCCCAAATAAGGCCTCAATAAATACAATGTCAATAGGCATACTAAAATGGAAAGGGAAATCTTGCAGGGCCCCTAACTAGAGGCAAATAACTAGAGGCAGCTAATGAATGGAAGAATTAATCATTCCCTGGGCTGATCCTCTTTATTGTTTATCTTATCTCAAGTGTCCAGGCCTGAAATCATATATATTTAAGCAACATTAAATAAACTAAATAGGATACATATAGGTGTGTGTGTGTGTGTGTGTGTGTGTATAATAATAACAGAAAACGAGTCCATGAATTTGAAAGGACATTAGAATTATGAAAATGTGATGGTTTGAAGGGGAGTAATAATGTAATTATATTTTAATTTTAATAGTTAAATCGACAAAAGAAAATAAATAAGGCTTTTATGGAAAGTGCAATACAAGTTTATCACTGACTTAATTAAATTCTAAGAACTTTAATGTAGTCTTTAGAAGAAATTTAAAGATATATCATTAGATTTTTTCCACCGTGTATGAAGATAATGCAACACAGAACATCCCTCACTAATGTAGGGAAGCAATTATTCCTAAGTGGTAATGAGGGCTAGGCTTTAGTGCTTTTAATGGGCTTATACACAGAGCTTATTCTTAACTATCCATCCAGTTATGTTAGATATGTGCCAGTAATTTGAAAAGATGAAGTGAATATCTTATTAAATTTAACATGGTGTTGTAACTATTAAATTGGCTTTGTGAAGTGTCCAGATGGTAGGGATGTCTTCAAGTGATAGATAAATAAGTGGTGAATATACACCAACATAAAAATAATTAGAGATGAAGTCATGTATGCTAAAGGTACTCAGTTCATTACAAAGACTTAAGTTTATTTATACTTGTATTTAACAAACATAGGGTTATTCAGAAAGCCTTAGCAGTCCAGTCTCTTTTAAATATATTCAAGTCTGCACTTGTAGCTCAAAATAATTGGGAATAACTTTCTTACAATAAAACTATTTTCAAAAGATATATAAGTTTTGGGCTGGATTGAATGTAAGAATTATAGTATATGGACTCATTTAAATTTGTAGAAATTGTCATTCAGGCATAAGCTATAATAATAATAATGAAGATGAAGAAGACACAGATGATGATGATAGATCCCAATATATACTAATTTATCACTCTTCTAGATATCTGGTATTAATCAGTGTAAAGTTGTTAAGAACAGACTATGATCAATTCTGGGTCATTTACACCCCTTTTCCTTTCAAGTCTGAACCTTACTAACTAATCCAAATCACTTATAAACAAATGGTGTACGTAGCTTTGTTTCTAGTATTTTATGAAGTAAAAGTAACATAAATCACCCAAACAAGAAAGAAAACTTCCAAAATATATACAGAACTCTTCTCCATTGGAATAGTACAAGCTTTGACACAAGCAATAGGAAAGAACATGTAGATCAAGAGTATAAGACTCTCCTGAAATCAACTTGGTAACTTGTGAGTCAGATCATTGATAAGAACTTCCTTGACATTGATTCTCTAGCAACATGGGCTTTCTGTCAGTCTGAATAAATCTTCCTACTCCATTAGTTTGCATATTAATTCTATAGTATGGCATTGTGCAATATGACCTTCTTGGATCCAACCAGTATATCTCTTTTGAAAACTTAGTTTTGTTTCGGCTACATGCTTCTTATAATCATTACCTCGTTACTACAATCATATCTCAGATTTATGTTGTATGTAAATATACGTCTAAACAGTAATTTTAATAATTTACAATTTTTATCTAAACCACAGAATTATTTGGTCTGTTTTTATAGCCTCCCAATCTCTAACTACAGAGACAGTATACTTGGTTTCTCAAGCAATCACTTTATCAAACATTTAATTGATATAAGTAGAAATGAAAACTATAATAGAAGTTAGTCCAAAGACATAAATGATTTAAAGCATTCCAAGAAACAGGTTGTACTCTTTGGTCACTATGTTTACAACATAAACAATAACATAAGCGTATTCCATTTGTCAAATTCTAAATTAAATAAAAACCTCCTCTGAAAATATTAGAATGATCCTGAAGTTTCTGATATATACAATTCAGTCTTTACTTAAAATAAGAAAAGGGTCTGTATTTATTTAACTCTAATATCATAAAAATTTAATTAAATCCACAACCCATATGTGTATTGATGTACCTATGTATATAATGTATATGTGTATATGATGAATGATGTATAAGTGTATATTATGTATGTGTGTATATGATGTACATGTGTATATGATGAATATAACATTGGAGACAAGATCATAGGAGTGCTTAGGCATAATTTTGTTGATCATTTTATATGTATTATACTATGTAGTAATATTTAGAACATACAGGGAAGAAAGCTAGACAGTGTTCAGTCTCACCTGACAGAGAAAGTGTAGCAACTAAACTTTTACCATGGGAGAGAAAGAAAAAATTCTGTTTGTTCATCGAAGATTTCACCTAATTCATGGCATGGAAACATTTTATTATTACAGCAGTTTACCATAACTACTTATTTCTTCTCTAGTTCTGCCAATTACAGACAAAATGTTTTATCCAGCTATTGTACTTTGAATATTTTTATTATTATAATAGAAGAGCTATAAAGACCAGATATTCCAGGACAAGTCAGAGATCAAAAACACCAATTTGTTACAGAGTGGGGGAAAAAAGGAGGAATACAAGTAAGAATTAAAAGGCAGAAAGATAAGAGTAAATGCTATATTTGAACTTGGGCTTTTAAAACAGGCAGTGAATTTATTTTGTTTGATGTGTATGTGTGTATGGCTGAGTATATGCATATGTACCTTGTGAGTGCAGGTGCCCATAGAGAATAGAAGAGATCATCTGATCCTCTGGACCTGGGCTTTAAGCCTTTCTGAGCCTGCTGATACTATTGTTGGAAACCAAACCTGAGTTCTTTGCAAGAGTACCTAGTGCTCTTAACTGCTGGTTCATCTCTAGCATGAAGGGTTAGGATTTTTCATAGCAAATTTTACAGTGCCCCAGCAAATTATTTGATTCTCATTTACACTCTAATTTTCCTATGAACCTTTCAAGAAGAAAAAGAAGCTTAATGCAACTGAAAAAAATTTAAAATTTTATTCTACACCCAAAATCCAAGCAGCAAATTTATTTTTACCTGAAGCCCTAGATATAACAAATTGAGATAGTAGAGGTTTTTGTTTGATTTGTTTTGTTTTTCCTTAAAGTTTAGAAAAACATTAATTCCTGATAAGCATGAATTTAATATTTCAAAATGCATGCCATCAATTCTGATGAAACTCCCTTTCTTTTTTTAAAAAATTAGATATTTTCTTTATTTACATTTCAAATTTTATCCCCTTTCCTCATTTCCTTACGAAAACCCCCTTTCCCCTCCCCCTCCCCCTCCCCCTGCTTACTAACCCACCCACTCCTGTTACCCTGTCCTGACATTCCCCTACCCTGGGGTCCTTAGCATGACTTCATGTATCTTTGCTCTTTTCTGAAACTTCTTTCACAAAGTATTATTAGAACAGCATTGTTTTCATGAATAAGATACTTTTAATTTTCTGTCTAAACATTATTCTCAACTACTTTCAAAATTTGTTCTTTCCTCTTCTTGTCTGACTACCTGATGATGCTACTTCTAAACACAGATATCTGAAATATTTGATGTCGATAAGACATTTCCTTCCTTGTTATCTTCACGGGCTCATACTTTAGGATAAAACATGTGGGGAAAGATAAGAGGTTAGGAAAAGCAAAGGTTCTGATAATGTTGGCTAAAACTTGGTTCTGGTTTAGCCTTTTCTGAATTTTCTTATTTGTTTAAGAATACATAGTCTTTAGTTGGACATAGCATTGGCATATAACAAAAGTAAGTAACCTGAGCATGATTGTATTTTGATCAGTAGCTGCCTATAATCCTTTTTACTCTGCCCAGAATTCATGCATGTGGAGTCACAAGAAGACCCAAATTCTTGTTCACTTCTCCTTTGATATACAATGTGAATTAATGATCTATAATTTTACATCCACCCATACAAAGAACACTTTTCTATCTAGCACCATTGACTACATTGTTTCAGCCATCCTTCTTTATTCAGATATTAATACATCAGAAGTATATACAGTGCCATAATTCAAATATTGAATTTTCTTTTTGTGTTACGTAAAAGGATGATAAAAATCTATGATACCAAGCTCCTTGTTAATATTCTCAAGAGCTCTTAGACCACTGTCTGTTCTTCCCAGGACACTAAGTAAAAGTAGTTACTCAAATTCAACAAGCATTAAGCTCAATAGTAAGAAAAATGTTACTGTTCACAGGTATTGTATTTAATGAACGAATTAGGTTGAGCACTTTGTTTTTGAAATACCATTCGTGGATGTTAAGTGGTTTATGACATCTTATATGAGGAGATGGCAGAGGTTAGAAAAGCTTAGCTGTTAATCCTCTTAATTAAGCCTGAATAAAAGTGGCCGATCTGACCCACTCGTGCCATCTCACCTTAGACTTTAGAGTGTTCTGTAGTGTTGAGATCAACTTTGAGTCACAGGTTCAATTCTAGACCATAGAGATGTTTTCACTTAATATTCTACAAGATGTTAGCCAGTAGGCGACAGATCACCATAAGATATGCTTATCTCATTAACAATCAGTAAAACTGTTTATTCTCTCTCAAAAAAATAAGGTACTTTATGGCTTTCACAGAGCACTGAGAGGACTTTTGGATTAGAAGGTTGCAGACCTCAGCTCCTATCAGCTTTCAGATGTAACTAATGGAAGTTGAGGGTAGCAGCACACTGCACTTCACAGCGAGTACAAAAGCAGAGTGCAATTCTTTTGACAGCCTAGAAAGCCTGATTTCTTAGAATCAAGTCATTGAGTGTCAAAACTACAGGAACATTAGTGACTATGCATGACAAGTCTCATTTTACACTGAAAAAGAACCAAGGTCCAGGGTAGAAGAAAATTATGTTGAAGGTCTGTTGGCTCTTCAGACATGATAAGAATGAGAAACTAGATTTGCCTGACAACTAGTGGTTTAAACAGACATTCTAAAGTTACTTTTTCAGACTGTCTTTTTTCTCACAATTCTGTCCAACCATTTTGGAGCAGGCTGTATATATGTAGCATTGGAGAGTAGGCTCCTATATTCAACTTAGGTTTACATAGAAGATGACTATAGTTAAGCAAACATGCTCAGAGAAGAAGGACCAAGGGCTGGACATTTTCCAATAATGGGCTATGATTAACTATGAATCAGGAAACTATTAAAAATTGTTGGTTCTCTCTCAGCTTTTAATGTAAATGTTATATATCTAGAGTGACTGAGGGATGGATATCTGTGCATACCTGAGAGGCCGTGGTTAGGTGTATTAAACTGGAAAGACCTCAAATGGTGGTAGCATGAATCCCTGGGCTAGCATAAAGAGTATATGGGAAAGAAAAGGCGAGCAGAGGACCAACAGTCCTTACCTTCTGCATATTGATTCCAGATGCAGTATAAACAGCTGCCTCAAGCATCTGCTCCCATAATTCCCTGCCATGGTGGACATTTCATTAAAGTGACAGAAATACAACCAAGGCAGCTACTAGGAATCAAAGGATGTCTGATTGACCTCTATAGTCAGTTGAAACAATTACAATGAGCTTCTACCTGTCAGGCTTTCAAGTTTACTGATGGAGCCTAGTACAATAACTCACATGATGAAAAACAATATTATTTTGCTGGAATATATGTTTGGATTCTATTCCTTTCAAGTAAGGTCCAAAACTGAAGCCATTGAGAGAATGGATGTGAAATTATACAGCTGCCTAATTAAAATGCCAACTAACACAAGGCAAGACTCATATTACTTGAATTATTTAGGTTGTGGGGAAAAATGATATTGGTGAAAAAAAGGCATATGTTAATTTTTGTTAAATCATGAATGTGAAATCATCCTATTAAATATTGTGACATAACTTTGATTTACACTCCTTTCCTGTTCTTTTTGTTCCCTTAAGCCATAAACTTAACCCAGAATTAGTTATCAACATACCTAAAAATAATTTTATTACAGGTTCCATCATGACAAATGGCTAGCTTAAGATATCACCTTTTATCTTGGCTATAGTCTGTTGGTCCAAATAATAAAAACTGTGCTCTAATGAGCTGACATTGCTATCACCCTAAAGAGGTTCTATAATTAGGCATCTAAAACAGCAGTTCAGTTACTCAGTTGTGGTTATTTTTAATTGTTTTATTGCTAATGAGAAAGCATTATAGATTAACATGCTACATTTATGTGAGACAAAGCACCCTGATTAAAAATAAAATATTGAAATGGCTACCTCGCCCTTGAAATTCTCAAAATTAGTATAGGAAGGATTTGTTTTATTTTATTTTATTTTGTCTTTTGCTTGTTTTTTTTTTCCATTTTTTATTAGGTATTTAACTCATTTACATTTCCAATGCTATACCAAAAGTCCCCCATATCCACCCACCCCCACTCCCCTGCCCACCCACTCCCCCTTTTTGGCCCTGGTATTCCCCTGTACTGGGGCATATAAAGTTTCTTTTGCTTGTTTTAATTTTACTTTTAAATTTAAAAAAAATTCTTAACCAAACACAGCTTTAGATTTCATTTTGGGTAATTGATAAAGTTTAAATTTCTACCTACCATTGAAATTGGTCATTTTTCACAACAGGTAGGACAACTGTGTGTTGTGGATAAACCCACTGTTGATAGAGAAGCTGAGGGAAGTTTCTGGGGCATTATCGACACCTCATTGTTCATACAAGCAGGCTTAGGAATGTGTATGGCTAACCTGAGTGTACACAGTATATTTAAATCACATTTACATTATATGGAACTAGTAAGGAAACCTATACTTTACAAGTGTGGGTCCTCTAATAAGTAGCTTCTAATTGCTAGGAAGCTTTCATGTTTTATTTAATTAATAAGTGCACGTAAGTTCTTACTCAGATCTCATCAATCACACATTTGCAAAGTTCCTTACAATGTCGGTCATGAGAATGTCTTCTACAGATGTGAAAGGAGAGCTCTAAAATTCTTCAAGATCCTGTAGCTTGAACATGCCGGTAGTGACACATTTGGTAAATATAAAATAATGCCTCTTCCTCATGTTCTTTTCCAAGGTACAGACCGATAATATTCTGTGTTTTACAGAGAAACACAACTAACTGTGTGTATGTGTGTGTGTGTTGAAAAATGTGAAGTATGTGGAATTCTTACATAAATATGGAATCTGAGACATCCCAAAATCTGTGCTCCAAAATCCAAAATCTTGAGAACTACAAGAGTCCATGGCACAAAATCAAATTTGAATCTGAAAGCAGAAGACCAAAATTTTCTCCTAAAGGCAATTAGGAAACACAAAAATTCCCCTTGTTCACCACTTCTTCTATTTAGAACATCAAATGAGTCCAAGAAACCTGCCATAGTAAATAGAGAAATTTCTTTTACTCAGTCTCCTATTTCAAATATTAACCTCCACCAGAAAAAAATCTTCACGGTATCAATTGCAATAATGTCTTACAAATATCCAATTTCTGAGGATTTCTATGGCCCAGATAGGTTGACATATAAAACTAGTAATAATAGTTATTTAGTGGCCTTCTGATTTTTCTATCATATTAGCAACTCCTGAAACTTCAACTTTTCATAAGAGCCATCTTTGTTCTCTCCTACTGCAGAAAAGGTATGCATGTTTCCTATTAAGGAGATAAACTATTTCTCCATATATAGATACACTAAAAAATACATTTCATTGTATAATTTTAGCAGATCATAATTTACATGGCACTTCAGTCCTAGAACCCAAGCTTCCTAATCTCAAAGATGTTGTTTCAAAAGACTCAAATTAGTTTTCACAAAGGAAAAGAAACAATGTTTATCTAAAGGCATAACCATATCTCCCTGACTTTAGAGTTAATTTGAAACGTCAGTCTTCATGTTTTGGAGACTTTGTATCTTTGATATAGAACTCAAATATTAATGTATAAGAATATTACTTACACATATTTTCTTTAAAAAGGATAGCATCCATAAAATACAGTATAGCTAAGATATGAAAAGGAAAACATATTTCTAATATTGATTATGACTTTCATGTATCATCAACATTTTAATTATAAAATCTAGGTGATTCTTTGGCCTAAGTATAATATATTAAAATGGAATAAAATAGTTAAAAGTATTAAAATGGTGATAGGCTTATCCTTAGTATCACTGTCTTCCCTAACGGACACTAATTTTAAACACTGTTTTGTTAATTAACATATAGTTACATAATGTCTCACCTTTCCTTTCAGATCATACCAGGAACTTTAAATTAATGTAGTCTTCCTTAGGTAAATTCTTTTGCAAGGTTCTCATGTGGCACAGATTTTAATAAAATAATCAAAAATCAAGATATGATGATTGCTTCATAACAAAAGTCATCACTGGAAAGAGAGGCCCATTGGACACGCAAACTTTATATGCCCCAGTACAGGGGAATGCCAGGGCCAAAAAATGGGAATAAGTGGGTAGGGAAGTGGAGAGGAGGGTATGGGAGACTTTTGGGATAGCATTCTAAATGTAATTGAGGAAAATACGTAATAATAAAAAAATAAGTCATTCAAAATTCTATGCTCAGAGTCCATATTTACAAACATAGTCCCCTTTATTTTAAAAAATGAGCGCCAAAATGCCAATTGATTTTGGATATTGCTCTTCAGACAATAGATTAGAACACATTAACAGGAGAGAGAATAAGAGATATGACCAAGATACAGAGATTAAGGACTCGTGGCCTCTCTTAGAGGTCATCATCCATGGACCAGGCTACTTGCTAAGGTAGTCTTCCTTGCTAAAGTAGTCTTCTGACTACCTTGCTAAGGTAAAATTGTGGAGTAAAATGAATGTGATTCAGAGAAGACAGAAAGAAAATTGTTCTTTTTATTAATTCGTAGGAATTTTAGTTCCAATATTCTTAAGCACAACTAAAATATACACAGGAAAATTTCTATCCATGTGGCATTCAAAACTAGATAATACACCTAGGATTACTGTATATGACTAAGAATAAAGTAAATGGCAAATTGTAAACACAAAACTTGAAAATGAATTACTCAATGATAGGTGTCAATCTAATTTTAGACTTTTATTAAAGAATTACACTTTTCCAGTGCATACTGATGGTGAATGTGAACTAGTTTGAATTCATACATTGCTTTAAGAAAGAAGGAATAAGTCCTTTAGTTAAATATTTCCTTTATTTTTCAAATTAAAATATAATCACACTGTTTTTACCAATCCTTTTGATCCCCCCAAATTTTCCCATGCACTCCTCCTTGATCTTTCTCAGATTCATGTCCTCTTTTATTTATTCCTGACACATGCATGTGTGCACACACATACACACAAGCACACCTCTAAACATATTAACTATAACCAGTTCGTTTGTATTAATGTTACTTCCACATATATGATTTTAGGCCTGGCTACTTAGTATTGAATGACCATTTTGGGTATCTTTCTTAGGAAATACTGCTTCTCTTGCTCTGGAGATAATGTAAAGTCTTGTTTGTTAAAAAGAGGTCCACAGGAGCTGGAGAGATGGCTCAGTGGTTAAGAGCACTGACTGCTCTTCCTGAGGTCCTGAGTTCAATTCCCAGCAACCACATGGTGGCTTACAACCATCTGTATTGGGGATCTGATGCCCACTTCTGGTGTTTCTGAAGACAGCTACAGTGTACTCATATACATTAAAAAAAAATAAAATCTTAAAAAAAAATTTACAAAAAAGAGGTCCACAGAATCTCTTCTCTCTCTCTCTCTCTCTCTCTCTCTCTCTCTCTCTCTCTCTCTCTCTCTCACACACACACACACACACACACACACACACACACACACACACACTCCCTCTTAACTTCCCATGCCCCTGACATTTTTATGATGCATTTTTCTGTTGAAGGAATTTAGATATATTCTTAGGTATTATGAACAGGGCAGTGCAAGTTTCTTTGAAGTAGGGTGTCAAATCCTTTGGACATATGCCAATAAGTGTGTACCTCAGATATATGGTTTGTTTATTTTTATTTTTCTATGGATTCCCCATATAGATTTCCAGCATGGCTGAACTGAACTGCAATTCCAACAAGAACATGTGAACTTCCTCTTTCCCCATAGCCCTCCAGTATTTGCTGCTGGCTGTTCTGTTGATTTTAACCATTCTTACTTGGATAAGGTGAAATCTAAAAGTTATTTTAATTTGAATTTTTTGTTGCTAAGGAAAAATGAACAATTTTTGAGTTACTTCATAGCAATATCTTGAGAGATTGGACGTTTTCAGAGTAGATGTCATTTACCCCCTTAGTTATGTTTATTCATTGATATTTTATTGTCGTTAGAGCTATTGTAAATGAGAGTGTAATGATTATCTCTTTCTCAGACGGTTTTTTGTTTGTTTATACAGAGGCTAGTTTTCAAGTTTGTTTTTTTCTTGGAATATTTTTAAATTTTTCAGAAAAGACTTATGGAGCTTGAGAGATGACTCAGTGGTTAAAAGCATCTGCTGTTCTTGCAGAGAACCTGAATTCCATCCATCTCTGGGACCCTCATAGAGGCTCACAGCTGCCTGTAAACCAAACTGCAGGGATCCAGTGCCCTGTTCTGGACTCTGAATACATATGTGGATACAGGTACACATAGACTCACAATTTAAAGTATAATAAACTTCAAAATAAATAAATTTGATTAGTTTTATGAATACTAAGATATCTGGAAATATATTTTTTTCTAATTTGCCTTCATATGTGATCTACTTTCTACCTAAAAGATTCAATTTTTTTTGAGAGAAGTCATACCCTGAGGCCCAAACTGACTCACACTGGTGATGTTTCATCTTAGTTTCCCAAGTGCTGTAGTTATAGATATTTACTACCAAACCTAGCTCAAAACTCCTTAAATATCAGCATCTACTCCGTTTTCCTGGAAGAGCTGTGCTATAAAACATTCTTTATTAAGCTTCATATTTGTTTGGAAATCTTTTTGTTGATATTTATTTTGCTTTTGAGCTTTCTTGCTTATATAAAGGATGGTTGGGCTATTTATTTGTTTTTGAAAACTAAATATGTGGATAAGCATGGTTCTATGTTTATAAAAAATCGCCCACATTTTGGGTTGTTAGGGGCATTTCTTTTTATTTTGAAAAAAGCTTTGACGTCTTATAAATATAATCTCTTCCTTTGAGCCATTCCTTTATTTCTGAAGGTGATATGATATTTGTTTTAAATACAAGATGTGCTTGATTCACTATCTTTTTCCCTACAAAGTTTTCCTTTCCAGCTTTTCTGAATGTGCTTGTTAAGCATAGCCCTTGTTCTTTTATTTAATTTTCTGCTATGTCAAGCATTGTATTTATTTCATCACAAAACAGGATATATTAATCTTGACGTGTTATATACTAAAAATGTGCTTTTCTTTTACATCTATAAAAATCCTTCCCTTATATCTTATTCTGTTTCAGAGGTTTTATTTTCCACTATCACAGATTCGTAGACTTGTCTGATGTCAACACACATGAAAGACTAAGAAAAATTTGTTCTTCAAAAAGTCATTGAAAATAGCCAAATAAAAGAGCTGTGATGTGAACCAGCAATCCCCCTACTGGGGATAAAAATAAAGAAAATGAAATTAGTCTGTGGAGGAGTCAATGAACTGCTTTGTTCCTTGTGAAATTGCTAACAAAGGCAAGGAATAGAGAAGACTGAAGTGCTTATCAACTGATAATAGGAACATGTGGTGCATATGTACCACAGATAATTATTCAGCATTTCAAAGTAAGAAGTCAAACCATCTACAGTTGAATGAATGAAATTGGAGATCATTCGATTAAGTACAAGAACCCAGGCACAGATAACAGGTTAACCCACAGTTTTACTTTTGTGTATTTAAAAAACCTACAACTATCTTCTAATTAAAGTATTTATTGGAAGGTTATAGAAAGGAAACAAGGAGTGTAGCAGCAAAGGAAGCAGCTGAGAATGGAAGAAGACATGATAGATGTAAAGTTCTGGCTTTCTGTTTAAAATACAGTATTATGGGATTCAATATCCATATAAAGAAATAAAAAGATATATGGGAGTTAGGCTCTTAAAATTTACGTGTATTAGTTTTCTGCCCGCATACACATAGTTATGTGACTTATATGCTGCACTGCCACAGACCGGGCCTAATTGGGCCCCCTCAATCCGTGGGAATCAGGGGTTCCATGGGCATAGAGTTGGCAGGAATTGGGAGTGACAAACAGATTCGACACAAGTGAGTGTGGATCTGAATGTAATTTGTTAAGTTGAGCATCAAACATTTTATACAGAAGAAAATAGGGAAGTTGGGTGACACACCAGCAAGGTACAAAGAGGTTACTGGACTCTTACACAAAACAGAGGAATGCAAACATGGAAGGACTGGCAGGAACCATCTGGGATAAAATTCAGTGTTAACAACTGGGGTAAAAAACAGCTCCACCTAAAGTCCACTTAATCTTAGAAGCCAGGGGCAAGGGCTTCGTGCCCTTGCCATAGTTCCTACTCTAGTCTATTGTTTAGTCCACCTTTCCCCTAGGCCATTGTAAATGCTTGTATATGGGTGTAACTCAGCTATCTATAGTTCTAAGTCTCTACTCTGGTTCCTCCTTAGGTCACAAACTTCCTTCTTCCTAGTTAATGGTAAATTCCTGTGAAGGGCAGTGACTTAGCTATCCGTGCCCAAGGTCGGATCAAGGACTGCCTAGAATCTAGCTTAGCTATGTCAAAATATCAATCCTTAGGAGCACTTGTAATAAAGCAATATTAAGGGAAAGCACACAGATCAGTTCACCAACTAAAGCAAGGACATTGGAGCATTCTTTATACAGGATGCCACGATTCCAGGAGACTAAGTTTCCATGACCTTTTCACCTCGAGACAGCGCCCAAGTTTTTGGGGTCTGTCGCACTTGTCACTACTGGAGGGAATGTAGCACTGCACAAAAGAAAATATGATATCCAATGGAACTGCAGTTACAGATTGTTGTCAGCAATTCTGTGGATGCTGGGGAATGAACCCAGGTTCTCTGCAAGAACAGCAAGTGATTTTAACTGATAATTTATCTTGCTGGCCCTATTTGTGTGTCTTTTGTTGGGCTTAAGGTCTCCTTTTAATATACACCAGGCTTTCTGGTTTGTAAAATGGCAGGTTTGATGTAGAAGTCATAAATTATAACTTGACTTTCTTCTCCATTTTTTTTTTGACCATTCAACTATCTTCCAAGACTAGAGAACTCATATAAGATAGAGAAAAAAGCCCCCCCCACACACATTTTTTTTTATCATATCATTTTACTTCTTTAAAAACAATACAAAACAAAACAAACAAACAAAAATCCCAGTAAGGTAGTAATTTTAGAGGGAGGGTCACACAAAGGCTATGGCGGCCGTGCAGGTAGAGACGTCTCAAGACATTGTACTGCCACCACACTGATTGTAACAAAAGCTGAGTTAACCTTGCCTTCTGTGCAGGCTGTTGATTATCCTCCCTGTGTGAGCACAATGTGCAGTCAGCCTCTGTGAGACTGGGGTGCAGACGAGAAATGACTCATTTTGTAAATGCTACAAACAATGCTGCAACACTGGCAAAGTCACATTGGCCATGTTTGCCAGTTGAGCTTATAAATATCTCTGGCTTTCTGGAGAAAGAGTCATGTGAGTTTATCATCATGGAATGTTGACAGAGGAGCCAGATTGCTACCCTCACTGTACAGAATGCAAATGAACGTGTTCATATCTGATTGTGTTGGAGAGAAAAGGAACATGTTGTAGGATGCATATCAATGAATGGAAATATTCAACACATAAAACAGTTTGAATTGCTTTAGTGCTAAATGAGATTGTAGCAGCACAAAATTCAGCGAGAGAAGCATATTTAATTAGAAAATTAATGGCATAAATTTGAGGCTTGAGGCAACAAACATATTCCTTCAGAATTCTTGGATTCCCATGTGATATTTGAGTGGCTTAGCAATTCATATTCTTATGAGCATAGTAATTCATATTCTTGATGTTTTCTATGTTCACTAATTATATCCTACTTAATGTCTAATAAAATGTGAATTTAGCAGACACTAGAACTATTCCATTGGTAAATATACTGTAAAACACTAATTCCTATATGCAATTTGTTAATATTGAAAAAAACACAATAATGTAATTATTAGATTCTTTCCCTTTATTTTGGCCATTATCTGTGTATTATTCTTGCTAAAGCCTTATGCTTTTTTATCTGTGAGAAGAAAGCCAATATTCATACACATTTTTCTTTTTTTTATAATTTTACCTCTCATCTAACAATACAATAGAAGAAGAAAGGGAAAGGATAACAGTAGAAATAGTACTAATAATACTTTGAGTAAATTGATTATATTTGTGACAGATGATATGAAAAGAGACTATAATTTTTTGAAGAATCTCTATACTTCTGAGACAGAACAATATATTTTAGAAATATAACTAGGCCCAACTCTATAGAATATATTCTTAGAGATTTTGTTACCACAGTGGACAGAATTTCTACATTGAAAATGGCATGTGTTCTGTATATTCATATATCTACCATTTCATGCTAGGCCAGTCTATTCATTCATATGTTCATTAAACTCTCCCCATGTGACATGCCTGTACTAGAACAAAAGACTACAGTGAGCAAGAGATCATGATTGCTGACCTTAAAGCTTAAGGTAAAGTGTTTGGAATTTATAGTCACATCATATTTATACTATATTTACTAATTTATTTAAAATATCATGTTTCAAGTGGATGAACATCTATCACATTTGAAATTCCATGCTAGAGATATGAAATAGGGCCTATCTTCTCCAGAGTTTCAAATTACATATATAAGTGAAAGAAAATAAAGTAGACTGCACTGTGTATTGTGCAGGACTACAGAGGGATATTAGGAATATTTTTACAGGGGTACTCAGAAGGCAATAAGAGAGCAGTGTCTTGAATTATGAGTGAGATCTAGGGACACAAATCCAAGAAAAGTAAGAATTGGCAGGAAATTTTAGAATAAGTAGTATGAGAAAATATATTGAGACAAGAGAGAAATTATGGTTGTGAATTCAGTTAGGATGCATAAGGATAAGCAGTAAAACTGTTGCAGACATGTTTGTGACACAATAGGGAACTTGTACTTAGTATGATAGAGACTATTGAGGTATGGGGGATGTGGGAGTGAATCTTGTGGAGGAAAGAGTGTGATGGAGAATGAAGCTCCATGGTCTCCTGAGTCTGCTCAAGAAATCTTGGTCCAGACCATAGCTTATAGCAAACCAGTGAGACAGAACAAAGAATCCAACCCCGGGGTGATGGCCACTTCCTCTGTCTTCACAAAAATCCCCCCTGTGTGATCGACCTCTCTGCCCTGCAGAGTCAAGAGCAAGCAAATTAGCCTCGGCAAGACAGCATGTGTAATGACTCGTTAGATCCTTAATTATATAACCATGCTCTTATTGGCTGCAAAGTTATATGTAAGTTATTGTACTAACAATATAAGTGAGATCTGCACCCCGATGCTAGTCTCTGAAGTCTGAAATCTTTGTGGGCTCCATCTCTGCTCTCTGTCCAAGTTCTGACACTAAGGAGATGATATGATCAGTTCTAGCTCACGGAAATCATCATAGAATTCAGACTATATGCAAAGAATGAAGTGTGCACTGCAGGCAGACGAAGTTGAGAGAAAAATAGAATTTGTTGCAATTGAATAGAATGGATGCGATATAGGATGTAAAGACATTTTCATTAGTTTATCTTTCTTACCATTTCACTGAGCTGAGAGCACACATGGATAAACACAGTGTGGTGTGAACATAAATCAAGCTACTGTTTAAAGATGCATCTGGCAGAGCTGATTACACTTACTCAGTGAAATATGTAAGCGCATACATTTCTAGTCTTCTATACTATAAGAAAGGAAAAGACTTAATCTGTTACATATCTTATTGCATACGTTCAGTGAAATAAATAGTGCTTTCCTTTAATAGTAAAAATGTTTTGTGAAATTTCCACATGAGTGTGCATTTATAATACATGCAGCTTTGTGTTGGACTTAAGTGTTGAAGCCTATCTTGCAATTTCAATATCACACTAGGAAATCATACATTAATTACAGTTTTATAAAATCAATACCTTGTTCTCTTTCACTTAGCAATTTTATTTCTATGACCACATTCAAAACTAGGAAGTCTTGATCAGAGTCTTATTGTTTTATCAAGTACCAAACATATACATAATCATTCCTCCCTTTCACAAGTTATTGAAGACTTACCTGGTGCATCCCTAGAGTAAAAAACAGGCAAAGTCTTACTGTCTAGTATTCACATGTATATATTCAAGTGCAGAAAATAAGAAATAAGAAATAAGGAAATCTCTCCATGAGAGGTGCATGTCCAATAGAAATCAAAGTAAGTGTAAGTTTAGAGACTAAACAGGTTTGAAACTGTTGGATAGGGGTAGCACTAAGCCTTCTCAGAAGAACCACCATGAAGTTGAGATATGACAAACTGGAGACAGAATCTAGGCCAGAATCAGAATCTTCAATCGAGGGAAGACTAGCCATTGTCCTTTGGAGGAAAAGAAAGCAAACATGACTCCAGAAGAGAACCAAGGGACAGCATAGATGGAAGCAGATCATGGTGAGCCTTCGGTGCTCATTCTGAAATTAAATAGGAAATCACAATATAAATTAAATATGGTCTGTATCTCTCCAGGTATGCACACGAGACTTAAAATGCAGGCTTTAAATAAACCAGTATTGAGCAGCACAGATCTAAGACAAGCTAACCATTATTCTGTCAGAGTTCTTTCCTATAATTCACAGCTTGAGCAGCTTACAGATTAGACAGTTCAAAAGTCAGTTCTGTTGAACCTATTTCCCACAAATAACTTCAATTTCTGTATGTAAATTTTCACTAAAGTTCTCTGTATATTTGGGCACATGTATGTAGACTGTATTTCTAACTTATATTTAAATGTTAGTTTTTATTTTAAGTACTTTTTACCCCCATACAATTTATAAAAATCAATATGCATATGTTTCATTCAGAGCTATCATGAGTTTATGACACTACAAAAGACTTCCCAGGATAGAAAAGGAAAAAAAAAACAAATGCCTCTCTTCGACTATCTTATTCCAAGTATTTATGCATAATTGACATGGGATAATACTGCAATCCTTTTGAAAAGGCAAGGAGCTCAAATGAAAAATGATTGTGCAAATCCAAGTCATGTCTTTACCAGGCAAGTGGCTACAGTATCTCCTCCCAGGACAGCAGACTACATGTACAATTTTAGACTTGACACATATACTAATACAACCACAGCCATGCCTCAGGCAGCATATTCTTAGAATGCATGAACAAAATACAGAAAAAAAACATATCCTTTTGTCTAACACAAAAGGTACAACTGTCCAATTATGTCACTCTTTTCAACATCGACTACTGCTTTGAGAGATCTGCTTTCCTTGCCTGTGATTATAGTGCCTGCTAGCAGAGGTGGGGGGCGATAATCATAGCCCCCTATATTTTGCCTTAAAGTTGTTATTTCTCTCTCTTTTCTGTTGAAAATAACAGAGTGTTTATTACTAGAGTACACATGAGTTACTCAATCAGGTAACTACAAAGCTGAGGGAACGTCGTTGATAGTCTTCCACTGTATGCATAACAAGCAAACAACAGTTATCATCAAATTAAGTAAGTCTGGATTACCTTTGTTATGACAAAATGGGAATTTTATACCTATCTTATGAGTGGTCGTTTTCTATAGTCTCAACTCAGCAGGTATAAAAAGGCTAAGAAAACTATCATACAAAGAAGCCAAGCAAATGTATTCTATTTCTACCATATGTGAAGAGTATAAAGGAGTTCATATACAAAAACAAAATTTCTATCATTATACACATATATGTGTGTTATAATATATCTTCTATAAATCATGAAAAAATGAAATGCTGCCAATCTAACTTCTTTAACATAGAGAGTGTAAGAAATACATATCTGTTTTTCCATCTAAAATACTGTTCCTGAAGTTCACACTTAAAGAGCACATGTGACTGAGAATGAGTATACTTGTAGTAGTTTTAGTCAAGGCTAAATAAATAAAACTTTCTGTTTTCCTGAAAAGCCAGTGATGAGGTTGTAGAATAACAAAGAGATTGTATGTTGTTTTTCAATATTTAACATAAGATTAATGATCTAAAATAAAACAACACTGTGCTTTGATCATAAGGGTTACTGTGTTAGTGCCTTTTATTGAGATTAGTTTTTTACTGAAATAATAAAAATATACCAATGTACTGCCCAGAATTTTGATTTGAACATGTCTTGTTCCAATCAAAGTTACTGGAGAGATCATGCAGCATAGTGGTAGCATGCTTGCCTAACGTTGCATAAATGAAGCTCTTCCTAACAGCACTAAGAAATGCGAACACACAAACTCACACACACAAAACACACACACACACACACACACACACACACACAGAGAGAGAGAGAGAGAGAGAGAGAGAGAGAGAGAGAGGGAGCGCATGATAGTCATTTGGTTGATTAAATTTCCATCATATGGACATAAGGAAAACACACACACACACACACACACACACACACACAGAGAGAGAGAGAGAGAGAGAGAGAGAGAGCATGATAGTCATTTGGTTGATTAAATTTCCATCATATGGACATAACGAAAACACACACAAATTACACACACACACACACACACACACACACACCACTAGAAAGCTTCTACATGCATCCAGCTTTGAATAGGGATAACCAATACCATAGGAAACACTAACAGAAGTAAGCATGCTTTAGGATCTCTTCACCCTGCTCTTCACCCTTGTTTTCTAGAAAACCTGGCCCTTCTCTCACACCAATGCGATCATAACTAAAAAAAAAATATTTTCATCTAGGTGAAGTAAAAGCTACTAGAATTGAAGTAGTTTGCGTTATATTGACAGCTCCATTTGAGAAAATTTGTTGGGTATTTGGGTTTATGATAAGGAGTGATATTGCTTGGTCATGTGTCAGATTCATTTTTAGATTTTGAGGAATCTTTCTAGCTTCATCAATGACGAATGAGGATGTCTCTTTGAACCAACCTTATTAGCCCTTGCCAGTCATTTTGTTGATCTTATCCATTTTGTTGGGGTGAGATGAAAACTCAAAGTTGAATTAATTTATATTTTCCTAGTGGCTAAGGAATGATGAACACTTTTTGAGTTATTTCTTAAAAATTTTTCTTCTAATAAGAAATTTCTGTATAGGTCTTGCCCATTTTTAAATTGGGTTATTGGTCCCAGGTATAACTGTAAAGATTCTCTCTCATTTTATAGATTCATTCTTCACACATTTAACTTTTTACCAGAGAGAGGTTTCTTAGTTGTATGAGGTCTCAGTTGTTAACTGTTGGGCTTAATACCTTAGAAAATATAGTCCTATTAAGAACATCTTTTCTTATACAGTCCTATATTTTGTAGGGTAGTGTCTATGTTTTCTTCTAGCATATTTACTGTTTTACATTTCAAATTGAGTTCTTTTTCTCTTTAATCTTACTCTTGTGTAGTGATAGATATGGGTTTAAATTCAAACTCTGTATGTAGACATTCAATTTTCCTGAATGCAATAAATCAGGAACCTATGAAGAAACCATAAAAGTAGAGGTATTAAGCAAGTAATTAGGAAGATATAGGATAATAAATGTTAAACAAAACAGCAGGAAGGAATAAGGGAGGTCAGTACAAAGAAGATGAAGGATGATGACAAATAAGACCCTAATTAGTTGATAAAGTTTCAGTGAATTACATTGTTTCATATTTACATAAAGCTACAGTATTTTGAGGGTATGTGCACACATTATGTATAGGGAGAAGCTAAGGCACTTAGGTTGTCAATGCTCCCACAAGTACCATAGACTAACAAAAATATCAGTACCAGGCATGAGATATGTTCTTTTAAAAGATTGCTAAGGGTAGTTCCAGTGATGTCCCAAACAATATAGATGATCAATGTAGCCTTTGATGGCCTCTCAGAAGACACCATACACTCAGATGACCCAAGGTATATATGATGTGAAAGCCTCTTTCCTGTGTTCTAACTTCAATAACTATACAAAAATGTTCTGCAAACTGACAAGAGAGGGAAGCAATTATCCAGGTGTAACACCTATGAACCATATCAATTACTTCAATGGAAAGAATATATAAAGTTGTAATAAATGGTAGTCACATGTCAGAGACAACCAATAGCTTTTTAGTTGGACTTAATGACCACTCAAAAGGAAGAAGATCATATCTGGTAACCTCTCCAGCTTCCTGAGATTAGTTAGATTATGGACCCAGAAAAGGATTCTAATCATGACTATTCTAGACCAGCATAATCTCATACTACATTCTAAATCTTATTCTTACAGCGACAGAAGTATAGGTATCCCGCCCTCACCAAAGAAGTTTTGACTTACCATAAAAAGAGACAATAACAGAAAATTAGCTTGACACTATGAAAAGATCAAAAGATCATATGAAATCCAACCCTATCAGATAAATCTGCAGCACAGCTTCTCCATCTATATCTCATACAAAATGATAAGAAAAGATTCTAAAAGAAAGAATACCTGGAAGTCTGCTGTGAAACCATCTCTCCTAGAACTGGGTGCACAAGCAAGACCAGAACAATGGTAATATCATTGACATGTTAACATGGAAGGAGGAAATTCTATGGTATGCAAGCTCTGGTCAGAACTATAGGTGTGTAATGATGGCTAGGGAGAAAATAACTTTGCCACAGGGATAAGCTACCTTCTTGGTGTCCAGTGCATAGTGGTCAGCCGTGACACCTTATATACACAAACAACGAAACCAGACTCAGCTGGTCACATATACACACTCAGATGTGTGTGTGCGCATGTATACACACACACCACATGTAGTAGTGTATGTAAATGTGCATATATATATATAATATATACACATATATTACACATTACATATTACATAATATATTATATATTATATGCATATATGCCTGGTATGCATATGATGAATATAACAATATGCATGCCATTCATACGATGTATTTATGTAACAATAGTAAAGGAAAACAGGCTGCTAACTTGGATGACTGGGAAGGGCTAAAGGGAGGTTTGTTGGAGAGGACTTTAGGAGAAAATGAAAGAAATAAAATGACGTAATTATTTTTGAATTAAATTATAAATTAAAAACAATACCATTGTGTAGAAGAATGATATTCGACATTTACCTCTTACTCTGAAACAAAACAAACTACCTCCAGTGGATCAAAGACTTCTGTGTAATACCAGAAACTCTGAACCTACTAGGAAGGAAAGTGGAGCTTGCCTATGCAATACACAGACACAGGCAGGCAGGGAGATTTTCTCAATAGAATTCTGGATGCTCAAGAAATGAACAATTGATAACTGGATGTTGCAAAACTAAAATATGCTGTAAAGAAAAGAAAATACACCATTCAGTGAGGAGGCAGCCTGCAAAATGGGATTAAAGTCTTTATCAGCTGTACTTATAATAGACAGTTACTACCTAGAATACACAAAGAACTCAAAAGCCAAAACGTCAGAAACTCAGATATAACTTAAGTTTAAAACTGATTATATACAGGAACAGAGAATTCTGGAAAGAAGAAAAATCAATAGCAAACAGATTTACAGGTGCTAAACACCATTAGACATCAGAAAAACACAAATGAAATCTATTTTGAGAGTCCATCTTACCTCAGACACAATGGTTGTCATCTGGAAGTCAAATATTATCAAATGTTGCTAAGGATGTGTGGAAAGAGAAACTTTTATAACCTTTATTAGAGGTGTAAACTGACACAGTAATTGAGGACATGATTGTGGAAATTCCTGAAAAATCTAGGAATAGAACTTTCATATGACTTGGCAATCCCATGCCATGTAGCTAACTACCATATAACAGAATTTCCATGCCATATAATTAAAGGTTTTATAACACCACAGTGGTACTTGCTTAGCACTCTAGTGACAATACTAAGAAAAGGGCATCAACATAGATGTTGATCAACTGACAAATGAAGAAAATAACTTATAATAAGAAGCAATACATATATTCCTTGCATCATACTCGAACTCACTTTTGAAGGGGTTAATTTTCTTCACTACATTAAGTCTTCAATGAATGATGGAAGTCACCACTCTCTGACAGCAGCTCGGCAGTTTATGTCAGTGATCATGGACGAGTTCCTAGGATTAATATGGCTGCATCGTGAAAGGTGTCAAGAATAGTAATATTAATGAGAGTTCTGACTGGAAAACCCATTCTAAGGACAATGACCTCTGTCTTAATTTCCATGTGTCATGATGCCTTCCTACCAATCATCACAAAGATTTCATCATAATCAGATGCTATACATTTTGAAAACCAGAAGGTGAAATCTGTAGTGTTATAGGTGATCATTTCTCATGGTGCATGTTGCCTTCAATGCCAATATTTTTACATAAACACTTGAACATGCTGCCTAAATTTCTAGAAATAAATGAACAATTAAAAACTTAGAACTCTAGTCACCAGGGACATGATCTCTTCTTCTGGCCTGCATGGGGCATTAGTCATACATCTAATTCACAGACATACAAGCAGGAAAAGCACTCATAGCCATAAAATGAAATTAAACCTTTTTAAAACCTTTTAAATTATTGAGTCACACAATACCATAAAGAAAAAAAAATCACATATGCAGAATCTTGCCAATAATACATACATACATACAAAGGTGAGTGGGTATACTCTTTGCTTATGTATATATATATACACACACATATATATGTATGTATGTATGTATGTGTATATATTGCTTAGTAATAATATAGCATTATATAATATTATTAATTCATTCATTATTAATATAACATTATTGTAAAATAATAGTACTAAACAAAGTGCCATTTTGTACAATATAACATGAAAAAAAACAAGAAAGGCTAAATATTACAGGATGAGGAAGGAATGACTGTAGGTAGCTGACCCAAGCTATGAAAGACTATGTAATGATAATTGCTTCTCTAGTTCAAATAATGCATGGAGTTTTGTTTTGGATGGGTTATAAGCACATAAAAATACAATTGAAAGTGAAAGTGTAAAATTCATTGTGAAGTTCCATTCCTACACTATAAAATGTACAGAAGATTTTTGGAGTCTATAAACTTTGTATGTCATGTTTACATTTTTTAATTTATTTTTTATGTTATACTGATGTTTAAAAAAATTAAAAACAAAACATTAAAACTAAAATACTTCATGAAGCATATATAAGACATTTCTCATACATTTCAAATAACTGTATATTATCAGGTCCTAAGTAAAGAATTTTCTCTGATTCCGATATTTGTGTCCAACCAGTGGACAGAAGCTGCTGACCCCTGTGGTTGAATTAGGAAAAGGCTGGAAGAAGCTGAGAAGGGTGACCCAATAGGAGGGCTAGCAGTCTCAATTAATCTGGATCCCATAGATCTCTCAAACACTGGACCACCAACCAGGCAGCATATACCAGCTGATATGAGGCCCCCAACACATATACAGCAGAGGACTGCCAGGTCTGGCTTCAGAGCAGATGCACCTAAGCCTCAAGAGAGTGGGGACTCCAGGGAGTTTAGAGGTTTGGTTGGTGGTAGGTGGTAGGTGGTGGGAATATCCTCCTGGAGGCAGGGTATGGGGACTGGGTGTGGGATGTGGAACAGTCAGAGGGTGGGTCAGTGTGTGTGTGTATGTTACGGGGTGGGGGGAGTGGTGATGGATAAAATCTGAAGTGTAAAAGAATAAGTAAATAAATAAAAGACAAAACCAAAACCAAACAAAACAAAACACACCACCAACAACAACAATACAAACTTCCAGACTAAGATATATTGTGTGCAATAAGGTCTTTATAAGCTGCTCTTTACAGGGCTACCAAAATGTTTATTTCCATTCTTCTCTAGAGGTGACATGTTTCTGAACTACCTAGTGGAATTTTAGAAATAAATTGTCTTCAAGCTATTCAAGAAAAATTGTATTTGTAACAACCTGAATTATCCATTATGTCTCCATAAGGAGAACATTTTAAGTCATGAAACATATTTAAAATGAACTTTTGTTAAATAAATATCTTCATGTCATTAATACTATATTCATCTTTCCTCCCATTTTTTAAAAATAAAATGTCAACAAGTTGTTCTTTATCAGTAACAAAATTTCCACCCATTTGGGACTTCATCTTGTGTTTATGTACACTGTATCTTGACTAGGATTCTGAGGTTTCTAGACTCCTGAACTATAGGCGTAGAAATTTTGAGTGACTCGATCACTGTAAAATTACTTTTCAAAGAACCTTTAATAGTTATACAGGGTACACCAACTATAATCTTGGAATTCTATTGGTAAAGGTAGGAAGGTTAGTGTAAATTAAAAGCCTGATCTAAAAGGAAATTTCAGCCAGGAATGCCGAAGAAAACCCTGTCACAGAACAAAACAAAACATTAAAACTTCATAATTTTATACAACTGCCCATCATAATTAGAAATTTTTAAATAGTTCACATAAGATTTCTTTGCTACTTGTCATCAACTCAGAATAATTAAATATAGGTTCATATAAAAGTGTTGATGTCTTTAGCAATGCTTTAATGTAACTGGACTGTCTATTACTGAAGTTATTTATATGTGCAAAATATTTAGCTTTCAACCATGTGTGAAGACATGGTATGATTGCATGCACTATGAGATTTTTAAATTAGCTTTATGCTATTCTTCAAGATTTATAATGTAGCAGCCCATAAACATTAATGATCTATGGGAAAATCAATTTTATTCTTTTTATTATTATTACGTATTTTCCTCAATTACATTTCCAATGCTATCCCAAAAGTCCCCCATACCCTCCCCCCACTTCCCAACCCACCCATTTTTTTTTTTTTTTTTGGCCCTGGCATTCCCCTGTAGTGGGGCATATAACGTTTGTGTGTCCAACGGGGCTCTCTTTCCATTGATGGCCAAGTAGGCCCTCTTTTGATACATATGCAGCTAGAGTCCAGAGCTCCGGGGTACTGGTTAATAATAATAATAATGTTGTTATAATAATGTTAAATGTGCTGATGTTGATTATTGTGAATGTTACTTGGGGAACTTAAGTTAAAGATTCTGGATGTGTCATGTGATGCAGAAATGGGTTGTTTTGCTGAGACAGACTCACATGGTGTTTTTATCTGAGGCAAGACTGGTGGGAAGACACATGAGATTTGGAGAGAGTATATTGAGTCCTATAATTCATAATGTTGTTCCACCCATAGGGTTGCAGATCCCTTTAGCTCCTTGGGTACTTTCTCTAGCTCCTCCATTGGGAGTCCTGTGATCCATCCAATAGCTGACTAAACGCAACCACTAACATGTTAATGTGATTTTGAGTTCAATTTTGGGTATTTTGCTGTTTTTCTAATCTATTCACTAATATTCACTTATTTGGGCTAAAAAGCTCATTATTCCTTGTTGGTTTATATTTTCCAAAACATACTTTTAACAAGGGTTCTCATATGCTTTGACCCCATACCCCCTTCTCTCCTACCATCCAAAGTTAGGGAAGAAAAGATGGTAAATAGGACAAATGGATATGGCCTGTTTAGAAGTAGTTCTTTGGGCAATTCCAAGCTCCATTGTCAGGATACCAGCAGTCCAATTAAGCAGTGTCAGAATACCAAAGATGAATCAGTAGCAAGGGCAAAATCCAGCAGAAACAGCCAGGCTTCCACCAAATCAGTGTGAGTCATCAAGAGCAACCAGAATCAGCCAGGACACCAGGAGAAGCTCTCTGCTGAACCTCTCTCAATGAAGGGAAGATCAGTGAAGACCTGAGCCCAACAAAGCGTTGAAAAGCTAGGTATGCAAGTACCCTTTCACTCTCCATTGAGTCCTATATATACTCTCTCCAAATCTCACATGTCTTCCCACCAGTCTTTCCTCAGATAAAAACACCATGTGAGTCTGTCTCAGCAAAACAACACATTTCTGCATCACATGACACATCCAGAATCTTTAACTTAAGTTCCCCAAGTAACATTCACAGTAATCAACATCAGCACATTTAACTGACTCCTTTTTAACTAGACTAGACATTGATAGGCAGAATAGAAGGGCTAGATAGTAGACAAAACTTCTGCAGAGAAGATTGAAGACTTGTAGAATATTGTAAATATTATTTAAATTTAAAAAACATACACAAACACACACAAATACATGTATTATAAACATGGAGCAACTTACTGAATTGAACTCAATATTGAAAACTATTCATCAAAAAGCAATGGTTTCATCCACAGCTGTTTTAGAATTTTAAAGATGACTAGTATTATTTTCTCATTTTTCCACTTTTTCGCTTATTCTTCAAACATTAAAAGAATGTGCAGTTTTTCTTGATCTTAGTTTCCAGTTCAAGTATAAAATGTGAACATGGTCTCAGAAAATCAGCAGCTTCCCTGCATGTGTAGATTGTGCCTGATAAACGCTATGTGATGATGACAACGACGAAGACAGTACTGAAGTGTTTAATTGCTTTCTGAATAGATAAGTACAGATGGCGAGTGTCTTCAGATTTGGAATACATCAGCTCACTCTCTTTTATTTGCTGCAGTCAATCTGTGTCAAAGTGAATCAAGTCTAGTCGCCACTTAAATAACATTTTAGGAAACAAATCACATTAGGTTGATGAGATTTCTTTTGACTTCATATCACTGTTTTTCAAAATTACGGATTGCCTGTCTCAACACCAAGGTATCCACAATGATTAAGTTGGTTGTTTACTCAATTATTTCTTTCCAAAATTAGTGACTTCAAAGTGCTTTTATATTTAAATGACTGGCACTCCAGCAACACCGCTGATCAATCATTTCAAGCTAATGATTAGAAACAGTCACTGCTGCTCTTTACTCTCTATGATATCCTAGAGAGTGTGTCAAACATAGCAGGCTCTCAATTTATTATCACTGAGTTTTACCATGAACCACCAAGTAGAGTATAGCATAGGTCAAACAATAATATATTCTTCACTCAAAGTCTAGTTTGAATACTTTTGCAAAAATTACTAGTTCATAATTAAAAAACAGTATTTATTAAGTCATTGCTATTTTAGGATTTGTTTTCTTCTCTAAATAGACTTTTTTTCCTGTGAAAAGCTGCATTTTGTTTTTTAAGGCTTTTTTTTTCATTTTATTTTTTTTTCTTTCCATTTTTTATTAGGTATTTAGCTCATTTACATTTCCAATGCTATACCAAAAGTCCCCCATACCCACTCACCCCCACTCCCCTACCTGCCCACTCCCCTTTTTTGGCCCTGGCGTTCCCCTGTTCTGGGGCATATAAAGTTTGTGTGTCCAATGGGCCTCTCTTTCCAGTGATGGCCGACTAGGCCATCTTTTGATACATATGCAGCTAGAGTCAAGAGCTCCGGGGTACTGGTTAGTTCATAATGTTGATCCACCTATAGGGTTGCAGATCCCTTTAGCTCCTTGGGTACTTTCTCTAGCTCCTCCATTGGGAGCCCTGTGATCCATCCATTAGCTGACTGTGGGCATCCACTTCTGTGTTTGCTAGGCCCCGGCATAGTCTCACAAGAGACAGCTACATCTGGGTCCTTTCAATAAAATCTTGCTAGTGTATGCAATGGTGTCAGCTATGGATGCTGATTATGGGGTGGATCCCTGGATAAGGCAGTCTCTACATGGTCCATCCTTTCATCTCAGCTCCAAACTTTGTCTCTGTAACTCCTTCCAAGGGTGTTTTGTTCCCACTTCTAAGGAGGGGCATAGTGTCCACTGATAAACAGCTTCGGTGAAGTAGCTGGATATAAAATTAACTCAAACAAGTCAATGGCCTTTCTCTACACAAAGAATAAACAGGCTGAGAAAGAAATTAGGGAAACAACACCCTTCTCAATAGTCACAAATAATATAAAATATCTCGGAGTGACTCTAACTAAGGAAGTGAAAGATCTGTATGATAAAAACTTCAAGTCTCTGAAGAAAGAAATTAAAGAAGATCTCAGAAGATGGAAAGATCTCCCATGCTCATGGATCGGCAGGATCAACATTGTAAAAATGGCTATCTTGCCAAAAGCAATCTACAGATTCAATGCAATCCCCATCAAAATTCCAACTCAATTCTTCAACGAATTAGAAGGAGCAATTTGCAAATTCATCTGGAATAACAAAAAACCTAGGATAGCAAAAACTCTTCTCAAGGATAAAAGAACCTCTGGTGGAATCACCATGCCTGACCAAAAGCTGCATTTTTATGATCTTCTAAAGGAGAAGAAAAATTATAATTTGTGAAATGATTCTAAAAGTCACTTAATCATTCAGAGAGTAATGTGTGTGAAAGAAAATGAGAGAGTTAGTATCTGATTGTAGAAACCATAATTTAGATGTTAAACAAATTCATTTCATTTAATTAAATTTTTAAATCATTAATTCAATCAAGGAAGAATAATAGTTGTTTTTTTTTCAATGATACAAAATAGCAGTGATTTATGGTCTCTCTCTCTCTCTCTCTCTTTTTTTTGTTGTTGTTGTTTTTTTGTTTTTTTTTGAGATAGGGTTTCTTTGTGTAGCCCTGTCTGTCCTGCAACTCACTTTGTAGACCAGGCTGGCCTCGAACTCAGAAATCTGCCTGCCTCTGCCTCCCAAGTGCTGGGATTAAAGGCATGCGCCACCATGCCTGGCTTTCTTGAACAATTGATTCATCAGGTTTCTTATTACAACAGCAGTTTCTGTTGTCTTTCTAATTTCCTAAGACTCACTTGTATTTTCTGTTTTTGTTTTTTGTTTGTTTGTTTGTTTGTTGGTAAGATTGGGGTTTGCTATGTAACCTAAGTATATCTCAGACTTATTTTCTTCCTTCTCAGACTCTCAAGTTCTAGATTCCAAGTATATGTTACTAGGCTTGATTTAGGACTCTCATCTTAGCCATTTCTTAATACCTGACTAAGAGAGGACAAGGTGTACATCAGTGACATTTTGATCAATTTCTGTTTCCTAATAGCACTTTCTTCTCCTCTTCCTGCTATTCTAATAATATGTGACTATTCCGAGGATCATGCATGAAGCTCATCTGTGTCTTACACTAAGTGATTCCATTTACCTTGTGTGTTAGCTCACCCACCTCTGACTTCATGGTAACTATAATTAACTAACAATTGAATTAGAAATGGGTTTTCAGTTTTTAAGAGTTTTTATACAAGCTATCTGTTAACCTTCCTGGTATCTGAAGTTTGAAAAGTGAATATTGTTTATGGTGTTGTGAATTACCAATTTAATTGTTTATGACTGATTTTACTATGAGTCCTTTATATAATTCAATTAATAATTTTCATTGCCTCTAGATTTTTAAGTCAGAGAAAGTCTACCCCTGTACCATGATTGAAGATCAATTCACCAATAATGTTTTTAATACTTCCTTGGATTCTTTCTTTTATGTCCTCTCATTATTAGTTTGTGTGGACAAAACTTTATGTACATATCTCTATACCTACACAGTTGTTCCAACATTACTTGTTAAAACATCCTTTTTATCCTAGTGAATAAAGGTGTCATTTATCATATGCAAACTCTGCATGTACTGGGGATTACAGCTGGTCTTTTATTCTATTCCACAGATATGTTCTCATGTCTTTTGGTCTATTTAACACTGCTTTAGCTTCAGAAGTATACTTCATTTAGCTATAGACTAAGTTAGTGTACTAGCTAGTTTTGTGTCAACTTGACACAGCTGGAGTTATCACAGAGAAAGGAGCCTCCCTTGAGGAAATGTCTCCATGAGATCCAACTGTAAGGCATTTTTCCCAATCATTGATCAAGGGAGAAGGGCCCCTTGTGGGTGGGACCATCTCTGGGCTGGTAGTCTTGGTTCTATAAGAGAGCAGGCTGAGCAAGCCAGGGGAAGCAAGCCAGTAAGTAACATCCCTCCATGGCCTCTGCATCAGCTCCTGCTTCCTGACCTGCTTGAGTTCCAGTCCTGACTTCCTTGGTGATGAACAGCAGTGTGGAAGTGTAAGCCTAATAAACCCTTTCCTCCCCAACTTGCTTCTTGGTCATGATGTTTGTGCAGGAATAGAAACCCTGACTAAGACAGTTCTCAACATAGGTTTATTTTTCAAAATTATCTGATTATTTTAATATTTATACTAGAATTTATTATCACAAGGTTTACTTTTGGTAATATATTTTTCTATTTTATTAATGCTACAAATTTTATTCCTACAACTTTTATTAGTTAAAAAAAATAGCACACATGCCTTAGAGACTAAAACAATTTTTTGGAAAAGAATTATTAAGAGTATTATACTAGTCATTTGTTATAATAACACTAAGCTGAGTAATTCAGAAAGTATGTAAGACCACTGTTTCCTTTAAAAATTTCTCAGGGGTTGATCTAGTTCACATCAAACAAAGATGAGCAATTCCTACTTAATTAGGAAAAATAATTACACCAGGTCAAGCATATGAGGTCTCAACATTTCAAAATTAATTAATTAATTAAATCAATTAATTGTTCATTCTGTGATGCTGATAATGGAATATGTTTTCCAATAATAGACTATTTAAAATAAGAGAAAGTTCTCAAACAAGATTTTTGTGGACTGTGTGAATACCACTTAAAAACTGACCATAAATAAACTTTCTCTCTTTAAAGGTATTTCATCTAATCTCTTCCTACCTTCTGGTAAATTAGTGGATGCAGATACCAGATTTCAAAAGATAATAATGAAAGTAGAGAGATTATGGGTGGAATAACTCATCAATCAGCCTTAACATTTGTTTTACTATTAAAATACTTTTATGTACAATTAAGCAGAGCTCTATAACTCACAAAATGTATAAAGAGAAAAATGTAAACAGTAAGCAATGTTTTGAAACAACCCATTTTTAACAAAGAGACAAAGATTCATAATGATAGTTGAAAATACAATTCTAAAAGGAGACAAAGGTGGATTGTGAGCGCCTGACTCGCCAGCAAAGCAGACACCACAACAGGATCCTTCTGCACACGTTTATTGGGAGAGCTTGATTGCAGAGGCAAAAAGACCCTGAGCCCAGAACTGGTGCTGCTTATATAGGCCTAGGAGAGGCGTGTCTCACACCCGATTGGTTATGCTTTCAGCACCTCACAGAACCTCATTAACATGCCTGGGCCAGGCAGTGACTTGGCAAAAAACTTTACTGCATATGTACACATTGGTTGTTTACCCAAACTTATGCGTGGTGGCCAGCGCCACCTTGTAATGGCATATGTGGCTTCCCACAGTGAATAAAACAAGACCAGACATGAGACCAGCATCAAGTTCCATTCAAAGAAGCACAGGTTTTTTGTAGATTTGGCTTCCGAACACTTTGAAGACAATGGAATAAACCTTTAAAATATTATAGTAAATAAGATCAATTGTAATAGGACAAATGTTGTATGTTTTCATTTACTCAAATGATCTGTAAAGCGTTTTACACATGTAAAACGCTTAACACTGGTAGTATGCAGCTGAGAGTGAAGAAAAAATGTATTGCTTTTTAACTGTCATTAAAGTTCTTACACCTTGACTAAGCTATAGAAATATTACATACAATGAGAGAATGTCCATTCATATAAATATATGAATGACACATGTGCAAGCATGCACACACACACACACACACACACACACACACACACAAATACACCCACATAGATGATAGTCTTATAATATTTGACAATTTCATGCAGGTATGAAATTCATTCTGTCACAATCACCACCCATATTCTTTTATCATCTTCCCAACTCATCCCATTATTAGGCATTTGGGGGGGTTGTTTTTATTTAGTCCTTGTTTCATTACATTGAGTGTAGAGGTGATCGTTGGAGCAGAGATGACTCACCAGTGGTTATACTACTGAAGCAGTCATTTTCCTTTTACAAATATTTCTGGTTGAGGAAGGGTATAAGGGAGCATTGAAGAGAGGGACAGCAATCAGGATGTAAAGTGAATTTTGAAAAATGAATATGTATGTCAATATATTTTATGCAGTATATACTCTCAACACAAAATATATTCATAGCAACACTATTCCTACAATTGCATATAGAAGTTGTACACAAGTCAAGTGTCCTTTTTACACTAAAGACATTTATCTTTAATGAGGTAATTGAAATATTGCCCTTCAGAGAAAAATAACATTCTGCCAAAAACCTCATCATCAAAGTAAGTAATATTATAGCAATATTTATGTAAAAATTTAAGCAAAATACAATGAAAATGTAGAAATCTTAAATAAAAATGTTTTATGTTACTCACCTTTTCTTTTGCATGAAATTGCAAAAATTAATCACATAAAATTAATAATAGAGTAGATGTTGATTTGTAATAAACAGAGAAGTGCTATACAGTTATGAGGGTGAAGTAACTGTCTCTATCCTCTCTCAGAGCAGCTATGAATCTCATTGATATTAAGTGATATAAAACAGACAAGACCAATAAAGGGCATACCAGTGATTTTATTACTTCAAAAATTTTTAAAGGGTAAAATAAACCTGGATGTTAGAAGAAAGGCTATCAGTTTTTTTCAATAGAGAAAAAGGGGATTTACTAGTAATTCAGGTGGATTCTGTCTTTGGTCAGTATACTTTATAAGTCTTACACTTTTAGAGAGGTTATCTGAATATTTGGATAATTTATATGCTTTAAAAACTGTATTCTTTTAAAAAGAAGTTATGAGTTTTTAACACTGTACTTGACAATACTATAAAACAAGTATGAAATTGGCACATATCTTTTAATTTAAAAAGTATTTTCCAAAAGAAAAATTTGTTCTTTACCAATAATTGCTCAAGAACAGATAGTTCTTCAATGTTTTATTTCACTTCATATCAATTAGATTCATTGATGCTCTTACAGAGGATAGAGACAGTTACTCCACCCTCATTAGTGCGTAGTACTTCACTGTGTATTTCACATCAGCATCTACTCTATTATTGATTTTATGTGATGTCATATTGGAAGAATAATGTTTGTTTCAAACTTACATGGAGACTAGAAAAGTTGGATGTAGAGTACCTGAATAAGACTTGCCACTGGTACTTGTGGATAAAATATATATTGTATGTACACAGAGGATGCAAGATTAAAGATTTCAAAGTTCAGAACTACACTCATCTCTTAAAAGAATACAGAGATATATTACAGAGTAAGTGTCCTTGCCCTGCCAACAATCTCCATCCACACGATCTCTACATAAGACTATTATAGGTCTCAAATGTTTTCTCAAGGGAAAGAAAGAAAGAGAGAAAGGAAGAAAGAAAAAGGAGAAAGGGAAAAATTTGATGTCATTTGCAGAAATCATGTAAAATTATGCTATCCATTTATATGTGGAATGCTCTAATAAATAATACAAGAAATTTACTTATAATAAATTAAATAAGTGATATGAATCTTTTTCCCTATATTTGAACAGGGTATTTCATCACAAATAAATGTTAGCTGGAACTTTATAGATTTAATCAGAAGATGTGTTTTGCTTGAGTGGCGATTGGTCCATATCAATTTATGTGGCTTTGTTGGCGGGACTACTGTAATGAAGTTCCATGTGTTATTTAGAAACTGACCATGATTAATCTTTTGCAGAGTCACCTGGGAGTTGTGTTTTGATTTGTTTTAAAAAAGTATCACTTTAGAAATCATCCTTTAAAATTTCTTGACAACAGTAGAAAAACAGTAGGCTCCAAAGCATTTAAATTCCACTAAAATTCCGTTTTAGTTCCTTGCTATTTCTATTATTTGTAGGGGGAGAAATAATTGACTCATTAGGTGCCCCAGGAAGCAACAAACAGAATAATTTTAGTCAGCCTTTGTTTAGTAGCACCAGATTTATGAAAACTGATTGGAGTATCCAGAATCCTATACTTTCCTATTCACAGGCTTGGTAGTTAAAACAGACAAGGTAGTTGAATTCAAAAGACATGGATTCTGAAAAAGAACCTATGCTTTAAGCCTCTTGTACAAACATTGCTTGTGAAACACGTTACTCTTCTGCTAATTTGGGAATAGCATCTCCTTTGACAACACAAAGCATGAATTTACTGAATGTTCTTCCTTATTACTGCTTCGTGAAATAAAAATGTTCTCAATTTAAATAACTATTTGCAATCATGTTTTACTAAGTTCGCCTGCTCTGCTCATAGTTTCAAGCCAAGCAGTTATATTCTACACTTTATGACAGTTAATATTAAACCAGTTGAGAATCACCTCTCAGATATGGCAACATATAACTGTCAGGTTCACTCCTCCAGAAGAAACGAATAAAATAAAAATGTCTACTTTCATTGCCATATGCAATTAGTGTGCTTTTTGCTCAAAGAACCTGAGAGAGGAAACTAGATAATTAAAATGAATCAGTACCTTGTTGCCTGGACTACTGTTAGGACATGTTTAGTCTCTTCCCTTCTCAGATAGCACCCAAAGGATATGTTAGTTCCATAATTCATTTATGTGTTTAGTCATACCATTTGTAGGCTTTGATTTGAAGACAACACTGAGTACAGCATCTTTCAGCATTGATAACTGCCTCCACTTACCTTGCATTGTCTCTATTAGACTTGTGCCTACCCTATTTGTTTCTATAGTTCCTGGAATCTCCATCTACACTACCCATATGTTGCCAATACATTACTTCACACAGTATCTTCACCCATGTATATATTGCACACTCTTTTACCATGTGGTATTGCTAGTCATTTTACTTGTACTAACACTTCAAAGGGATTCTTGCTCATGATGCACAGTATAAACACCTTACAAAAAGTATTCACCCAACCTCCCAAGTAGTTACATTTTACATGTTTACCAGATTAGCATATTGCTATAACTTATAAAAAATTCTTAATGTATAGAGTAGAAATATTGAACAAGTGAAATTATTCCTCATCCAGTCTTTCATGACACTAGAAACAAAGGGAATTTCTGATTATGTTTTTTTAAAGTACAACAAACTGCATCTTTCACGAATGGCACAAATTTCTCCTCACTGACACTTCCTTTAATAATTTAAAAATTAATGCTATGCCCTAATCAAAGCATGCTGCTATGCTTAATAGCAGAAGTCTCATATCTCAAGAATCCAGCCCCCTCCCCTCTGCCCTTATCTCCAATGCATCATGTAGACCTTCTCTTCTAAACTTTCTTACCCTAACTCCTTGCTTTATTCCATCCCCCAAATCTAGCAGGACTTCCCTGGGAACATCAGGCCAATCAAGCCAGGGAAGCAGGTAGGCTAAGTTCAGAACCTTACATCTCCCTCCCCTCCACCAGTTTCATTCCCTAAACTCAGGACTTCACCTCAGTCCATACCTCCAGCATGTATTCCCTGAGAACCCTCAGTTAACCTGAAATTTTTCCTCTGCCTAATCATCTCCCCTAAATCCAGTTCCTGAATCTCACCTGCAACATTGTAGCAGACTAACTGCTGTGTCTTTCCTTTCTTTTCTGTCTCATCTCTAGCCAATCAAGATCTTTTCCTACGCAATAATATGAACTAACCAGTACCCCCAGAGCTCATATCTCTAGCTGCATATGTAGCAGAAGATGGCCTAGTCGACCATTACTGGGAAGAGAGACCCCTTGGTCTTGCAAACTTTGTATGTCGCAGTACAGGGGAATGCCAGGGCCAAGAAGCAGGAGTGGGTGGGTAGGGGAGCAGGGCGGGGGGAGGGTATAGGGAACTTTCGGGATAGCATTTGAAATGTATATAAAGAAAATATCTAATAAAAATATATTAAATTTTTTTTAAAAAGTTCTTTTCCTACAATCATTTCTCCAATCCATTTTGTTATCCTAGCCCCCAACTCCATTGTGCATTCTCTGGGAACCCACCAATCAAGTCTGCCAGAAAAGCGTGCAGGCCAGCAAAGCAGATAGGCAAGCTTCAGATCTTACATCTCTCTCTCTTCTCCTTCACATACAATTCCCCACTCAATCCCCAGCTCTGTAGCAGACACCCTGTTGTGGTCTTTGTACACTTTCTCTCCCTTCCCAGGCGATCTAGCTGTCCTTGGTGGAACACCTTGCTTTCCCCGCCTCCTGTGGAACACCTCACCCTCTTCAATAAACACATTTTAACTGGAACTACAAGTGACCACACATATAAGGATCCCAGAAGAACTTCCTACTGGGCAATACAGAGCTACTAAATACTCATAAAAATTAGAGAGGGCAACGTACCTCAATTGGGAGAAAAAGCCAAAAACCAAACAAACAAAATCAAAAACCAAAAAAGAAACAAACAAAAACCCATCAACCCAACAGAGACAACACTAGATATCATTTTCTAAATAAAAACTTCCCAAACTCAGATGTCTAGATACCAACATAAAAACAAAATCAATTACAGTAAAAAAAAAAAAAAGTCATTCTTAGAGCCCAGCAACACTATCACAGCTGGCTCTGAGTACCTCAGCACTGCGAATATGATCGTAGTCCTTAAAGAGGAAACGAATAAATCCCTTAAAGAAATCTGAGACAAACCCAAACAGTGGAAGGAAAAGAAGAAAGCAGTTTAAAACCTGAAAGTGGAAAAAGAATCAATAAAGAAACTCAAACTGAGAGAAATCTGAAAATGAAAAAATTAGGAAGTAGAATGCAAAACTTAGTAGCAAGCCCTATTAATAAAATACACGAGAGGGAAGGAGAATCTCAAGTGCTGAAGAAATGGATATTTCAGTCTAAGAAAATATTAAATATAAACACTCCTACATAAAATATCAAAAAATTCTAGAACACTATGAAAATACTAATTCCAAAAACAATAGGAATAGCAAAAGAAGAAACTCAGGCCAAAGTTTCTTCTTCCATTATTCCTATTATATATATTTCAACAATGTCATAGAAGAAAAGTCTCTACCCTAAATGAAGAGCATTAAAGACCTACAGAATGCCAGGGCCAAAAAGGGGGAGTGGGTGGGTAGGGGAGTTGGGGGGGTGGGTATGGGGGACTTTTGGGATAGCATTGGAAATGTAAATGAGGAAAATACCTAATTAAAAAAAATCACAAAAAAAAGGAGGAAGTGGGCTGAACACCTGCATTCATCTCTCTGGGAAAAAAAAAATAAAAGAAAGAAAGAAATTAGTAAGGTCTAACACCAGTGACCTAACAGCATACAGGAAAGCTCTAGAACACAAAGAAGTAATCACACCCAATATTAGTAGGTGGCAAGAGATAGTCAAGATTGGGCTGGCATCGATAAAATAGAAACAACAAAACAATGCAAGAATCAAGGATACATAGTAAGTTCTTTGAAAAAAGTCAATAAGATTGACAAACACGTATCCAACTTAACTAATGGTAGCAGAAAAGCTCTGAATTAAGAAAACTAGAAATGATATAAGAACAGACCCTGGGGAGCTCCCAAGAATAAATCTTTAGGACAAACGTTTAAAATCCTTTATGCCACCAAATTGGAAAATTAAAAAGAAAGGATAATTTTCTCAGTATATACCACTTATTAAAGTTAACTCAAGATCAGATAAATAATTAAACAGACTTAATATCCCTAGTGAAAAAGAACAGTAATTAAAAACTTCCTAATCAAAAAAATGTCCAAGGTGAGAAGGCTTTAGTGCTGAATACTCCCAAACTTTCAAAGAAGCTAACAATACTCCTCACACGGTTCCACAAAATAGAAACAGAAGTAACATAGTGTGATTTGTTTAATGAGGCCACAATTAACCTGATACCCAGACCAAATAAAGACCCAATGAAGAATGAAAACTACAGGCCAATTTCCCTTTTGAACTTAAATGCAAAAATCCACAATAAAAAAATCTGTGAAATGAATAAAGAAAATATCAAAAAGGTCCATCCTGATCATGTAGGCTTATGGCAAAGTTTTAGGGATAGCTAAACATATGTAAATAGAGAAAAGTCATCCTATCTATCTATCTTATCTATTTTATCTTATCTATCTTATCTATCTATCTTATCTATCCTATCCTGTCTGTCTGTCTGTCTATCTGTCTATCTATCTATCTATCTATCTATCTATCTATCTATCTATCTATCTACCTACCTACCTACCTACCTACCTATCCATCCATCTAAACAAACAAAACAAAAACAATGACCATCTTGTTAGGTGAAGAAAAGGCCTTTGATAAAATCCAACACCCCTTCACAATAATTTTCCTGTGCCGCTTAGATGCTTAGATGTAGAGCTGAGTCAGCAGGTTCTGACTAGCTGCCCTTAATGGCCCACACATGCTGAGCAGGGACTTCAGCACTTACTAACCCCAGAACCTGCCTGACATCTGGAGTGGAACAAAGACAGAGCATGTGATCAGTGCAGCCAATTGCTGATGTCATGTCTGAGGGGACATGGGCAGACGGTATAAAGGCACTCTAACAATAAATGTGTCTGCTTCTGCTTCTCACCTGGTTCCTGGAAACTGTGTTGTTGATTCCATGACTTCTTACTTCCCACCTCAAAGGACCTTCTGGGGGGCCAAGGGCTAGGACAACAGACAGGGATATAAGAGGCATACCTAAATGAGGAAAAGGCAGTTTACAGGAAATCCTTAGCTAACATCAACTTAAATGAAGAGAAATTCAAGAAACAATCCCACTAAAACCGGGAAAACGAAATGTCTCCTACTTGAATAAGGATTCTGAAATTTATCTTTGCAGAGGGAAAAGAAAAATCTACTTAAAAATATATTGTCTTTCACTCCTCTTTATCATGTTCAAACCATGGATAAACATTAAAATTGTTTCCCAAACCGATTATTTCCCAGCACACAGGAGATTATGTTGTACTCTGGGCCTATTTGCTTACAGGAACAGATTCTAAGCATGGAAGTTATCAAATGAAATACAACTATGAGAACTTCATAACTGTCATTGGTGTCTCTTTATAGAAGAAAGGCTCAGTAAAACTTAAAATACAGAAACACGGGAAGGATTAAAACCACACTTCACTTTTGCCACATAGTTTTCCTATAGCCTATAAGATGCTGCTAGGTCTATGCAGGTTGCTGGCTCTGCAGAGGTGAATACTTCGGTTAAGGCTCCTATTTCTGTAGAAATGAGCCAATGAATGGTGTGATGAGGAAAAATCAACTCCTCAACTAGGTATGATAAATGCCATTAAATAAAATTTCGAAGGAAAATGGTGTAGCCACTGTGATCAAGTGCATGGCTCTTCATATGTGCAGCTACATAACAATTCTGAATGCAGAATAGCAGTGGCCTCTGCCTGGTGTTTTACTCCATACATGTATATGATGCTCATTATTGCAGGTGAGAAACCCAGTTTCTTTGAATTCGCAACCATTGTCTGGTTATGATCCCTATAACAATGTGCACACATCAAAGCAGAACTCATTTCAAAGCCTTTTTGAATTAAATTAAATATCTGAAGCACCACAAGCACGTCTGCCTAAAAATAGCCGAGGCTTGCTGAATTCCTTTCATCTAATGCCTTGTTCTGACAAAAAGGTAATCGAAGTGTTCTTGCATGACTTCTCCCTCTCATATTCATGTCATCTTATTGGTAATGGTTCTGTCTGACTCTGGCTGCTTCTGTTATCATCCAGCATTGTATTAGTTGAAACCAAATTTGAGACAGTAAACATTAACCCTGATACAGAAGATAAGCCTGACTGAAGGATAAGGCTACATTAAGCTATTTAATCTATATATCATTTATAAATTAAGCTGCAGAACACATAAGAAACACTATGCAAAACTAAATATATATATTGATGTTTTAATGCATATTAAAATAAATTATTAATATGCTGTGTATTGTGAGAAAACTGATACCCTTCAATCTGGCTGTTTCTTACTTCTGTGAAGTATCATTTTGTTAATGACTAACCAACCTGTGAATGTTTACCACCTAATATATTCTATTCTGTTGGTGGTTTAGTCTCAGGGAGCCCCCAAAGCTCCAGGATAATTGATTCTGTTGGTCTTCCTGTGCAGTCCTATCCTCTTCAAGTCTGAAAAATCAAGCTATAATACACAGATTCAAAGAATACAAATAACAAGGAGTGTCCAATGGAAGATGCTTGAAGCTTTCTTGAAAAGGTATATATATATATATGAGGTGGAAAGAGAGAGGGAACTGGGTGGGAGAGGGGAACAGGCAGTGAACCAGAGCAGGTGGAAATTGATGATTCGTGGCCGGGGGAGGGGGGAATTTCTAGGATATGCCAGAGACCTGATTTGTTAGAGGTCCCAAGGAGACCTCTATGGTGGTGACACTAGCTGAGATTTCTAGCAGAATGGGATACAGCTTCTGAAGTGGCCTCTTACTGTAAAAGGGAAAGGCTTCCAGTAGAGGTATAAGGACACCAACATACTCACAAAACCTTTGACACAAAATATATCCTGCCTACAAGATGTGCAGGGACAAAGATAAAGGAAAGACTAAGGGAATGACTAACGAATGACTGGTCCAAATTGAGCCCCATCTGATGAGCAAGAACCAATCTCTGACATGATTAATAATAGTCTGTTACACTTGCAGAGAGGAGCCTAACATAACTGTCCTCTGAAAGTCTCCACGCATCAGTAAATGGAGATAGACATGGAGACCCACACACAAATATTAGACAGAGCTCAGGGAGCCTTGTGTGGAAAAGTTAGGGGAAGGATTGAGGAACCTGAAGCCTGATTTTAGTTTCCAGCACTACACACTGTAGATATGGTGACACACACAAGGCCAGCAGTCAGGAAAGGAAAGGATAGGAAAGGAAAGGAAAGGAAAGGAAAGGAAAGGAAAGGAAAGGAAAGGAAAGGAAAGGAAAGGAAGGAGGGTCAGAAGTAAAGGTTACTGTCTGATACAAATAGAGTTCTCGGCTAGGTGAACCAGATAACTTTTCTCAAAATGAAAAATGAATGTAGAAATATATTTGATCCCTCATGATTTTTCTGTTATAGTATGGAGTGTGTACACATGCAATTCATGAATAAACATCCACAACTTAGGCTAACATTGTTAATGCCAAAAACTTCTTTGAAAATATTAAGATCAAACCTATGATAGGTTGGAAATTAAAAGACATGCTGTGCTCCCAGTCAGTAGGGAATACAAAATGGCTTTACCTTTATAAAAATGTCAGCATGGAACTCTCGAAGGCAGTAAATTAAAGGTGTCATATAATATGCCCCTTGCATGCAAAGTGTCAGTCCACCAATTAATGACTTACTTGTAAGTGTCACTGAATGCTAATTTTAAATGATTTTAGGATCCTGTACATTTTTATTGATGAATGTGTCAAGGAGGTGCAAGTCCTGAATAATTGTACAAGCATCAGTACACCACAAACAAAAGCTTGTAAAGTGGGCTTACAAAGCAGAGAGATTAAATGTCAGTTTTGTTTCAATGTCCCATCAAGAATGGATGTCTGCTCCGAGCATGTATGGTATGTAAGCACTGTGGCATGCTTTACAGCATATTTTTTTTTAGTTAGTTATTTGATATGTTTGGTATTCTATAAAGTTTTCAAATACAAAATGGGAAGGGAATCGTGTGTATGTGTGTCCTTGTTTCTGTGTGGAAAGTAAGCAAACTATCCCACAGTTGTTTATGAAGAGATTGGTCCTGATTTATTATTATAATTGCTCTTGCTCTTTTTTCTCCTTAGAGGAAAAATAGAATTATGAATTTTCTCTACTCTGCTGAATCAGAGAAAATACTTTAAGTGGTAATGGACCTAAATAGATGCAACCATTATAGAATAACAGATATCTTTTAAGCATATGTATGTGAAGACTACTTAAAAGAAGGTAGGATCATTTAGGAGATAGACTTATGGGCATTTTAGAGTGTGTTTCCAGATTTGACTAACTCATTTGGGAGATTGACCCCAAATGTGCGTGGCATCTTTCAACGTGCTGGGATCCTTGGTTAAATATAAGAAGAAAGGAAGGGAGCACCGACATTCATCACATCAATCTTGCTTGTAGAAACATTGTGACCATCTGCCTCAGGCTTCTGTTGCCATGACTTCCACAGGACTGTACAGTGTATCTTAAACTGAGATCAAAAAAGGAATCCTTTCCTTCCATAAGTTATCATTCTCTGACAACAATGAGAATGCAATGTAATACACACAATTAGGACCAGAAGGGGAGTTACTGTGATGATAACACAATGTTGTGTTTCTTAGGACTTTGGAAATTTTTAAAAATGTTTCCCATTGTTTTCTTTTTAATTGAGAATATTTTTTATCTCACATAATATACTCTGCTTACGGAAAACATAATCTGCCTTTAACTCCTTACTCTAAATTCTTCCCACTTTCCCACATAGGCAGATCCTCTCCATCTCTGTCTCTCATTAGAAAAGAAAATGGATTCTAGGGGATAATAGTAAAATATTAAAAAGTAGAATAAGATAAAGTAAAACCTATCACATCAGAGTTATACAACACAAACCAACAAAAGGAAAATAATCCTGAAGAAGGCACAAGAATCAGAGACTCGTTTATTCACACATTCAGTCATCCCATAAAAATACTAAACTAGAGGTCACAATAGATATTTATGAGGTGACTCATGTATAGACCCTGGGCATGCTGCCCCAGTCTCTGTGCGTTCTTATAAGCTTTGCTAATGTTGATTTAGAGGGCCCTGTTTTCTTGTTGTCTTCTATACTGTTTGGCTCTTTATTATTCCAAATCTTCTTCTCTGGGGTTTTCTGAGCCCCGATGGGAGAGATTTGATGGAAATACTTGATGTATGTAAGAGTGTTCCAAGGTCTCTTATTTTCTGCATAATCTTTGGGCTATGGGTCTTTGTATTCATTTTCATATGTTGCAGGAGGACCATTCTCTCATAACAATTGAGCGGGGCACTAATCTATTAGTAGAATAGAATGTTATTAGGAATCATTTTATATGTTTTTTTAAAAAGGAATGTTGAAGTGTTGAGAACTTTGGGCTAGAAACGCCAGAGAATCTTAACAGGTTAAGAGAACTGAATTGGCAATAAAATCAGCATCTGGGGGACAAGAATGAAAAGAAAAATATCAGAAGTGTCCTGGCTCATGATGTCACAGAAGGACACTGAGTTACATTTACATTCTAGCAAAGAATTTGGCAGGCTTCTGTACATCTTGTCCAGTTGATTGAGGCTGAGTCCACAAGCACGTGTTGAGTCCCTGTGCCTAGTAACAGGAATGAATGAGTTGAGCATCAGTATCCACATTCTGTTTCCCGATTGGAAAAGCTCCCCTCACCTCTTTTAGGGTTTCCCATTATGACCAAGTATCTTCGAAATTGTGAGCCATATAAACCTTTCCCTGCTTACATTGCTTTCCTCACATATTCTGCTATAGCACAAAGTGCAAAAGAAAAGGAAGTGACACAATACCATATATTAGAAAAATGCTTATTATCTTAGGTTTCTAATTCATCCCAAAGATTGCAGCGCTCTTTCCCAGTTTTCTCTCCCTCCGGTTCCCCTTCCCACCCCTACTCCCACCCTGTTACCTCCATCCATCCATCCATCCATCCATCCATCCATCCATCCATCTCCAATATTTCCTCTTCTAAGTAAAATTCAACCATCCCCACTTGGGCCCTCCTTCTTACTTAGCATCTTTGCATTGATGTATTTTTGCATGAACTGTACTTTATGGCTAATATCCACTATTAAGTGAGTATATATCATGTTTGTCTTTCTGGGTCTGGATTACCTCACTCAAGATAATATTCCCTAGTTCCACTGATTTTTCTTAAATTATCATGATGTCATGGATTTTAATAGCACCATTGTGTTGATGCACCATATTTTCATTATCCATTCTCCTGTTGAGGGACATCTAGGTTGTTTCTAGTTTCTGTCTATTATGAGTAAACCTGCTATGAACATAGTTAAACAAGTGGTCTTGTGTTATGGGGGAGGATCTAGATGTATTCCTAGAAGTGGTATAGCTGAATCTTGGGGAGAACCATTTCCAATTTACTGAGAAAACATCAAATAGATTTCCAAAGTGGGTTTACAAGTCCAGCAATGGGAGAGTGTTCCCCTTGCTCCACATACTCACCAGCACGTGCTGTCACTTTGAATTTTTTTTTTTATCTTAACCATTCTGACAGGTGTGGGTGGAATTTCAGAGTTGTTTTGATTTTTATTTTCCTTATGATTAAGTACGGTGAAAATTTCTTTAAGTGCTTCTCAGCCATTAGAGATTCCTTTGTTGAGAATTCTCTGTTTAGATCTGCCCTGCATTTTTAATTGGGCTACTTGATTTGCTGATTTGATTTACTTAAGTTCTCTATATATTTTGTGCATCATCTGTCTGTCAGACGTAGGATGGATGAATATTTTTTTCTCATTCCAGAGGATGATGCTTTGTCCTTTTGACAGTGTCCTTTGCCTAACAGAAGATTTCAGTTTCATGAGGTCCCATTTATTAATTTTTGATCTAAGTGCCTGAGCTGTTGATATTCTGTTTAGGAAGTTGTCTCCTGTGCCAATGCATTCAAGGCCATTCTCCACTTTCTCTTGTATCAGATTTAGTTTTATGTTGAGGTCTTCAATCTATGTAGACATGAATTTTGTGCAGAATGATAGATATGAGTCTATTTGCATTTTTCTATGTGCAGACATCCAGTTAGACCAACATTAGTTGAAGATGCCTTCCTTTTTTCCTTGTATGGCTTTGGTTCTTTGTTGAAAATCAAGTGTTTATGTTATGTGGGTTTATTTATGGATCTCCTATTTGATTCCTTTAATCAACTTTTCTGTTTTTATGCCAATACCATGCAGTTTTTATTACTCTGTAATACAACCTAAAATCATGGATGGTGATACCTCCAGGAGTTCTTTTATTGTTCGGGATTTTTTTTTAACTATCCTGGGTCTCTTGGTTTTCCTTATGATGTTTAGTATTTTTTTTCATGATCTCTAAAGAATTGTGTTCAAATTTTCATGGGAATTACATAGAATCTGTAGGACTTGCTAAGATCCTAGGACAGTGGAAATTCCTAAGAGTCTAGGAATCTGAAATGGACATCTTATATAACCACAAAAGTCTTCCAATGGAGAGATTGTGACACCAACCCTGCCACAAAATCTGGAACCTACAATTTTCCCTGCCACCAAAATGTGCAGAAATAAAGATGCAGCAGTAACTGAAGGAATGGCCAGCCACCGACTGACACAACTTGAGACCTGTGTCATGAGAGAGAACTTACCCCTGATACTATTAATAATATTCGGTTATACTACCAGACATGAGCTTAGCATGACTGTCATCTGAGAGGCTTCAACCAGCAGCAGATGGAAACAGATAGAGAGACCCACAGCAAAATAGTAGGTAGATCTCAGAGAATCTTATGGAAAAGGTTGAGAAAGGATTGAAGGAGTCAGAGAGGACTCAACTAACCTGAGTCCATGGAGCCTCACAGAAACTGAACCACCAACCAGCAAGTATGCATGGGACAGACATAAGGCCCCCATCCATATGTAACAGTTATTCAGTGTGATCTTCATATGGGAGCCCTAACAGAAGGAGCAAGAGCTATCCCTGATTCTGTTGCCAGTCCTTGGATCCCTTTCCCCTGAACTGCAACTTGATATGGCAAGGACGGCTGATATCCCTGGGAAGCTTCCATTCTTGGAGGGGATACCGAGGGCTGGAGACCAGGTGAGGAGAAGGCCAGAGGAGAAGAGGGAGCAGAAGCTTTGATTGATAAGGATGTAAAGTAAATGAATTAATAAAAGGTTTATTTTATCCTAATCAAGATTATTCAACACTTTTGTTACATGTATATCAATTGTATGTAAATTTTTTGTACAATCATTTATTTATTTTATAGTATTTTTGCCTACACATGTTTATAAAATTATATTACAAATAAAGTATCTCAAGTAAAATATTGTAGAATTTCAAATACCATATAAAGTTAATGAATAATTAAATGGCTACACTGACTAGAGTATGACCAGTAATGTATCTTGTTTTATAAATGAGTATCCAAGAATCCTTAGTGTTTCCCATTGTTTTCAGCATAAGAATCTTTACCCTAACGTGTTGAGTCTCCTTGACCATCTCTCACTGAGAGGAGTAACACTTTAGAAACTCACTAACTGACACGTCAACATTCAACTTAAAATAAGACAATGACTTTGATACTAGAATACTGTAGAATGTTTGCCAAAATCTGACCATAAAAATCAATGTTTTATTTGTTCTGTTTTCATTTAGTTTTATCCCACTTCTCTGTGTTCCAGCGTACTGGCCATTGTTGAAGTGTCATATTTTTATAGTGTGTGTGTTTCTTGACTCAGGAGAATACCAGCTCTGTTCTATCTTCCTACCTCATCCATTCATGTGCTTGACAAATGTCTTTTATGTAACTAGAGGTCACTTTCTATTCCTGGAACTTGAGTTGTTTTTCCTAAAGGGAACCCCACTGATACTGCCTTCTACACTATGCAAGCAAATTTCTCTCCTTTCGTTCATAGTCATGGTGTTGGTCGTGGTGATGCTAGTGAGTGTATACTGTGTGTAAGAGTATTCATGTGTGTTTGCATATGTGTAGGCCCAAAATTAACTCAGATTCCTCCTTGGCTGCTCCCCTCTCTATTGATTGATGCAGTGCTTCTTGCTCATGTGTCTGGCTGGTATAACTAGCCAGCTTGTCTAGGAACACTCCGTCTCTGTCTCCTGAACACTGAACCAGCAGGCAGGCTCCCTCATCTAACCAGCTTTTACTCACATTCTGAGGATATAAATTATAATCCTCATGCTTACATAGAAAGAACTTTATGTGTTGAGCCATCTTCAGCACCCACATTTCGCATGTTAAGTATTTCTAATAATCTCCTTGATGGTGAGTACAACATGTTTAAAATTAACATTATTAACTTATTGCTAATGATTACTTAATAATAATGTATAAATTAAATATGAATTATACCTCTGGATCCTACTAAATTACTACTATATGTAGTAGATGTAGTTACTATTACACATAACCAAGGACAAATACGTTGAACAGATTTTTAAATATACAACTGATGTTCTACAAATACTGTTGAAGTAGACAGTCCTAACTGTTTCATCTCTACAGCTTTTCCCCCTTTAATTTACTTTCCTCTTCCTATTGCAAATTATATCTGGTACATTTACAAAAAAATTAATTACATGTGTTTACTCATTTATAAAATTTGATATAAAGAAAGAATGAAATAGGTAACCTATTGTTTCTGACATGTTATCAAGTAAATATTTTCTTTTATATATTAGATATTTTCTTTATTTACATTTCAAATGTTATCCCCTTTCCTAGTTTCCCTTCCAAAAATCCCCTATCTCCTCTCTCCCCCTGTTCACCAACCCTCCCACTCCTGCTTCCTGGCCTTGACATTTCCCTATACTGGGGCATAGAACCATCACAGGACCAGGGGCCTCTCCTCCCATTGATGTCTGACTAGGGCATCTACTACATATGTAGCTATATACGTAGCTAGAGCCGTGAGTCCCACCATGTGTTTTCTTTGATTGGAGGTTTAGTCCCAGTGGGGGTACTGGTTAGTTCATATTGTTGTTCTTCCTATGGGGCTGCAAACCCCTTCAGCTCCTTGGGTACTTTCTCTAGCACCTGTGCTCTGTCCAGTGGATGGCTCTGAGCATCCACTTCTGTATTTGTCAGGCATTGGCAGAGCCTCTCAGGAGACAGCTATATCAGGCTACTGTCAGCAAGCTCTTGTTGGTATCCACAATAGGGTCTGGTTTTGGTGATTGTACATGGGATGGATCCTCAGGTGGGGCAGTCTCTGGATGGTCATTCCTTCAGTCTTCGCTCTGAACTTTGTCTCTATAACTCCTTCCATGGGTATTTTGTCCCCCCCTACTAAGAAGGATTGATGTATCCACACTTTGGTCTTCCTTCTTCTTGAGTTTCATGTGTTTTACAAATTGTATCTTGAGTATTCTGAGATTCTGGGTTAATATCCACTTATCAGTGTGTGCATATCATGTGTGTTCTTTTGTGATTGGGTTACCTGATTCCTGTATGCATGTTTGTACATTAGACTTACAATTCACACAGTAAATTAGATGTTGCTTTATGAACATTTCATCATGTTCAGCCATAAGTTAACCTTGTTTGTTGACAAACATCACTAACATTGTGGTAGTAAGATCATTCTCATCTCTGCTGCTACAACTGGCACATCTACTGTCAAGACACTGGATAACAGAGCCAAAAATAGCTATTGAGAAATTAGCTTTAACTATAGAAGATGGTAAGTTTTAACTGGAGAGTTTAAAGTTAATTAAAATAATAGAAGTTAAAACAAAACAGCACAAAAAATAATATCAACTACAATTAAATAACAATGAGAAGAGCTTTTTTTGTGAGACTGCTTATCCTCTGATCTCACTATTTGCAGGTGTCATTATTTCTTCCAAATAGAAAAGGTGCTAATATCTGTTTCTATTCTCTACAAATGACCATTTTTCTCTGTGATATAATGACAATTATTTCTTAACATTTTTGAGCATAATTTAGTAGATCATGCTTTAATAAGATTTCTATCCCTTGATACCATCCATTCTTGCTAATGTCCTTGGCACATGAGAATTTTAGAGTTTTCACCAAGCTCTCCTCCGTCAGTGATACATAAAGAGATTTATGTGCAAAAGAAATTATTAATATTAATGAGATTAGCACTCATAAATCTGACGTTACTGCTGATAGAGTAGATTCTGGAAACAGTAAAACTCTTTACATTAATTATGGAGCAAATCTAGTTACTTTGTCAAATGTATAAATACATAGCACAGTTAAGTAGTGAAATAATTAACATACTAATAATTAGTTAAAGTCATAAAATTTTACTAACTATGATAATAAAGTATTTTAAACAATTACCCTTTTCATTTTGACAACTATTTTTCTTTTTATCTTTGAGTTTATTTTTAAATAGGAAATGGTATAGCTTCTCTAGCTATTGTGTAAAGGACTGGTACTCCTCAAGGGTCTTCATTAGCAAGGGTGTTGATCTCCATTCAATACATGCTTTACTATGTCTAATCATGACTGGAATATTTCTTCTGATGTGAAAATCTGCCATTTCTTGGCATCCTCAATTCTGAGTTTACACACAGACACACACACACATGCATTTGTACAATTTTATTGTTTTACAATCCAAGAGCACACTAGGAAGAAAAAAGGTTATAGAACTAATAAAAAAAGTTATGAATTAGTCATTCTCTAAAAGTGTTTCCACATTTATTGAGCAACTATTGTTTAAACACAGGTAAAGAGATTTCTTACTGCCTTAAAGAAGTCTCACACTAAGTAAGTAGCAGAGCAAATATATTGTGAAATGTGTATATAATGAAAATGGAGAACAATAATTTCATGGAGATTTGATGCTGACAATATAATTTTAGAGAATGCAGACACAGCTGCAAGAAGCTTCTTATTTATCACTCCATACCAATTAACTTGTTTTTATGAGAGTAAGGATTTTAATTTGTAGATATTTGAACTAAACTTATCAGGTTAAAAAACAAATATGATTTTATTCTTTTAGCCACATCATACAACAAGGAAATCATGAGCATTTGTGGGTCTCTGTGTTTGTATGTGTGTGTGTGTGTGTGTGTGTGTGTGTATGTGTATGTGTTTGTGTCTGAGTCTGTGTGTGTGTAAGGAAGTTGCAGTATAATAACTCCTCACATTACTGTAACCTAATATATAACAAGAAGAAGTCAATGGAGGAAAATTTTGTTTTGGTTATAAAAATATTTGTTTGGTTATCTCCATCATAGAGATGAAGTTCTGCCTTCAGGAACTTGAGGCAACTAATCACATTACACCAGCAGTTAGGAACCAGAAAGGGATGGATCCTGGCACTCAGCTAGCCTTCCAGTTGTATTCAGTGTAGGACCCCATGGCATGAACTGTCATCTATGGTGGGCTTTCTTCCAACCATGATTAACTTCATCTAGATACACTGTCATAGATATGATCAGAGGTTTCTTTCTGTAGTTTTTCCAGTTTAGGAAACCTTCCTTAAAATGAATTTGCATTTTTATATGCTTCCTCTTATAGGTGGAATTTTGCATGAGGATAATTTTCCTGTTTTTCTGGTCCTGGACAAAGTGCCACATTTCTCTTCAATACTTCTAAGGGTAGCGATTATAATAGTTTTGAAGCCTCCTTGTCTATAAGAGTAAACATTGTAGTCACTAAATTGTACATTTCCTATTGCTCTGATTTGCTCTCCTCTGCTGACCTAGACGAGATCAGTAGACAGTAACAATAGCAGACCCTGAGTGCTATCTTTCCTGCTTTGAAATACTTTCCACCAGAAAAAATTAGCATGTTTCTCTTATAATCATGCTTACTCAGGATATAAAGATCTGGAAGGCAGGTTCTTTAACAAAATGTTGCAAGAATGGCCTCTAGTCAAGTTTCTGATGGACTGTTTTTTTCTCCTCTCCAACCTCATAAAATGAGTTTCTACCTTCTGTATTCTTCTGAGTGGTCTAATCTTCTCACTTCCCAACAGAAAGGCCTTTTAACTCTACTCACAGAACTCTAGGACTTCTCAGGCCCAACATTCCAAACTCTTTTATGTCCTTTTCATAAACCAGTTCCAAGTGTTAAGAATCTAGTGTTAAGTGTTAAAAGTGTTAAGTGTTAAAGTATGATCAGCTTTATCACAATGGCCCTGCTTTTCAAAACCAGTTTTATGAATTGTTTATTATCTCAATGATATGACCAAACACACAAGAAACAATTGATGGATGAAGGTTTTGCTTTGGCCTTCACTTCCATACAAGTGAAAAAGTTATGATGATAAGAACTTGAGGCAGCTGCATACAATGTATCAACCAAAGCAGAAAGAGATGGCTGTTATTGCTCAGGCTAGATAACTCTTTTTGTTCAGTCTAGTGGCCAAATAATAGAATGTGCCATCCATATTTATAGGCCTCTTCCAAACTCAGTTACACTAAAATCCCTCACAGATATACCCAGAGGTCTGCTTCCATGGTGACTCTAAACCCTATCACAGAAACATATTGAACACAGAACGAAGATAGAAAATTATTGGGTCTGCTTATGGAGACACAGAAGACTAAACAGTGCATGTAATAAGACCACACTCCATCTTATCCCTCTAAATGGATTTCTCATTCCTAATCCCTAATCCTGTCACTCATGCTGTCTTTCTGATGGTAGTCTCAAAAATATACATATCTGCATGATAGAGCTATCTGAATCTTCCCATCAGGTCTCACTGCAAGCATTACCTGGCCTTCAAATGGCATTCCCAGCCAATGCTTGTGGGCTTCCCTGTGCTTGGCTTTCACCTTATCCTGATACTCCAGATGGATGATCTCCCACAGTTACCTGAGCCTACAATTCCTCTACATGTGGATACAATAAAAGCTGCTTTCTAAAGCTCAGTTTATTGTTTTCCCTGTGACTGTTCTTTCAGCCTTCAAATGCCAGCTCAAAGGCCACTGTATTCATTTCTCTTTGCTGATATAACAAATTACCATAAATTTTGTGCCTTATAATAAGAAAAAAATACAGTTATAGAAGTAAATTCTGAAATGAATTTGCCTAATACAAAGCCATGTGCACCTGGCAGTTCCCTGAGTTCTAGGATGAAATCTTTTCATTGTAGTTTCCACTTCTCTGAAAATCAACTGTGCACTTTGTCTCACAGTCCTTTCCAAGGTCATCAAATACTCCATATTAGTCATTCAACTACTAGGTCCTTAATCACATTTGCATAATCCATTCTGTAAATGCCAGGTAGCCTAGCCCATCACATGTTTTAAGGATTGCTTCATAGAAGCCCTTTGGAATGGGTATATCTCTGTAAAGATTTATTTCACTGAAATATCTCCACATATTTTTCTTTCAATTAGGGAATTGCTTAGTCTCTGATGAAAATTCCACTCCTGGAATACACACATCTACTCTTCATCTCTAGTCTTTCAGAAAGAGAGTGGTAGTGTAAGTATTCCTCTGATTATCAAGGTCATATGGCCTCATTGAACACTTTCATCAACTAAAAAGATAAAAAAGCTAGCTTGGTTTTGTAGGAACATTTCCACAGAGAAATATTACAGTTCATTCCATAAGAAGACATGTGTCCGCATACTCTTAGACATTTGACTTTCCCTGTTCTATAACTAGTTTTTGTCACAATTCCCCGAATAAGACACTAAAGTTATTTAGGTTGTGGTCCACACCTGCACAATGTTGTAAATCGAGTGTCTTGAAATGATGTTTGTCTAACTAGAAATTTTTATTTCGAGAAAAAGAATCTCAGCTATCTTTAAGGAGAAATGTCAACTTTATGTTTATGAAACTAACCACAAAGGAGAGATAGCCAAGACAGACTAGATAACACACAAAGTATATGTTCTGTTAGAGCCTTGATGGCAGGAGAATCCCTACAAATCCATGCGGTTGTTTGGTATATTTTTAACCCCATTGTCCTAAAACATCTCTGCTATCAGTATTAATTCCTTTCTTTTCCCTCAAAAATTAACAAATGGAAAAATAAGAGGGCACAATGTCCTAAAAACAAAGGAGAGAAAAAATGAGATTCCAAATGAATAGCCTTTTAATTTACTTCCAGAATACAGTAATTGCAGGTATCAGAATCCATTTGGAAGTGTAAATCTTCACACCGATCTCAGTTATGAATTCCTCTCTAGGTTCATTTTAGGATATTAGAGTGCATGACAAATTTAAAGTCAAATATATCCCAGTGGCTTAATGAAGAATCATACACTAAGAGGTTTCAAGAATACAGTAAGGTGTTTTCATTTTGTTTTACTACCACAAAAATATAAATTAATTTATATCCTTAACTGATGTCATGTCTATCTATGAATGCTCAGAGATATTTTACACTTTCTATTAAAATTTTTAATGAACAATATACAATTCAGCATCAGAAATAAGAAGGCTCTCCATTATTTTTATCTCCTTAAGGACTGAAGTGAGTCATGTGACAAGATTTTGTGTGGCCGATTCACAGAATATTATAATGTCCCTCTTTATTTTTGATAACAGGGAAAAAGGAAAGCTATAAATTTTCACTGACATCAATCATTATTCACTATTATATGTTCCAGATAAGGTTTATGATGATATAAACACTGACAGAATACTCATTATAAAAGTAATCTTCAGTACATTTAATGATTGATCTATAAGAAAAAATATTTGTTTTAAGAATTTAAACATGATTTCCTCTGTATAATACAATAAATGGTTAAATTATGAAACTACAAAACTGCTCTTTATTTACTTTGTGTGACTTTATTCTGGGGGGAAAATAAGAATGTCTGTTTAAGTAATTGAACAGAATTTTCTAGAATGTAAAATGAACACTGTACAACAGAAATATATTTGATTGATTCAGCTATCAGAAGCTCTTAAAACTAAGGATTATGACAGATGATTTATGCTTAACATTAAGTTTTGGAACTCAACACTTGCCTGGGGAAAGGTCTGTTGTTTGCCCCAACGATTCAGTCCACAGCCTACAAGTTCACCCTTGCGAGCTGAGTAGAAGGGTAGCTAGCACCAAGAACAAGGTGTTGTGTAGGTGCCTGGAGTGCCCTTGGAAACACACATTAACTGAATAGGGCCAGTCCTAGACATGCAACCCAAATGGAGTTACAGTAGCCCATTTTTTGTTTGCCCTGCTAGGGAGATGGACAATGCAGGCTACAAGCACAAAGGTTGAGCCTGGCAAGCATCAGAGTAGCAGACATCAAGAGCAGAAAGTTGTGCATCAGCCAGGAGCTCACACAGAACCTGCCTCCAGATGCCCTGCCTAGCTATAACATCATCCTGACTCAGCAACAGCAGGATATCTGGGACAAATCTTGAAAAGGGTCCAGAATTTCTGGTGCTTCAGAAACCACAAATGTTAAAGGAGACCAATGGCTAATTGCAATAAATACTTGCATGTAAGGCTATTTGGGTAACATAAATACAAATATACATACATGCATACATATATACATGCATACATAAATACATACATACATGCATGCATGCATACATACATACATACATACATACATACATGTACACACACTGAAGTTTCCAATACCACTATGAGGAACAAATATTTGATGAAGAAGTGGGACAGATAGAGAACTAGGAAGGTGAGTGAGCAGTGGAGAGAGGTAGAACTAGAGAAGTCACAGCAGTAGCAACTGTGACAGAAGTCTGGTGGACAGGAGAACACTGCATTGTAGAGTAGGGATGATAGATAGGATGGGATGTAGAAACCTGTAACTTGCACAGAATAAGCTCGTGAATACACTGCCCAGGACATCATTGATCAGCCTGGTTCTGAGCAACAAAGGGTTGGCAGAGGTGAACAATTCATTTTTAAAATTGGACATGCTCAAAAGACCTCTATGGTCTGTGCTGTCCCAGTGGCTAATTTTGTATCTGTGGTCTGCTGCCCTAGGCAATGTTGAAGTCAATGGCCATGTCTGGGTCCTTGGTCCTACTACAGCTGGTTTCTGTGTTCATAGCCCATCTTACCACTGAGAACCATGCAGATATTCCTGGCCAGTGCTTCAGCTTGAAGCCATCTTCATGTTCTTGGACTGTACTGCTGGTGAGGGCAGTAATGGTATCTTAGACAGAAAGCCATTGAAGCGAACTCTCAAAAAATTTGACAAAGAGACTGAAATATAGCTCTCTGTAATTGATGGTCGCTGACAGGGGTGTGGGTAGGGAAAGAATTTAGTTTAGTTTAAGGGGCTGGCTATTGGTAGCCATACTCCTATGAGCTTCTGGTTTACCATACTCCTATGAGCAACACAATTTGGACTTTTAAAAAATGTTTTTCTGTGTGTGTGTGTGTATGTGTGTGTGTGTGTGTGTGTGTGTGTGTGTATTGTGTGACTCATGGTGGTTTGGGGCAGAGTTTGGAGGACTTGGATGTGTTTATGTATGAGGTTCATGAAGTGAAATTATCAAATGATCAATAAAAATATTACAAAAAAGGAAACTGTGGCACATATAAAATGGAATACTGTTTAGCTGTAAAGTAAAATAAAATTATAAAAATTTCAAGTTAATGTCAGAGGCTGGCAAATATTATACTAGATGTGGTTACCCAGACCTCGCTACCACTAAGGGAGTATGAGAAAAACTGTGTTGGATTTTTTTTTTCAACATGAGATAATGATGCTATACCCTCTAAAACATAGGCTGCCTGACCAAAGTAGACATACCAGGCCAGGGAAAGGTCCTTTCAAGTTGATGGTTGGGGAAATATGAGTATCTGGAATCAAATTGCTCTACTGCTAAAGAACCCACACACTTTAGACAGAGGATTTTGAGGAACCAAGCTGGAGATGATATGGGGACTTCCTCCTCAAGACTGGCTCTTATAGTACTAGTAGGTGCTAAGCCAGCTGTCAAGGAGAAAGAATAGCCTGTTGTATAGCCTACATACAACAATGACTGGCCTTAAAAGATATTTCTAATGCGTCAATAGTAGTATAATTATCTTTGTCACAAACAACAACTGTCTAATTTAAGACTTAATGATTATGAAGATATTAATTCTGATATTATAAAACAGACAAATTACTCATTGGTGGAAAGGTCTTAAACCAAAGAAAAGAAGCTATTATTCCCAGCTTCCAGTCCAATATAATTTCTTATTGTATTCTAAATATTTATCCTTATACTCGTCAAGTGTGGTTTTCACCCTCTGATCAAAGAAACATTTTTAGCCACAAATAGAGACCATCACAGAGATCCATGAGTGATAAAAGGGCAGATAATAAGCCGTGGGATTCACTAGCCTAGATGACGTTTAAGTCTGCATCCCTCCCATTTAAGCCTCGGCGGGGGGGGTGGGGAGGGGGTCACAGAAATGGGTTCTCAAAGTTGTAAGTCAATGGTTCAAGACTCCTGCTGGTAGATAATATTCTTGAACATGAAAGGGGAAATAAACCCAAGAAATCTCAATGAATAGCTACCTGAATCAGTTGAAATGCCAAAGAGGACAAGGGAAACTTCACAGGGTTCTACCTCTAGATGAATAACTTCAGGTGGCCAATGGCTTCTGAGAAACAGAGAATCAGTTTCTTTTTCTTGTTATAAAGAGACAGCCTTCTGCCTAGGCTGACTAATCTCAAGTGGTCTGCCATGGACATATGTACATTCCAACAACTCTAAACAGACTCAGCTGGTTGTGTATACTTGTGTGCATACATGTAACAATAATCATTAAAGAGGAGATCACTAATTCAGAAGGGATGGTAAAACACAGCAGATTGAGGAGCATAGGGGAGAGTAGAAAAGTTGTAGGTGTAGTACTGACATAAGAAGTTTTCAATATTTTTTAAGGAAAAAGGAAAAAGAAAATGGGAAGGTTCAAGTACAATAAAGGAAACTCTCATAGCATAGAAATGGAGAGTTAAGTCATTATGCTTCATAATGCCAATGCAAATATTACATGTAACCAGCGGAAACCAATGTGAATATTACGTGTAACCAGCCGAAAGCAGCAGCATGGGTAAGAAACTCTCTTCTAGAGAATTAGGAAAGAAATACTTCTATCTTAATGAGAAACCAAATCTTTCAACAATTCGATGTCTGAGGTGACACGGCTGTTCAGCCTCATACTTTGTGAAAATTTATTATGACAGTCCTAGGAAAATGCTCACATCTCAGCTCTTCCATCTGAGGATTCTTTACCTTCAACTCCTGTTCCCTTTATTGCCATAAACTCAAAGCAGAACAGCAGAGCCCAGATGTGAAGATAGGGGCTTTGAAACTACTCCTGGTGTCCACTGGGTGCTATGTTTATTGAAGGCAGTTTCCAGTTCAGCAAACTTGAACTTCTAGGAAAAGGTGATTTTAGTTGAAAGTCAAGTAAGTCTAGTGTTCACAAAATACTTCATTGCTAACTTTAGCTGAGGTAAAATTTGTTCCGTCTCTCTAATTAGACCAGTTTTCTGATATCGATCAAATCTTTACTCAGTAAAGATTTCATGGACCTTCATGCTTTAATTCAAAAAGCTTAGTGAATTTTCAAAGCATTCCTAAGATATGATTGGAAATGAAAGTGTTTATATAGGATATACAGTGTGACTGTCCACAGAGTGAGGTAATGACCACAAACAAGATGATTATCATAATTATAAGCTCCCATGGTGGCATTTTCTTGGAATGTCATAATTTGAAGGGTACTCATAATAAATTTTAGGTAATTTTGTATGGAGCCAACATAGTTTGGGACAAAACATAGGTTTTATCACTACTCTTTGAGAGAGATCAGGTGACATTGCTTTTATAGAAATTGCTGATTTATCAAAGAAGACACTATAAAGAATTATATTTAATGCCAGGCTGTTTAATGTTTACTAAGCCCACCTTACAGATAGCTAACCAGATTTTAAAATTTGACTTTACACTATGCTATAAAAAAACATTGTTATTATATTGTAGTGAATTTTAGAAATGTATCTCCTCTTTCAATACAATCACACAAAAAAATGTAAAACAGAATGGTCATTTGCATTATTCAGGTTTAGTAATCTCTTTTGATTTGCTTGTAACGACAGAAAGTCCATAATTTCATACATATTTTCTAGTTTTGCACTAAAATAAAATTTTAAGTGGATTGTCTAGAACAATTTGTATGGTGAATTACTGTTGAGCATCTCTATGCCACAATTTTGCTCAGTGCTAATAATTTACTTTAATAGAACTTTTTCCTTTCAGCTTTCTTGATAAATCCACAAAATAGCTCAAGTATCAACAACAACCACACACATAAACCTGTTTTAAGGATGATGAGAATTTGTTTTTCCTTTTAAAGGTACTCAGGAGGGAACTTTGCAGTGTGCTTAAAAAATAAGAAGGAAACCATGCTAAAATTAACACACTCTGACACACTTATATATGTAAGAATTCTGATCCAAATCCACACCAAATACAATGTCCTTTAAATCACAGCAAATGCTAATAAAAATGCCAGAACATGAAAGATTTGAAATTGGAAGATATGTGATGGCCATGGCAGATGACTTAGACAAATAGCTTTTTGCTAGTAAGAGGGCCAGAGTTCAGATCCCTAGAACCCACTCAAAGCTAGATGCACATCTTAAATACCAACATGCCAATAGTGAGAATGGTGAGAAAGACAGGTATACATCTGAAAGTTTGGGGGCCAGATTGCCTAATTTACACAACAGTGAACAAGAGACCATACATTAAACAAGGAGGAATACAAGTGCCAAAACACATTTTTCCCCTGATATACATATGTACATTATTGCATGAACCTCCCTCCCCAACACACACACACATGCAAAAAGAAAGACACAAGCAAAAATATTGATGCTCTCTCATGCTAAACACATCTCATACTAATCACACATCACACATAAAATAAACAAACAAAAAGAACCAAATTAAAAAAGAAAAGAAACTCAGGATATGGCACATTATAAACAAGACAGCATAGCTTTTGTTGTTGACTCTTCATCAAGCTTTGTCCATAGTGTGAGTACAGTGGTTATCATGTACACATGTGCACACATGAAGTCTTTATGTGTTCTAAGTGGCTTCAGTCTTCATGTTATATTCCATTCTTCGCCAAATGATGTTCAGTTTCCTCAAAACCACATTCATACCATAGTCCATTAGATTATTTCTTAAAATATTGTAAATGCTGAGTCAATGGAATGCTACCATGTACATCAAGAAGCCATATATTAAACAAAACACTGGAACTTTCCCTTCTAAACATTATCAATTCTCTCAAGCAGTCATGGCAAAATAGGAAATCTAATTCCCAGCATTTGTGTGAGTGAAAGCTATTAATAGGTAGGCAGAAGCCATTACTTATTATATCCAGGCACACTCCTCAGCTCAGATGAATACAGGAGAAGCTATTATTTGAAGGAACATTAATTTACTTAATTGGTATTTTTAAGAAACTCAAACATGCCATGTGATCTGTCAGTGAGATGGATGCAAATAAGTTAGCAAAAATAGACCCTGACCTAGTTTACATGTTATTCCAGAAAATCATAATTAAAAAATGACTATGGCCCAATAAGTACTGTAACATTCTGAAAGAAACGGTAAGAATTAATGGCAAGGATGATCTGTGAGGCTGCAAAGGAACGTTTTCCAGAACAAGTTTAGCAAATGCATCACTGCTATGACCATGTCCCTTAATCTAACCCAAAGCTTAGCTTTCAGGATCTATACATCTCTGCCAAGGGTTATTGTTTTTTTGCTCTGAAGACAAGAAAATGCATGATTCCTGAAGATGATAAGGACACAACATTCTCATGCTAAATCCAAGAAATAACCAGTCTTGCTCGATTATGAAAAACATGAAAGTGTGTTTTACTGTGATCCAGTGTTTTTCTGTATCTTAAAGTCTTAATGATGAAACATTTTCTGGATGTTATTTGTGCCTTTGTTTACTTTGCTGTTTTCATAAATGTGTGTTGTTCACCTTGACCCTTTAAATATATTGTTCATATGTCTCATTTCAGGAGCATTTGGTAACACAAGTGTTATTGGGACAAAACATAAAAAAGATATCAGATTCTGAACAGCTAAATGGCAGACAAACAATTTGAGGGGCAAAACCCTTAGAAATGCCAAACTATTAACTTGGTCATTTCTTCCAGACATGGTAGATACACGGGTAGAAAAAAAGTACTAATCAACTGTGATACCAACTGTATTTTCGAGACTTAGTTACGATAGAAATATAGGTTATAGGTTGATTGCAAGCTTGTACAACCACTCTGGAAGTCAGTCTGGTGGTTCCTCAGAAAATTGGACATAGTACTACCGGAAGATTCAGCAATACCTCTCCTGGGCATATACCCAGAAGATGTTCCAACTGGTAATAGGAACACATGCTCCACTATGTCCATAGCAGCCTTATTTATAATAGCCAGAAGCTGGAAACAACCCAGATGTCCCTCAACAGCGGAATGGATACAGAAAATGTGGTACATTTACATAATGGAATACTACGTAGCTATTAAGAAGAATGAATTTATGAAATTCTTGGGCAAATGGATGTATCTGGAGGATATCATCCTTAGGGAGGTAACCCAATCACAAAAGAAGTCATTAGGCATGTAATCACTGATAAGTGGATTTTAGCCCAGAAACTTAGAATACCCAAGATACAATTTGCAAAACACAAGAAAATCAAGAAGAGGGAAGACCAATGAGTGGATACTTCATTCCTCCTTAGAATAGGGAACAAAATACCCATGAAAGGAGTTACAGAGACAACGTTTGGAGCTAAGACAAAAGGATGGACCATCCAGAGACTATCCCACCTGGGGATTAATCCCATAATCAGCCACCAAACCCAGACACTATTGCATATGCCAGCAAGATTTTTGCTGAAAGGACCCTGATATAGCTGTCTCTTGTGAGGCTATGCAGTGCCTAGCAAATGCAGAAGTGGATGCTCACAGTCACCTATTGGATGGAACACAAGGCCCCCAATGGAGGAGCTAGAGAAAGTACCCAAGGAGCTGAAGGGGTCTGCCACCCGATAGGTGGAACAACAATATGAACTAAGCAATACCCCCAGAGCTCGTGTCTCTAGCTGCATATGTAGCAGAAGATGGCCTAGTCGGCCATCATTGGGAAGAGAGGCCCCTTGGTCTAGCAAACTTTATATGCCCCAGTACAGAGGAAATCCAGAGCCAAGAAGTAGGAGTGGATGGGTAGGGGATCAGGTGTGGGGGAGGGTATAGGGGACTTTCGGGATAGCATTTGAAATGTAAATAAAGAAAATATCTAATAAAAAAATATAGATTGAGAGTTGTTGCATTGCTGAAGAATGGGATAAAGCATTGAAAGAAAGAAAGCATGTGCAAACCAGTGGTTTTTTAACTTGAGGCTCGAATGAAAGTCAAGGATCCTTTCTGCTTTCATGGACCATTCAAGGATCCCCCCCCCCACCCACCCACACCCCATGCCCCATCCACAGTCAAAATGCAGCAAAAAACCGACAGGTGGAAATTCAGTTCAAGACCTGATTATTTATGATGATTTGCAAAGATAAAGTCGAAAGCTTTTAAGTTTCTTCTAATACAAACCCCTGTCAAAGTTATAAAAACAGGAGACATACCTATGATAATAAGAATCAATGATGGCATTTATAGAAAACCAAGAAGAGAGGGCCACCCTGAATGTAGAATTAACTACTTAGGAGCTGGGATCCAAGACTGGGGAAGAAAAGAAAGAAGTTGGGCAAAGTGAACTTAGGTTTATTTTTCAAGTTGTTGACTATATATTCAATGCAACCAGCTGCCTCAAGTTCTTGCTGCCCTGCCTCTTCCACCCCTGTGACCTCTTACAATGTCAACCAGAGTAAACTGATCTTTCCTTAACTTTTGTTATCAGAAATTCTTTCAAAGAAACAGGAAAATTAGATACCACAATACCATGAGATAAATTAATGCCATATTCCAAAATCCAAATTGATCATGATTGATAACAGTGGAATATAATACTCTTACTCAAATAGCAGACCCAATAATGTCACATCATTTTATATTGTAAAACTAAGTTGTACCAATGTAACTTCCTAGAGGCTGTACAGCATTGGATAACATCCTTTCCCAAAAATATGTATCTATGCCATAATCCTGATACCTGTGAATGTGATCTTATTTGAAAAACATCTCCTGGGAGATGCAGTTAAGCTAAGGATTCAGATGGGAACACATTGGATTAGAGTTGCTACTCTATTGAATGAGTTTACACAAGAACTAGGACAGAGATACATAGGATGGTAGTTAGGTGAAAATAAAGACAGAACTTATCTATGCTCACAAAAGGCAAAGAACTACCAGGAGCTGGAGGAGGCACGGGCGTCTTCTTTACTAGTGGCTGCTGATGTCCATTCTTAGACTACTGGCCTGTAGAGCTGTGAGAGTACAGTTTTCAGTTGTTTTAAGTAAACAGTAGTAAAACCTCGGAGAGTTACTTCCAACTTCATTAATATCACAAGTGCCTCTTGGGAATGATTTTAGGGGACAAAATTAGCAGACAAAGTGTTGTGGAGGTTTACAGTCTGAGTAAACATGCAACATGAGACCTGATAAGACCTCTAGGGAAGCTGCAGCCTGGAATGGAAAGCAAGGTATTTTTTACACCTTTAATGAAAATTAGATTCCTCTACATTGAGTTTCCAACCTTAATATTCATACTTTTGTCATGAACTATGTATCTAAAGGGAAGTAAATCACCAGCCCTGAGACTGAGTTTCTTCATGTGAGGAACTTCAAAAAGAATGGCCTACCTTTTTTTTTCCCTCCCATATATTCTCATTCTAGTTATAAAGTAAGTTTGTGGACAAAGCCAGATAATTTTATCACAAAATTAAGTTGATCAATAAACATGCACAGAGAGGTTATTAGTTTTGCTTAATTGTCACCTGACTGACTCATTAGTAAGTCGTCTGCATTTTAATTTTCTGTATTATCTCTATCCATCCCTCTTTATTTCCTATATAGTCGTTCAATGTTTAAAATTTGTATCTGAATATAAAATCTGGGAAATGTTAAGTAAATTGAAGTTGTCTCACATGGGATTCCATTGAATGAAACCTATAGAACTATGAATGGGTATGCTTGATACATTAAAAATTTGCTACTGAAATGCTCAGGATCACAGGAGAGGCCACAACACCTGCTCCAACACCCAGAGTAACTGGCTCTCTCAGGATCCAGGGATGCAGCCTGGCAAGTGGCATGGGTTCCTTCTGGCCTGAGTCTGTGCCCTGAGCAGAGCTGGGGTGCTGGCTCTTTCAGCACCCAGAAAGAGTTCTACTCCCAGGTGCTCTGAAATGCCCAGGATCACAGGATCACGTGAGCACAGGATCACAGAGGAATCTCTACTGCCAGGAGACTGGACTTACACTTAGGAGCACTGGAGCTCTGACACACTGAATATCACAGTGGATACCACAACATCTTTCCCAACACCCAGCATAACTGGGACTCCCATAGGAACCAGGAAAACACAAACCCCAGCCCAGCCAGAGTCACGGATTTTTTTTCCAGCTTGCACCTGCGCCCTGAGCAAACCCAGGACTTCATGTGATCTGGGAATTGTACCTTGGGTGCTCCGAGCTTTTGGGCTAATATCCACTTAACAGTGAGTGCATACCATGTGTGTTGTTTTGTGAGTGGATTACCTCACTCAGCATATTTTCTAGTTCCATTTATTTGCCTAAGAATTTCATGAAGGCATTGTTTTTAATAACTGAGTAGTACTCCATTGTGTAAATGTACCACATTTTCTGTATCCACATTCCTTTATTGAAGGACATCTGGATTCTTTCTAGCTTCTGGCTATGATAAATAAAGCTGTTATGAACATAGTGAATCATGTGTCCTTGTTATATGTTGGAGCATCTTTTGAATATATGCCAAGACATGGTATACCTGGGTCCTCAGGTAGTACTATGTTCAATTTTCTGAGGAGCCACCAGGCTGATTTCCAGAGTGTTTGTACCAGCTTGCAATCCCACCAGGAATGGAGGAGTGTTCCTCTTTCTTCACATCCTCGCCAGCATCTGCTGTCACCTGAGTGTTTGATCTTAGCCATTCTGACTGGTTTGAGATGGAATCTCAGGGTCATTTTGATTTGCATTCTCCTGATGACTAAAGGTTTTGAAAATTTTTTTACATGCTTCTCGGCCATTCAGTATTCCTCAGTTGAAAATTCTTTGCTTATCTCTGTATTCCATTTTTAATAAGGTTATTTGGTTCTCTGGGGTCTACCTTCTTGAGTTCTTTGTATATATTGGGCATTATCCTCTATTGGATGTACGATTGCTAAAGATCTTTTCCCAATCTGTTGGTTGCTATTTTGTCCTATTGACAGTGTCCTTTGCCTTACAGAAGCTTTACAATTTTATGAGGTCCCATTTGTCGATTATTTATCTTAGAGCATAAGCCATTGATGCTCTGTTCAGGAAATTTTTCCCTGTGCCCATGTGTTTGAGGCTCTTCCCCATATTCTCTTCTATTAGTTTCAATGTATCTGGTTTTATGTGGAGTTTCTTGATCCACTAGTGTTGTATGGGGCTGTTTTTGGCTGCATCAACTTGAGATTAGAGCCAACAAATATATGCTTATAGATGTTAATCATAGGTTGGAATTAGAACATTAGAACGGCCCTTGGTGTTTCTTAACTTGAAAGCATCAGGATGAGAAAATAGACAGGCAAAATTTCCTACACTGGGATTTTCTAAGTCATAAAGTCAAGGAGTGTGAAATATATCAGGGTGAAAAATTCACCCTTGCCCCAACACAACCCCAGTGAAGCGGAGAGCAGAAAACAATCTGAAAAATACCAACAGTGGCCAAGCAGACAGTACAACAGAGTCATCTAGCACCAAAATGGAAAAGCTACTTATTTTATTTTGTTACACGCTCAAAGCTTGATTTTCATTTTCTTGCTTTCAAATTTCTATTTGCCCAGGAAGTTTTTCATTAATATTTTAGCTGACAGGTAAGTGATAAGTCTTCAAGCTCGGAATTAGATTTGTAATAGGAATTTTTGCTTTTGGCTCTGTCTACCTTCTCTAGGAAGAGCAATAGCAAAGAATAGTTCTGCCAGAAGGGGTTTTGGAGAGGTGAGAACAGATTCCAGATGAAAAGATCCCCACCTGGAAGTCCTGTCCACCCAAATACTGCAGCCCTGGTGCATTGATTTCAGCAATATTGCCTTCCTTTAAGTCTATCTGAGAAAACATAAAACCTGACCACCAGAGTCCTTATCGTCCACTGTGACAAGTCCAATAGCTTCCTTTCATAGGTTTATCTAATCTGGTTAGCAGATTACATTAACACATTATTGCATCCCTGAGGGTCTTGCTAAAATTGTTTCCATAATTTTTAGCAAGCACCCCAGTTGTATTTTTTATTAATACTCCTAATGTACTGAAATAAGACCATCCCCTAAAGAAAACATTGGAAATAGATAGTAGATAAAATAAAAACTCACATGGGTCATTTTTCTTCATGAAATAAGGCTAACATTTTAATAAATGGGAATTTGGCTTTTAGAAGAGTAAGTTAAACACAAACCTAAGCAAGGTATAAATCTGTAATTTAGAGAAAACCGAGTTAAAGCATTAAAACTAAGGAATGGAGTAAACAAATTTGATAATTTAGAAGGCATACCTTCTGTTTTCTCTCAATTATTTTAATTAATGTTGTGAAGGTAAGGCTCCTGCACAGACGGCATTGATGAAAAAAAAAAAAAAGTCTGTTCTGCTTTAGGATTTAAAAAATCATTGTCAGATTTCAGCATTCCTGGGATGTATCTCCACTTCACAAAGAGCCTATAAATATGTCTCCGATGACTTGAATATATGAAGTGACTCTAAGCTAATGAAAATTGAATGGGGGCTGGAGTTTTTCCCCAAAGCCTAATGTTTAGAATTTTAATCTACCATATTCAGTCAGCCCTAATTAGAGGACTTCAGCACTATGCAGACATCTATCACCACGATATGACTCTGGGGAGGCATGTGTGTAATTAATCACCATGAATACCTGCCGTTTGCTCTCTTCTCTTGCGGTGATTAGAAGGAGAGAGATGAGAAGAGTCACCACATTGTGTAAACAACTGTGCATCCTCTCACTTTAATTATTTTACTTTTCTAAAGTCTTGTTTTTAAAAGTTGCTAGAATCTATGTGTTCAGCTTTTTAAATATATGTGTTCATGGGTAGCTTTACCTCCTCACAATAAAGCAATAAGACTCTTCTCTTTGTGAGAAGGTGGGGTTATTAATGATTTCTCTATGCAGTGTGTGCTGTTCAGTCCCATGGGCATACTTCCTCCAGGTGAGTCCCTAATTCCTATCTGTAAATGACACCTGGCTTTTCTTTGGTGATTTCTATCTGTAACTATGGGAGAAGATGACCTTTCCTTTCCTTTCCTTTCCTTTCCTTTCCTTTCCTTTCCTTTCCTTTCCTTTCCTTTCCTTTCCTTTTCTCTTCTTCTCTTCTTTCTCTTCTCTTCTCTTCTCTTCTCTTCTCTTCTCTTCTCTTCTCTTCTCTTCTCTTCTCTTCTCTTCTCTTCTCTTTTGTCTTCATTGGTGTGTGTGTCTGTGTGTGTGTGTCTGTGTGTTTGTCGCTTTCTTTCTCTCTCTCTCTCTCTCTCTCTCTCTCTCTCTCTCTCTCTCTCTCTCTCTGTGCATGTGTATGTGTGTGTGTGTGTGTGTGTGTGTGTGTGTGTGTGTGTGTTTAAACTCAGGTTGTCAAACATTTCTTGTGCCATAATTGCATTTAGAGATGTGTACCATAAGCTTTGATTCAACAATAGGAGAAAGGTCATCCTGAGGGGGGAAAAACGCAGAAAAGGGCTTGTTTATGTAAACCAATGGATTTCTAATTCTGAGTTCTTTCTAGGGTGTGAGCTACAGATTTGGTGGAGATTGGGCACTTATGAACTCTGGTTGTTGATGAATGAGGGCTTCCTGCGGTGCCATCAGCAGCTGAGTGGGTGGCTGCTTCTTCACAGTGCATCCTAACACTTCTTCTGGGCTTGACATAGGACACGGGCAGGGTCATCTTCCAAAACACAGTGGTAAAGGGTAACAGAGTAAGGAGATTACTGCATTATTACAAAAGCTTGCATGTTTCAAAGTAATCTACATCTTAGAGTGATTCATTAGAACATTCTTAATTCAATTTCACTTCCCATTCAACAAGTCCTGCTAGAATGATGCAACATAGGTCAGTGATCCTGTTTTAAATTCATTGAAATCTCAGAATAAACAATGAAAATGGCAGACTTAAGCATCTAATGGCCTTGGAGCATAACTTTATCTCTAGGAAATTCTTCTTCAGACAAAGAAATACACCTTAAGACATGATATCTAATTTTTATCAACTCTCGTGCTTTGAAGCCAAACATGTACATCTGAAAACCAAGTATAACAGCTTGTCAGTGAAAAAGCTCATAACCAAGGCATCACAAGGGAGAATGGGCCAAAGGAAACTCCAGCCAAGACTGTTAAGGTTTGGAAGCAATGAGGGCAGACAGAGAGCAGAAGGCACTGGAATTTGAATTTAGAGGAGGGTGAGCCTATAGGAAGACCAGCAGTCTCAACTAAACTGGACCTCTGAGGTTGCTCAGACACTGAGCCACTAACAAGACAGCAAATATCAGCTGATATGAGGCCCCCAATCCATAGACAGCAGAGGACTGCCATTACATGACTCAGTGAGAGAAGATGCACCTAACCCTCAAGAGACTTGAGGCCCCAGGGAGTGGGGGGGGGTCTCGTGGGGTCGAGGTGGGGAGTTGGGGGGATGAGAGCACCCTCTTCGAGGCTGAAGGGGGGAGGAGATATGGAATGTGGAACAGTCAAAGGGCAGAACAGAAGGGGGGTAAAAACTGGACTGCAAAATCATGATTAAAGAATATAATAATAATAATAATAAATAATAATAATAATAATAATAATAATAATAATAATAATAATAAGCTGAGACAGAAGCAAGCTCTTAGAACTCGATTTAAAAACCACATCATGATGGGTTATGACATCACACTCAGATTCTTATCTGAAGCTAGGTTAATTAATGAACTCCTTCAGAAAAGGATCCATACCCCATTACTAACTCCAGATATTTGTTTAATTTATTTTTACGTTCCATAGTCCATTCCCCATGTCCCCATTCATCCTCCAACTGCTCCCACATCTCCTCCCCACCCCACCCTGTCTCCATGTGGATGTCCCCACCTCCCACCCCACCTAAACTCTAAACTCCCTGGGGCCTCCAATCTCTTGAGGGTTATGTGCATCATCTCTGAATGAATACAGACCCAGAAGTCCTCTACTGTATGTGTGTTGGGGGCCTCATGCCAGCTGATGTATGCTGTCTATTTGGTGGTCCAGTGTTTGAGAGATATCTGGGGTCCAGATTAATTGAGACTGCTGGTCCTCCTACAGGATTGCTCTTCTCCTCAGCTTCTTTCAGCCTTCCCTAATTCAACAATGGGGGTTAGCTGCTTCTGTCCATTGGTTGGGTGCAAATACCTGCATCTGACTCTTTCAGCTTCTTGTTGGGTATTTCAAAAGGCACTCATGCTAGGCCCATAGCCTCAGTAATAGTGTCAGGCGTTGGGCATCCCCTTGAGCTGGATCCCACTGTGGGCCTGATGCTGAACCTTCTTTTCCTCAGGCTCCTCTCCATTTCCTTCCCTGTAATTCTTTCAGACAACAACAATTATGGTTCAGAGATGTGACTGTGAGATGGGAACCCCATCCCTCATTTGATGTCCTATCTTCCTGCTAGAGGTGGACTCTTTAAGTTCCCTCTCCCTACTGTTGGACAAGATTCCTCCCTTTGAGTCCTGAGAGTCTCTCACCTCCCAGATCTCTGGTGCATTCTGGGGTTCCCCCCCCCAGCCTCCTATTTCCAGAGGTTGCCTGTTCACATTCTTTCTGCTGGCCCTCAGGGCTTTAGTCCTCTTCCCTCACCTAATACCAGATTAGGTTTCCCTCTCTCCCTGCAATTCTCCTTCCTCCACTTTCCCTCCCAGGTCCCTCCTCCTTCCCTTCCCACTTGAGATTGCTTTCTTCTCTCTCCCAAGTGGGACTTGAGGCATCCTCACTTAGGCACTTGAATTTTGCAGGCAAATGGATAGAGCTAGAAAAAATATCATGTCCTTAGGGCTCTGAGTGAGATAACTCAGACCCCTAAGGACATGCATGGTATGTACTCACTAATAAGTGATATTAGCCAAAAACAAAACAAAACAAAACAAAATAAAACAAAACAAAATAAAACAAAGCAAAAACTGTACAGAATACCCAAGATAAAGTCCACAGAACTCAACTCCAGACATTTTTGACAATTTAGGCTCCAAGAGAAAAAAAATCTGAAAAGAAAAGAGTGATCATTTCATGTCCTCTTAGCCAATATGATTTAAATTTTGGCTTCCTACTCAGCAAAGCAAATTGTGACTAACACAAAGTTTGGTTGAGGCAGGAAACTATCTATGAATTTTTAAAATTCATTTTAAATATTTTACTATTCTTTTTTCTGTTACCTCCAATTTCAATGCATTTCTCATTATGTAGTAATCAGGAAAAATATTGAAAATAAGCTTAATACTTTAGGGAGTCTTTATATTCATTTGCCTTGGATATAATATTTCTAAAAGTGCACATGATATACTATTGTCCAAATTCTCCTCACCACATACCTTCTTATACATGTCATAATGCATTACCACTTTTACTATTAACAAAGATGAAGCATTGTTTTAACTCAGTCAGAAAAGTTTAGTGACTACAGACAACCATATCATACGTTCTTACTTATGCCTCAATTTTTGATTACCCAAACAGAAGGAAAACATATTTATGAACTTAAAGTTTAACTCTATATAAAACTTTTAATAGATGGTAAATCCATTTGTTAATAGTCATCACTTGAAAGATTATATGTGGACTTTGTCTGATTTATATATATATATATACATATATTTCTAAGGAATTGAGTTTTATAGCTAGTAGTTTTACTCCTTCTTTTCTCTAGTACAGGAAAATAGTAACATTTTCTTCAAATTAAGATATACCTTACTAAGGCAGATTATTTAGTGACAAGATCCTGTCATTCCCCACTATTGTGGGGACTTCTACTGAGCACTTCAAATTCAAGACACAGACACAGAACATTTTTATATAAAATCATCCTCCCAGAGAACAGCACATCAAAGCTTCCTGCTCTCAAGTCTCCTCTAATAATTTCCCCAACCAATCCCACTTCCCACAGCCTCTACCAATTCTCCTCTCAATTTCTATAAGATCAACTCTTGACAATTCCCAGTATGGATGAGATTATATGGTGTGTGTGTGTGTGTGTGTATGTGTGTGTGTGTGTGTGTGTGTGTGTGTGTGTGTGTGTGTGTGTGTGATTTTTTTCCTTCTAGTATTTTGATCTATAGCTCCACCATGTTTTTATAAATGACAGAATTTCATTTCTTTTGATAGTAGTCCTTGAAGTATAGAGTAAATTCCCTTTCTCCACTAGTTCCACTTTTTCCATTTAGTTGATGGAACTTTACTTTCCTCTCTTGGCTATTGTGAACAGATCTGCAGTGAGTACAGAAGCACAGATGTCTCACCAGTAAGCCAGTTTCACTTTGCTTGAAATCATTTTAGAATTAGTGTTGTGGAATCAAACTGTAGTTCTACTTTTAGTTTGTAAAGGAACTTCCCTTTTGTAATAGCAACCCTATTTCCACTCTCTCCACAGTATTCCTGCATTCCCTTTTGTGTTCTAAGTTTCAAAGATATTTGTCAGTTGAGTCTATGGAAAAGATTAGAAAAGAGAACTAATTCCAAGGCCTGCTCTATCAGAAAAACTAAACAAAGAAAGAAATAGATTAAATGATTATGAGAAACAAATTTTCCCCAGAATGGAAAAAAATGAAAAAATAATGGATAACAATTTATAAATTGTGAATTGATAATTAATGAAGTACCAAATACATGTGGGTTTCGGTTATTTTCTCTCTTAAAATGTCACAAAGAGAGCATCAATCCTATTCTTTGCAAGAAATTTGTCCGTTTATATCTCCTAAGAAAGGCTAGCAAGAGTAAGATAAAAGGAGAGTGATAATGGTGGGAAGAATGCAAACACAGCATTTTGTGGAGTGGGGCGAGGCAAAGACAATGCCTGATTGCCTTCTCCTTAAGGACAAAAATATTGAAAAGGAGAATGAATTATCTTAGGTGAAAGCATTTTTTTTCTCTTTGTGGAGTATTCACATTTTAGGTCACCCTTTCATTTGAGGGTGCTGATTCATCAGCTGAGAGAAAAGACTAAGTTCAATGCCAGGCGTAGTGGAGCACTCTTTGTGGAAACTCAGTAAACATTAATCAAGGAAGCTGATGAGAATTTACCAAAGGGGAGAAAAAAAGCATCGTCTACACATTTATGCTACACAATAGAAACTGTCACAACCCTGGCCTTTAAAATGTGCTTTAAAAGCTTTAATATACTATGTGACTTTCTCCTTTTAGCAACTTGTTTGTGGCACAGCTGATCTGGGTACCTTGGACTGTGAACTATACCACACTACAAAGTCAACTTTGAAATGAAGAAGTAAAGTGCTAATCATTGTCTATCCAAGCTGTTTAATAGTTTTAACAACTTATACACAAAAAAGTCATACTGAGATATTTGGCTATAAGCTATAATTAATTCTGAAGTTTTAATTTGATTGCATATATATATATATATATATATATATATACATACATATATATTTCATTCTATAAGTAACTGTAATTAGTACTTACTGTGAACCAAACTATAAAATAATAATGTTCATCTACAATAAGCTACTAAAGCCATCTCTGTTACTTAGCTGGTGGCAGTGTCTATACCATCAGAATGAGAGACACGCAGATTCCCACAGGAGAGAGGAAGGAAAGATAGAGGAAGGAGTACTAACTCTCAGGGATCCTGTGGATTCTTTCTCACACCTCATTTAATTCCATCTTGTAACTACATGACATGCCCTACCCCATTTAATTAAGTCTTTAATTTCTTTCTTTATTCCTTCCTTGACCAAGGTATCATTGAGAAGAGTGTTGTTCAGTTTCCACGTGAATGTTGGCTTTCCATTATCTATGTTGTTATTGAAGATCAGCCTTAGGCCATGGTGGTCTGATAGGATACATGGGACAATTTCAATATTTTTGTATCTGTTGAGGCCTGTTTTGTGGCCAATTATATGGTCAATTTTGGAGAAGGTCCCGTGAGGTGCTGAGAAGAAGGTATATCCTTTTGTTTTAGGATAAAATGTTCTGTAGATATCTGTCAGATCCATTATATTTTGCTTAACAATAACAATTGCTTGGCTTGATCACATACTTCTATGAATTAAGCTAAAGGAAAAGTGTGCATTTTATCTGACAAACTTTTCAGTCTTAGACACATTGTGTCAAGATCTGTTTAGAGGAGAATGATCTGTTTGCACATCTGTGTTGATGAAACTTCTCCGTATCATTCCTATCCTTGAGATAGGTTAAATGGCTACAAGGACCCATTACCACGTACAACATAACCAACCACTGTAAGTTCTTTTCTTTATCATCGTTTTACTCCATTATATCACCGTTTTAAGTCATTTATTTCAGGACATGTAATAATATCCATTTCTGCTTTTTAATAAAGGTTAAAAGTTATAACAACAAGGATCTTGACTATTCTGCATGGGATTTAGAATTTTACCTATACTTGCTTATGCAGACCAAGGACTTACAAACTATTCGTTACATTCAAAAACCAGCCAATGACTCTCATGTATCATAATTACCTAAAAGAAAAATTATAAATGCTTAGAAAAAGAGAATGTGATTAAAGACCTACAGAGTTTCTATAAAACAAATTGTATAGGTGGGATAGTGCTGGTAATATTTTTAAAGTAAACACAAGAACAGGGAAAAAAATCAGGAGAAGAAAATGACTCTCAAATTAAAACTCAGATGTGTTGAAGCAAAGCTTATTTCTTACTTTGGGCATTTTAGTAAGCCCAATTCAGTTGTATACAGTTTCTCGACACCTCTTAGTGTTTTTTAAAAATGAGTGACTGAAAACATATTTTACAAATTAAATATATGATTTGATTGAATAGGTACAGTTAAAGAAATAGATATAATTCTTTTTGTTTGTTTGGTTGGTTTTCTGTTGTTGTTTGTAGACCATTTTATTTAAATCCAAGTGAACTCTCCACATCTTAGAACTTTGTGAAGTACAGTAAAGGAAGACTTGGTCTTTGGCAGATTCCTCCTGCTCCCAGACCAGTGGATATAATTCTTGAGGGCTGATCTTTTGCTGGCTTACCTGGCCCTATGACATCCTATGTCATGTTTTAACAGTTCATTATTTTATGAAACTCATCCAATGGGCTATAGAACCTAGTTTTCCCCCTCATATGTTCTTGTTTTTCATAGTTTATGCTATAAATGTTCCCCTTCTGTCTATTACTTCCATGTTATTTTTTACCATTGATTTGATCCTCCGGCTTATTCCCTGTTTGTGGCACAAATCTCACAGAGATATCGCAAAACACCATTATTTCAAATTATTATACGAACACCAAAACCTTCCTAGTTTATATTTTAGATGTCTACTGTTTTGATTTCACAGCATATATGCAACTGATTGCTGTAATTTTCAGTTACATGGAGATAGCACACTATCCCCTAGTCCTATTTCCTCTGTGATTAAATAGGAAAATTGAAATCAATTCATGTGGTTAATAACACTCAATCTGCCATAATTAGTCTGTGCTTTATCTTTTAAATATGCCCTAAAATCCTGTAATTTACCCATACTTATGGGCATTGTCATAGTCATGCTAAGATTACCTGACATCTGAGTGACTCTATACTGTCAGGCAAGTCTCTCCACTTCAGATAAGGCATTTCTTTTTAAGTTATTCTCTGTAATGGATTCAGAAAGATATTGCTAACATTTTTAATGACCTCTTTATATTTTCTCACCAGAATATTCCATTTATCATTGCTCATAAATGGCACCAGACTTGTGGAAATGTGATATTTTGATTATCAAAGATCTTTATATTAAAGGATATTACATTTAGTTTCAGGAATGGACCCATGAATGCAAATGATTTTAATAATTTTGAATAATGAGCTCCATATTTCTGTTTTACACAGTGTTTTTTGTTTTTGTTTTTTTTTGGAATTACAGAGCCATCCCTGGCTTAAAATTTCAAATCTTAATATATCTTCTTATATTTACATTATTGTGGCTCCTATCCTCTGTCCATGTAACTACTCAAGTCAAGCTCTGTATCCAAACACACATAAACATGCAAATATAGTGATTGTTTTATTAATCAGCTATGCATATCTACCAAAATTCCATTAAGACATTAAGTGCTTAAGCATTCCATTTACAAATATGTAAAGAGGTATTTTATAAAATAGAACTTCAATGTTTAGGGTATAGCATCTATCTTTGACTATGATCTTTATTCACACTTAAAGGGATAATCTTATACATGTAAGTTTCTTATAGCTATTAGTATTAAAAATAACAAACTATGTTGCTATATAAGCCTTGTGATAAGGATTAAAATAAATGAAAACTTGAAGTTCAGTTTTCTTATCTTAAAGTGATAGTAAAATAGTCCATATTTGTTGTATAAAAGTAAAAGACAATGAGAAAATGACATTACAATAAAATCTGAAGGATGAGATATATACAGCACTTGTGTAAATAAAACATCAGAGTGGTACATGATGCTGGGAAGGTTAACAAGGAAGTTTTTGCAGATGCAGAAAAATAATCAGGTTAGAACGTGCAGCAGCATTTCCATACTAACTCAGATTACACAATACCAGACAGATATAAGAAGAAAATTATGGTTTTTATCCTCATAATAAAAACATAACATTGAGATAGACATATTACCAGACGAAAGAATAGGGATCCAGAAAAGGATAGAGGGAGTAAGTCAAAGTAGTACAGGTTGGGTATGATCAAACTGCACAACTATTGTGGCACACTGTCATCTATAATTTCTATTTTGTATTTTCCAATGTCTATTCTTAGGACATTCTTCAGACATGTTGGACAAACTAGGACTGAGTTAGTGGCATATTTCCTAAGTCATCTGACACATACTATACAAAGCATGACATTCTTATATGAGTGCATGGCTTCCAAGGAAAGATAAAGTGGCATAGTCCAATGAGCATTGATTTTCAGGGTCTCATGGAGAGTCTAGAGATGGTGGATACATGGTGGTAAAGGTACTTTTAGACCATTGAACTCACTGCATCAAATACTGTAATGGTAGTGTCAAAAAACAAATTTCAGAGTGAAAACTAATTTAAGCTAGTTTTTCATGAGTAATAATTTATCTAATAGTAGTTAAATTATCTTTGTGATTTAAACCTTCCATCCTTAGAGGAATCTCCTTAAGAGATGGAGTGATAAAGAGGAAGTGAACTCCACAGAATATTCTGAAGGAGAAGGTCATTAAGACACAGGATGCTAAAAGGAAGATAAACATTCCATCTTTCAGGGAGCATCCATAAGCCCTGGAAGTAAACAACTGAATGTCTTCAGGAAGTCCTTGAAATTTACCAGATTCAATAGACCCCTTTCTCCTCAAAGATTATCTAAGGAGTAAGTAGTGATGAGAAGAAGCAGAGACCAGCTGAGCTGTTTAGAATACACTCAAAAACCAGCAGGCTATCTGGAAAGGACACTCTCCAACCTGCATGGAACTTACATAGTGAGCTCCAGGTTGCCTACTTTCAGGTTAGAATGTGCTTGGGTAATGGAGCTGTCTTTGATTCATTTCTGCTCCTGGAAATAACTTTTTGCATATTACTGGAACTAACAACAGCACAGCTTACTGGTTCACCAAGTGGGGTCATAGTGGTTACCTTCCTTTGGCTTGTTTTCAGCTCCTTATCTGGAGTGAATTTAATATGCCTCCAGGAATAGTACCATACCACAGTAGTCCATTAATTTGACAAATGTATCCAATACAAATCTTAATTACAGAAAAAAAAAATACATTAGCAAAGCAAGAGTGTGGTCGATTTGTACTACTTGCTCAATGTTTTGCAAAAGAAATACTTCAATTTTAAAATAATCTTTAATTTTATTAAAGGAGGTCTATATTTATTCTTTGTTAAACTAGTACAAGTATGACTCAGCTTTGTTACAGCCTTCTCATTTACCTCTCTGCTGAAAGACTATCTTTGATGACCTATGAGCATTTCTGAGATATTTCAAGAAAGCAAACAGAAGGATTAGATTAGGTGAAAGTCTGTGGATATTAAGATCATTAGTGAAATTGATTCCCAAAAAAGAGAAGATAAAATTTTCTGTGAAAAATGGATTCTAAAGTCTGAAACCATGTTTCATAGTACTAGAGACACCCTTGTCTCAGAGTGAAGAGAAAGCATCAGCACATAGGAGATGCTCTCTGTGTTAGTGTTACACAGTCATCTTTGAGACTGACCAGTAGAGCGTCTGAGCAGGCAGCAAGCATTAGAGAAGATAACAAGAGGGAGGTCACAGCATCATTCTTCCCGAGAGGAATCCTGGGCTAATAACACAGAGTTGTCATCTGCCTTGGGTATCCTTCCCAGCATGCATGTGGTTCCACTCCTCAGATGCATAATCAGCTGTCATTAACACTTGAGTTTTCTATATATGAACACGGAAAAGAGTGTTCCCCACTTTTGTAGAAAGTGAAAGTGCTTTTCTTTGCCATAATCTAAAATAAATGGAAATTGTTTCCCAAGATTTCATTTAGGCCATGATCTACAGTGAGATTTTAGCCTTACTCCTCAGTGTTATAACAGTTTCTCACCTTGTCTGACTATATTCCTGCCTTAAAAACAGACAAATTAGCCAGTCAATGCCTTCCCCTATGCTGACATTTGCTTCATGTGCTCAATGCTGTCTGTTCCTTTGGCTAACTGTAAGAGATCATTATTTTTTTACAATCACATTCTTGTGTATTAAACTGTTAAATCTTAATTATTTATACAGCTCATTGGACCAATAGCATAAAAATAGAGAACATGATCTCGAAATTTATCTCATTCCATGTTCAGAGATAAATGGCTTAACCATTTTTTTCCACTATTTTCTGGAGGCAAGTCCTTGTTTACAGTCTGATGGCAATCACATGCTGGCAGTTTCCAAAGCTACTGTATGAAGAGGATGCTGAAGGCCATTCCGATACAGCATATCATGACATAAGGGCTCCTGTATTCACCAATTCGGGTTCACTTCCAAATGATTCCTAATAGTCCTGTTTTATTTCTGTCCTGGATGCTGGGTGCCAGGGATCGGATATAAGCATGCATACGTATACGCAGCAAGATTACAGTCAACAGTGTCTGAAAATTGAAAACGGCAGACATAGTGAGGCTGGCGCTGGTCCAGCCATATCACCCTTATGGAACAGGGCAGAAGAGGATGCATAAGAGATGATTATTTTAATGAATATTTTTCCTAAAAGAAGTAACTAAGGACAACACATTACAAATCCCTGATATTCCAAGCACTGTATAGTTATGCAAATTAGAGATGTATTGGTTAATTATTTAATGTTTGGTGGATTGATTCTCAGCCCTCTTCAATACTAGTGATAATATGTAAACTTCTGTATAATTAGCAATATCGTGATTACTAAGTATGGATTAGTAATGCACTGAATACAGACTCTGAAAGGTACATAATGATGAAGTGTAGAAGCAAAGACAACAAACAGCTCTACATCCCTGGTAACAATACTGTTCCAGGTTTTAGAACCACAGCTCAATATGCCTTTTCTAAAAGTTAGAGTTATGTATCTTGAAGTGACTCTCAGAGTGAATTTTCTTCAGAGGTAGGATGTTGAACGGACATAGGAAGACTAGATTCACAGTTGTTAGTGTCTTCGGTACCACCTGCTGTAGTCACCTGTAAAGACTGAAGTGGCCAGAAGATCATCACATCTAACTGAAGTTAGTTGACTCTTACATCAAACATGTGCCGTGGGAAAGTAATATATTTTTGGTGTGATTTGGGATTGTTACTGCAGTATAGCATAACTGCCCTGTTATACATGAATGAAGATAACAACTGAGTTTACAGGACAATCTAACGTGAAATAGAGCAATAATAGAGCAGTAGGTGAACAACGTTCTGAATAGAGATATCACAAGCAAAGATACTGGCAGCATTCAAATCTCCCACAAAGTACTCAGAATTAATGACACATTTAATAAAACCATCACCGGATTCTTCTCAAAGAATTGTGTGTGTGTGTGTGTGTGTGTGTGTGTGTGTGTGTGTGTGCCTATTAATAGCAATGAACAGAACTGGTGAGAATCTTGAGAGAGTGTGGCAGGTGGTAAATGGGGAAATTATAGTGTAAAGAATTGGACTCTATTGAGACTGTTCTTTGAGGTCTTGCAGATCCTTACCTCCCTATCCCTTTCTGAAGCTTGTGTCCTCTGCAGTTTGTAAGGATACACAAATCAGATGTTGCCCTCTTAAATAAACCTTCAAAGGGTGGCTTTGGCATCTTTTATAATCCATGTGTAATTTCAATTTCCATAGTGGACAGGAAGGTTAAGTTGTGTAAAAATATTTAGCCAGAAAGATATTTAGTAATACTAATTATACCATTCACAAACTAGTAGAAGGCTAAAATATTTTAAAATATTCACTTGAATAGTGATATTTGCACAAAATCTTTCCTTTTTTTGTTTATATGTATCTATGTGTGTGAGAGAGAGGGGGGAGAGAGAGAGACAGAGACAGAGAGAGAAAGACAAAAAAGTGTATATGTGTGTATATGATCATGTATGCCACATGCGTGTGGGTGTCTACAGAGACTAGAGGAGGGTGTCAAATTCCCTGGCACTGGAGACACAGGCAGTTGTAAGCTGAATGCCTTGATTCCAGGGACTCATCCCAGGTCCTCTTGAAAAGCAGCTTTACCACCTGCCATTTCTCAAGTCCCTGCAGCTAAGTTTTATGAATATAAACAATGGGCACACATTTCATCAAATGTAACTTTTGACTACTATCAAAAAATTTTCAGGCAGTATTTTGTCTTGGTAATTAAGATAGTTTCAACCGATGCATTCTTGTTCTTAAATAAGCAATGGTGGCCTTAAACTTCTCTAACGTTATCTTCTATTCCTTAAGACCCAAAATTTATATTATATGCTATTATTGTATCATTGTCTTCTTGAGGTATTAAAGACTGTTACATAGAAAAATATTCATAAGAAAATTTACAATGCAGTCTACTTATCAGTCTTAATAACAACAGCCAATTACTGTTGATTGCTTGATGATTTAATAGTTATGAAATTTTTCTATAAATAATCAGACTTGCAGAGTATAAATCAAAACTACTCAGGCTTATCTGGTTAGACATTTTTATTTTTTATTAGTAATGAAATACATTCAGAATTTTTTAATGTGATTTTTATGTAGCTGAACATTTCTATATATGCATGTACCCTACGGATATTAGAAATAGAAATTCCAAAAAAATAATAATAAGTTCCAGACTGTCTTGAAGCATAAACATAAGGAGTGAAATTTTACCTTTGGCTATGTTAATGCAAATCCAAGCTTATTCATGAATACATTATTTTATTGTTATGCATCTGAGATTGTCTGTATCATAAGCAGACTGTTAACCTGTTTATCCTGTGGACATAAAAATTACAAATGTACTAGTGAGCACATGTTTTGGATCTTTTTCCTCTTTTTCAGGCATTACAATATTTTAGTTGGTAACTGATTCTTCAAGCATCTTTTAATTCTCTCCAGCTCTCAAATGGTTGTGCCACTAAGTGGCTACCATTCTGATGTAAACCAACGCAGAACTGGGATATCTGGCCCTAGCAGCCTTCTTCTCCATGGTTATCAGATTTAACAAAATGACAGAATTTATCAGTGAGGTCAGTGAATCACTAGCCAATTCTATAAAGTGATATTTCCTCCCAGGTAATTGATAGTTTGTTTAAAAATCCCGAGGTTAGCAAAAGAAGGAGTTAATATGTAGATAACCCAAACATTCAGTATTTTACCCTAGACTCCACTTTCTCTCTCTATATATAGTATGTGTGTGTCTGTGCACACACACACACACACACACACAAATGTTACATGCATGTGTTTTAAGATATTGTAATTTTCAAATAGCTTGTATTCTATTGCATAATATATTTCCTTACTGCTATAATGCCAACATACAGATAGTACAAATAAAAACTAAAGTGCTATCAATCAAGAAAATGTTACAACTTTTGATTTCTCTCTACAATAGAAGTACTTTAAGAATGTGTAAAAATCATTTTTAAAAATCCTTCAGCTCATATTCTAACTTCCAAGGTCTGTACATTAGGATATTGTAATATTCAGAGTATCACACTTTTTTGGTCCTTGTGTTCATAGATCCCTTAACATCACTGTAGATCAATGCTTCTGGAATGATGTACCTACATGCTGGATGTCCCATCAAGGACAATGTTAATGTTAATGTGCCTTGCAGTAAAGAGTGAAGACATAAGTCCCAATCAAAGTGCTATGTCTTAGTACCTCTAGATAGCTAACAGTTCCTGAGCAGTCATGTGTGCCAGGTAAAGTCTAACTGTTTTATATGAAACATTTGCTTTAATCCTTTACTCAGCCCTATGGCTTAAACACCATTACTGCTTATCGTTTCCACTCAGGATAGTAGGTCTTGAAAGATTAAATTATTATTTTTAATTTCATAGTTTGTTTTTCTGAACAATGTAGCACTCTCTTCGGTTTCAGGTTTACTCGAGTTGCAAAATTGCATTTATTCCATTACCAATAGAAAATTAAAACCAAGCTTATATTCTCTTTGTCATGATGGTATATAAATAAGCACATCATAATGTTGTTGCCAGGGACAACAATATTTTTGTGCCCATTATATGGTTATAATGTTAAAATCAATAGAAGAGTTGCTGAAAAAGAAGTCATAATATTTCTTAGGCTCCTCTCACACTTATGTTTGAATCATCAGACAATAGGCTTTAAAGAATATGAGATAATAGGTCATTCTATTTCTTTACATAGAGCACACTTATTCTTTTCAGATAGAAATGAGTGCAATCACATTAAATATCATGCACTGTGTGCAGAGTTGGGTAATGATCTCCATCAAATAATGAGTGCAGAGGGTACACTTCACTCCAAGAGCCTTCTGTTCCAGCTGTTTCTACTTATCTTAATTTTCCTAATTGGGTTACAATTATGCTGTGAATGAGATGTTAACATGGGAATTGAAGCTATTCGACAAAAGGGTTTACTTCTTTTATTGTTTTGTGGTTCTTAACTTTCAGAGGCCTGTTTCATGCTACATGTTAATTAAAAAATATTACACTATAGTTTAGACCAGCTAATGGCATATAAAGAGTAGCCTATTTATTCAGCCATAGATTTAAGAATTAAGGTGTAAGCATGATAGAATGTTATTTAAACCCATTGTAATACCTCATATTGGTTTCTGGTCTCATTTTGAGTTTCGATTTTACTTACTAATGTGAAAGCTGTTGGCTGCCCAAGACTGGAATTGATATGGTGAAAGTGAGGGGTTTGTGAATACTTAGAAGTCATTGCTATTCAAAGTAAAATACTCAGATCCAGACAGAGAGCATGTGTAATATATGGGAGTATGCTGAGATAGCAGAACTCAGGCCCTACTTTAGTGTTGCTCTATCCAAATCAATTTCAACAAGATACCCAATATATTCATTTTATACTTTGTAAACTTATGCTAAAATGTAATTGTAATGACACTAAAATTTAAAATATCATTCCCTCATGTACTTTTATTATTATTAAGAAATTATGATACCACCTTACTAATACACTATGAAATTACCAATAATTAATAATTTTTAAGAGTTAGACATTTCAACATGAATATTATAAGAAGCATAAGTGTCAAAGGGTTTCACTGAAAATATGGTATTATGTTGGACTTTAAACCTGTTCAAAAAACGCTAGATCATGCCATTTCTCCCCTGCCTGTCCTCTTCCTCTCCCTCTCTCTCTTGCTTGTTTGTTTATCTAACTTGAGACATGGTCTCACCCTGTATCCCGATCTGACCTAGGTTAGGTTAGTTTTGAGCTAGAGGTGATTCTCCTGCATAAGCATCTCAAGAGCTGGTTTATAAGCCTGAACCACCACACTAGCTGACAATCTAATTTTCTGAACCTTCTGTGAGCAGTACCATAAATTTTAAAAGTGAAATAGAAAGGATTTCAATCTACGAATCTCACATTTTTTGACAGTCCTTCTAATAATTAAAGCTACTTTATGTTCTACTTAAATAACTACTTTAGCAGTTTAAAAATATAATTAATAACTGTTTGTTTGTTTGTTTATTATTTGTGGAGTAACTCATTCCTGTAGAACACATGCTTTCTTCCTCTTACTGGAGGAGCTCGATACAAACAGGAAAAGCATTTTCTTTGGGAAGCATTACATACAGCAGGGTGATTGATTCTTGCTGCTCACGAGGAAGTACCCTGTTATGGTCCTTACATCAGTGAACAATCTAGTGCTAATATTCTTTTATATTGCATATAATTATAAACAATAAGTATTATAACTACAAGGATTCTTGTTTCTCTAGTTCTCTTCATTTTTTTACTTATTTAAAGGAATTTTTCAAAATACCTAGCAAATTTTTGAAAATGTATTAAATATAGGAAGTAGGAGATATTTGCGATATTTTCTGTACTACTGAAAAACTTAAAAATATTTTACACTACAGTGACTTTAAAACATGACTGTTATAATAATTTTAAGGATTGTAAATGGAGAAAATGTCTATTTATCGTAATATTTTGCCTACCTTTTCTTAGCTGCTATATCTGAATTTGGCTGTGGAAAAATATCAGGAATATTAGTTTTGTGCTAACCTAAATTTTCCTTGTGGTTTGATCTTCCTGGATGCATTTTTACTCCAAATATTAAATTCTGTATATTTTCCTGATTTAAGTTATCTTACAAACTGTAATAGTCTCAATGAGGTATGTCATGATCCCTACCTCCAAATCTTTCTACATGAGAATGTGAAGTTCACAGGAACATGGTGGGCAATATTTTAATGTATTAGTCAATTTGGTTTGCAAATATCTTACTGAGAATTTTTGTGTCTATGTTCATGAGACATTTTGTGTCTTTGTTTATTAGAGAATAAAGATATAATTTTCTTCTTTTCTAGGTTTTGGTATCTAGGTTTGTCTGGTTTTGGTATCAGAAAGATACTCACTTCATAAAATTTTAAATATCAACACTTTACTGTGTTTTAATGAAATACATGTGTTTTAATTTGAAATATAGGTGTTAAGTCATTTTTGAAAGATCTGGTAGACTTCTGTACTGTATCACAATGTATCCATTTGGCTATAGACTTTGGGTGAGGCATTTTATGCCTGCCTTACATCACTGGTTATTTGGGGGTAATATTTAAATTATTTCCATCACTTTGTTTTAATGTTATTAGGAGGTATATATATATATACCTCCTAATAGGAGGTATATATATATATATATGTGTATATATATATATATATATATATATATATATATATATATATACCCCACATTCAAGGGTATTTGAACAGTCAAGAGAAGAGAGAGAATAGAACATTGAGTGGGTATGGATGTGGGTGGATCTGGTAGTAGTTGATGAGTGAGGTTAAATATTCTTAAAATATTTAGAATGAAGTTCTTAAATAATTAATACATATAGTATTTAAAAATTTAGTGGTAATGGTAATAGAAATTGTGAATTTATCACAGTCAAAAAAGATCATACAGCTGAAAATATAGGCAACCATATCCTCTGTTGTTTGTAAAGTGTTTTTTTTAATTCTTTATAAACATTGTACTGTGGATTAGTTGAAAGAAATTTGTGTTCTTTCTAAATCTATGCAACACTTAACACTCATTAGAAAATACAATTAATAGTCAAAATTGGTAATGGGAAGAAATGGCAAGAACTAAAACTATTTCAGTGGAGATGGCAACTGGGTGCTGGATCCCATGAGGAAAAGTTGTTGACGGATGAAGATGTATTTTGGGTTCTTTTTCTTTGTATTATATGTGACTTTAAGGAAGATGCCATATACTGAGTAAATGGTCGGAAATCTATCCATTCTATAACAGGGTAACCTCAATTAAAATTGATAATTCACATTAGTAATTCCACTTCTGTTAAAATGTCAAACAGAGAAGTATGCCATTTGAGGCTGTGACCTGGTGAATGTGGAAATGGCTCCACCAGGCAGTGTCATTACAGTATTTCCTCAAATGTAAGGGAGGCATCTGACCTGAACCCTAAAGCAATAGTGAGAAAGCAATAGAGCTTTTGCATTGCTAGCTACTTTTTTCTCCCTAATCTTAGAGGGAAAAATGTGTGTGTGTGTGTGTGTGTGTGTGTGTGTGTATGTGTGTGTGTGTGTGTGTGTGTGTGTGTGTGTGTTCAAGGAACATTATGGACTCTCATTGATACCCCCACTGCCCCCCCCAAAAAAAAAACCCTCAGCCTCAGTAAAAACATTTATTTTCTTTTCCTCTGAAGTAGAGATCAAGAACAAACAAGGCCTCCAGTTTTTAAAGGTGAGAAGCAAATAGCTTTATGTTGGAAGTACATGGTGATATTTGGAAAAAGTCAACAAAAATGACATGAGAATCAAGCCATAAGATTTAGAAAGAATTTTGTTTGGTCGGTATGTTTTGTTTTGTTGTTGTTGTTTTCTATGTGTCATATAGAAATTATTGCTTATTATGAGAAAATGTTTTATTTCCTTATGATACCATATTTTGTTTGTCATTTGCTTTTACAATACTTATTAAGAATTCTATAAGGAAAAGGATTTTGATATGTGTGGATCCTTGCCTATCATACTATATTTTACAAGGTAGATGTGTATTTATTCCATACTTGAGACTATAAGCCTTACACAAGGTTAAATGATATTGTAAGCTGAGATTTTTTTCCCTATTACTTTAACTCTCATAAGAATTATCCATGTTTTTTGGGGGGTTGTTTGTTTGGGTTTTGTTGTTGTTTTTCTGTTGTTGTTGTTGTTGTTGCTTTTTATTTTGATAATCTTTATTCTGTCCTACTATTAGTACCTCATTTTGTAGGCAATAAGATTATTTGTTTTTGCATGAAGAATTTAGGTGAACTAACCCAACATAAATTTGCTAGTGTATATCACTGACTTTGCATAGATCAAGTTACAATTGTTGGTTTTGAAGATCATTGTGTTGTGTATGTTATTATATTCATAACATATAATAGAACATGGTTGTAAAAGTTGAATGTGGGATCTCAAAATAATGTCACTGCTTTCAGTGAGGATAGGCATGCAAAAGAGGCCGTGATCTCTCTGCAAATCCTTAAACCATTGGTTAAAAGAAGCTGTAAACAAAACACAGTCCATTTGATTCTACACAAGTACATCATACAACGTTTCTGAGAGAGTGCATTTTGTCCAGAGAGAAAAGATAGATGACAAGTGATAGAATCCAGTGGTGCCTTATAAAAACAAACTTAAGATAAATGGTTATCAATACAAATTCTGTGTTTCTCTGCCAGTAAATTGGGGATATTATTAGTTGTGTGTAACATAATATTATCTTACAGCATCACTTCTGAGATAATCACCAGGGATTTCTGGAAACTCAGTTCTGGCCATTCTAAAGACGTGATGTATTGGATTTTGAAAAGTACAGCTTAATTTGAGACCTCTCTAGAGTTCTCTACATTGCTTGGAGATGAGTTCATGTTTTAGTCCCCCTAAGTATCCTTACTGGGCTGCATAGCCAGTAAAGAGAACAACACTAAAACACATTAAGCATTTGCTCAACAAATTTTGAAAACAAGAAGCCATGTACATGCTTACCTATCTTCTTTATGGTCTGGGAACAAAGTCTGTTCTGTGCATTTGAGAAATGAAGCTGGGCTACATCAAGAAGGAACAGACCTGTCTTTTATGCTGTGGTCTTTATGTCAGTACACAAGGATGAGAGTCCTGTCAATTGCTAAAGCCTGTCCCTTCTCAGACAAGGTTGATGAGCCCATTTAAATAATATATTATTACTTTAATGCTCCCCTTCATTGCACTAACCTGGTCTTAGGTACATTTGAAACATGGAACATTGGAATAGTAACAAAACATTTGATCCTTTTCCAGGGCTGTTCAGAATGTGAATGATTTCTGAAAACATCATAATTCAAAATGTGAGGGTACACAATTTCCAAAGAATTAATTGTTTACTATCTATCTTTATTCAATATGACAGGACCTTTTTACTTCAATACTTTGGCTGTGTTGAGGATTAACATCATAGTATTTCCTGAAACGTGCAAATAGGAATATTCTCAATGCATTAGCAAGTAGTTGTTCCCAATTTACAGATGATAATTTAAGTTCATATTTGAGGAATAGTCACTATAAGAATATGAAAGTGCCTAGTTGGCTTTGTTTTACTAATATTATAATACTTAAACTTTAAAATACCACCTACTTAAAGACAGGCAAATAGCTTACAGTTTTAAATTAACCATCACTGATAGGAGTGAAGCCCTGTGGGCCAGCAAAAAGAATGGAGGTAGGAGGTAGAGGCCCTCTAGAATGTAGCAGAAACTTGGGAGGTGAGAGACTCTCGACTCAGAGGGAGGGATCTTAGATGAAATGATCAACAGTGGAGAGAAGGAACTCATATAGTCCACCTCCTGTAGAAAGACAGGGCTTCAAGTGGGAGGATGGGGTTGCCATCACACAGTCTAAATCTCTGACCCATATTTGTTCCTGTCTAAAAGAACTGCAGGGAAAAATGGAGAAGAAACTGAGAGAAAGGAGGTCCAGTGACTGGCCCAAATCGGGATCCAGCTCAAGGCGAGACTCCAAGGTCTGACACTATTACTGATGCCAGCCAGGCAGCATAGACTAGCTGATCTGAGGTCCCAGACACATATACAGCCAAATAATACCTGGTATGGCCTCAGTGAGAGAAGATGTGCCTAGCCCTGGAGAGACTTTAGACCCCAGGGAGTGGGGAGGTCTGACAGGGGTGTGGGTGGTGGTAGTGGGGATATCCTTTTGGAGAGGGGGGAGGAATGACATGAAAAACTGTTGGAGGGTAGACCAGGAGGGGTATAATGACAGGATTGTAAAAAAAAAAAAAGATTAAAGAATAATAAAAATATTGCGTTACTTAATTGTTTATAGCCTATTTGCACCCCCAAGGAATTATTTTTAGTGATTTCTTGTGTTGTACAGTAATATCCTCTCAGCATGAGAACCAAAGCCTTCAGAGCAAGTAGGACTACTTGCAAAAGACATTGGAGACTGGGCCTGTTGACAGTTGATGTATCCTCATAGATAGAAGGGTAAAGAAAAGCCACTGGACCCTCCCTTGAGATGCTAGCCACTCCCTCACATACTTCTGGATCATTTACATGTAATTCTGCCCTAATTACAGGAGATCTACTCTTTAGTGTTAGAACACAGTCCAAAAATAAAGACGTGCCAGAGGAATTGTGAGTGTTTGTGAAAAACTTCAAGTAAATAAGACAAGAGCCTTTGTGACATCAGTTTCTTCAAAAGCATGGAATTGATTTTGGAATGTGCTCTTGTGCCCTCTCGGAGTGAGTGTACTTCAGATTGTTCATTACAACTGGCTATTGTTATTTGTTCATAAAAAACACATTTATGCCACATACAGCTTGCCCTTGGGATTATATACAGCTTGAACTCATGAGACCTTTCTTAAGTCTTAGAGTATAAAATGTCAGATGTTCTGTATAAAATTGCCTATTGCATGAGATTTAAGTCCACCTTAACTTTTGGCTTCTTTCTCAGAGGTTACATTGCCTGTATCATGAAATCATAAATGAAAGTCTGGTAGTCTAGTGTGTATAAACTTAAAATTTATTGAAGGGAACACTCCATCTGTTCAGCTATGGGGAAGTCATTGACGTGCTGGGGTAAACATTTGGAGGGATGGATGTTTTGGAGTCACCTGGATTTCTGTGAGCAACCTCTGATTCATGCTTTGTAAGCTAAAAAAAAAAAATCACTGCTTCTCCCAATTGGATTCTTTTGAGAATATACTTTGGTGTGTTGTTGGTGTTGCATAAGGAGGGTTAATATCTGTTTCCAGGAAAAAGTTATGATATTTTCCTAAACAATACAAACTTGTCCTTTCTAAAGTAAATGTTAGCATTTGAAAGTTCCAATGTTATTTTAAACCAAAAATATAAGTAAAATTTTGTATTATCATGAAACTGAAGAATATTATGATGTCCACACTGACTGTGGAATTTCCCATTAATAATAAATAATCATATTGTGGTATATTTGTGTTCTGTATAGATACAACATGAATAGATACTCCCCACAGAGTTTTTACGGTTTGAAATAAGAGCACAAAGAAAAGAGATCAATAAAGACAGTTCATTATCTTAATTCTTCTATGTTTTAAACATCACCATTGTCTTATGTTCATTAATCTGATGACCCACATCGACAATGAATTCCCATTTCCTTTAGTAACCTACACTGTAATTCACCTGTGATACCTCCATCCTTACAATTAATTTATACTTTACACAAGCTGCAAATGCTTTTTGTCTTTAAAGCATTCAACTATATTTTAAGTAAATAATTTCAAATAAACGCAAGTACAAAAAACTAGTCTGCAACAGTCAGTTGTTAATGTGTTATAGTTTTTTTAATAGATGAGGTATGACTTAGCTAGGTTTATCAGCATGTAAAAAGACAATGTTTATTTCTCATTTCTATAGGATTCTATTTTAGAATTATGTTTATAGATGTTGAATGTCCAGCTCATTCAGTAAGGACAAGTTGGATAAATTTGAACGGTGCTTGCTAATAAGAAATAATCTGATATGCTCTTTGTACCATGATCCATGTAAAACCAGCTTATAGTAATTACGTTTAGATTCCCAATAAAGACAAAACTGTAGCAATATGCTGGGTCTGGCAGGGGTCCATAAGGGGAGGTATGACACATTTCCCACTATTGGAGCATCACCAGACTATTGATCTCCAAGATCCCCACGTGTGCTGATGGATGTTTTTGCCCTGACGCTGATCTGCTGTCTTTACTACTCTATTTTCAATCTTTCTTTCTAGGGAATATACTTCCCCATCATTACTCAGAGCTAATCACACCATAGTAATTGAAACAGATGCGATTTTCAGAAATGAGGAATGGAGATGATCATGAGGCAGTGGACGACGAGGAACAGGCCTTCCACTTGGTCTTTAGAGCCATGAGAATAGATCTAGACAACCTGACCACAAAGGCCATAAAAGCCTACACAGTCTTTTGTAGAAATAGCCAGGGTGAACTTGGGGATATCATGGATAGAAAGTTAAAGTGGTCTCAGGAAGAAAAGCTATGGATAGAAAAAATGGAAACTATATATGATTTAAGAATAAATAGTATTAGAAAGAGAGCACACGAGGCTATGGAATTGCTAGGATGAGGAAATGAAGATTAGGGAATTCAAAGATGATGCAGGAGTATATAAAAGTTAATACTCTTTTTCTAACTGTTTGAAGAATTGGAGATAATAATGCATGGAAAGATATCAGAGAAGCTAACTATTTTACTTTAAATGAGTTCAAAATTTTGTACAGAATAATTTTAATTTAATAGTCTGTTATTTTCTGTTTTTATATGAACAGAGTTACTAAAGACTGCTGACTGCTGTACCAGGAAACTGCAAAGCTATCCCCAGTTATCTGTGAAGAACAGGCTGTAACCTATAAGGAAATATGCTTTTGCTTTGTGTTTTGTTCTAAGGAAACAGGGTTGGGACCATTGATCCTGGACTCATAGAGTTCATGTAAATTTAAGAAGTTTTAAAAATTATTAACAATGATTAAAGCCTTGAGGATATAGCTTTAGTAAATAAAAGACTTGGTTCAGGATCTCTGGTGGGCAGAAGGCAACAGCACGAGAAGGGAGAAAGCAAAAGAATGAGAAGGAAGAAGGAATTAAGCTGAAGAATAAAGAATACTGCAAATTGTCAGGGAACAGAGAGAGTACCTGAACTAGCAGTTCCCATCTACTACGAACTCCAAGTCATTATTGAGTCATCACTATTCCCCTTCCTTCCTTTCTCAGGATGCTCCTCACAATGAAGCTCTACCTCAGCAGCAATGTTAGAAGGTACAACTTGGAAAGTGTGAAGAATGTAGAAGAGTTTTAATCCGGCAACATGCTTGCTCTGGCAACGGAAGCACATCCAAAGCTAAGATCCAGCCAGAATAGAAACATGCATTGGATGACAGTATGATCTGGCTAAAATACAGGCATGTCCTTATTGCATACTTATTAGTCTTAATAACAAAGGTAAGGTAATTTTTGTAGAAAAAAATCAGTTTCATTTAAAAGTGGCACATAATTGAAAGGCAGACAAAGTGATGAATCAGAGAAAGATTTGACAGAATGTGTCAGAGCTAGGAGAAGCTCAACCAACATGAGAACAACACAGGAAAGAGAGGCTGCTTAAGAGCTGAAAGAAAGTGGTGGTGTGTGGTAAGTGATGTATGATGTATGTTGTGTGTATAGGACAGTTTTAATAGGTCAGTTTTACAGAGACTGGTTGCAGAAAGTATAAACTATACAGTGATGAACACAGAATGAGCCAGAGAATGAGAAATTTATAACATATTACCAAAATTAATATAAGGTAAGGCAGAGCAATTCAGTCAGATGCTGGGGGAATCAGGATTCAATCATCTTGGAAGATAACATTGTACAGTGGCTAGGAACTTCCAGGTCTGGTTCTAGGAATAGAACAGAGGAAAAAATGCTCTGGTCTCAGGCCAAGCCAGGTATTAGTATTCCTTGGGCACAACTCTCATTTCATCACTTCATCTGAGGAAAGAAAAGCTATGCTTACATACCAACAAAATAATACTGATGTATTTTGTTCATAAATCAGAAGACTAATGGAGAAATGCAGGTTTCCAAGTCACCTACAAACCCAGGCAATTTTGTTATAAAAAAGGAAAAAGACCAAACAGGGCAAGACTCTAGTATTTTTCATTATAACTACAGATGAAGTAAAGCTAAAACATAAAACTCAAAGGGCATAACTCATAGTGTATATATCTGAGGTCCCTAATCCCCTGACAAATGAAGAGCACATATATTTTAATGGGTTATTCAATATATTGTGAAATTTTAGCTGAGACTGTGTGGATTTGATGACTTCCACACTCCTTCCTAATTCATGAGTGGTGAGCCTATCAATATATCAGACTTCATTGTTTGACATGCTTCTAAGTGCAAAATATCCTTCCATCAGGAACAAAATAAATAGGCTTCAAAACAGTAGGTTAAACAGAATTTTGCACTGTTTGGGATTATTTTCCACTCTGTAAAAGTAATTTCATCTTTAATACAAATGTATCATTAGCTAACTTTTCTCATCTGTATGGCTTTGTGTAGCTCAGTGCACAAAAATGTTCATTTTTCCTTGATTTTGTCTGATGCAAGTGAATTTATAATAGAATAAATACATTAAGGGAGTGGCTGTTTCATAGTTTAAAAGTTGCTAACATAAACATTTCTCATAACAGGATGACTGAAACAGAACTTGTACATTTATTTTACATGTAAATGTTTTTCCGTATATAAACAAATGCACGGAAAAGAATAATTAGACTGATTGCCTTAACAACCCCACTTCTTAAAAGAATAACATAAATATCTGATAATAATTGAAAAAATGAGTTGACAATACATGTTTATATGCAAAAATATCTGAATTGATTATATATTTGAAAAATAAAAAAGGAGTGAGCTGCTACTATAACTTTGAAATATCTGTGATATTTCAATTTATTGAAATTATTTCTAATATATAAAACTCATATTAAATATTTTTATATTTATGAATCTGATGTTGTCTGTCACCAATAACATAAAAACATCTGATGTTTTGCTTCATTTGTGATAATGAGATTATTGCTAAATATCTATTAATAAATCCATAAAATAAGCATTAAAGACATATGAAGTTACACACACGCACACACACACACACATTTGCCTAACATTCTCGTGGATAGGGCTTCAAATCTCAATACCAGAAATATAAATTATAAGTTTATAATTTAATAATTTGAATGACTAAAAGTTAGAAATATTACTTTAAAATTTAGGGCCTCTAGAAATACCTCAGCAGTTAATAGCACTTGCTATTCTTCAGAGGATCTGAGTTCCATCCCAGTTCTCAGAATTGATGATGCTCAGTTTCAGGAGACCAGATGAACTCTTCTGGCTTCTTCACATATCACACACATGTGTACACAAATACATGAATGGCAGGCATTCAAGCTTGGAAGCATGTAGTGAGTATACTGGGAAGAGACCTTGGCCTTTTTATCTTCTAGACTCTTCTCTCAGCCCTTACCATAAATTTCTTTGTCATCTTCAAATCCAGTGAAGGTTATTTGAATTTTTCTTGTGGCACTATCTCTCATGTTCTTATATGTCTGCACTTTTTCTTTTATATTTTGACTCACTAATATATTATGTTCAGCAGCTAGTCTAGAACAATCCTTTTTATACTAAGGTTAATTGATTGGCAACATCAATTGATTCTGTCCTCATCCCATTTGCCCTGTGACTTATCATCTGTTCTGAGGATTAGAGCCTGTGGTAGATTTGGGAGTGGGGAATACTCTGACTGCCACATTCATTATTTACTTGTGTTATATGCTTTGTACCTATATATGTGCCTGTAGTGTGTGTGTGTGTGTGTGTGTGTGTGTGTGTGTGTGTGTGTATGTGTGTAAAATATCTCAATCACAAGGTAATAGGAAATCAAACTAATTATCTATTATACCTTGAGCATTTATTAACTCCAAGTTTGACTGTAGAGTACAAGAAATGCTCAATCATTAAAGTACTTTATACAAATCCTTGAAGACCTATATTTAGATCCCATACCCATATCAAAAGGCAGGCATGATGGTGAGTATCTAATATCTCAGAATGAATGGGCAAAGACAGGAGGATCCCTGGGGATTTTTGGGTAGCCAAGATGCCAATCAGTGAGATCAGAAATTACCCTTCTTCAGTAAATTAGGTGGACAACTATTGGGGATAACAGCAACTGTCTCTGGGTTTGGCAGGTGCAGAAAACACACATACTCACAGATTGCATTCTAGTCACTGATAGAGCAATTCTTTTTGGAAATCACCTGCATCAAGTCATCCTGGCTGCTAAGATTGGAATGCCCAGCAGGAAGGGGAAATGATGGTTGGAAGGAGCATCAGATGGCCTCAGCCATGAGTTGTTGATCTTTTTAGGTTCATAGAGTCTATACTGCTATTATTGTCACTTGAATAATTCACTTGTTGCTACAATTTAAAGTATTAAATCTTCAAGAGTAAACTTGGAAGTGCTTTAAAAGACTGATTACCTTTTATGACAGTTTTCTGCCATTATTCTGGGACACTGGCTGTGTTTTTGTTATATTTGTTCCATTTTAATTCTCCCCCTAACAAGGAGGTACATTTAAATCCAATTTAAGCACATATATTTGTTTTTCTCCAAAAGCTGGATTTAAACTTGAAATGGCATAAGTTGTATCCTGCATTAGAAAGTAGAGAAATGGTCCTTAAATGTGTATTATAAAAGTAAGTCAAAATCAAATTCTTTTTTTTCTTTCCTTTTTATTTCTATTTTCAAAAGATGGTATTATTTGGATAACCCAACTTGAAAATCAAAAGCAAAATCAGTAGAGAAGCAAATTAGGAAGGAAAATAATCAGCCTGAATGCCAATCGTAACAGGATAGACAATGGTAGTGTAGCATGAGTGGAAAAAGAAAAGCAACTGAACTTTTATTGATGCTGTCAAGGCTTATGAGCTGAGATGTGAAAACACCCACCGACAACGTTTCTCAACTAAAAAAAAAGAATTTCACCTCCAAGGAATCTTCATATTTAAAAAACATTTTATTTATTATTGTTGGTGTGTACCTGTGTGTATGAGGTGTATATGTGTGCGTGCAGAAAAGCATTTGCCATTCTGTGTATATAGGTCAGGGGAAATTTTATGAAAGTTAGTTCCTCCTTTCCTCTTGAGGTCTGGGAATCAAACTGGGTTGCCAGGCTAGCAGGGAAAGCAGATTTGCGGCTCAGTCCTCTCATCAGCCCACAATGTGATTTTGCTCATCATACCCTTTCCTGTGAAGGTTTTTTACACCAAAATTATTATGCATCTGGTTACATATGGTGGTATATTTGCAGGTCACAGACAATTACTATATCTATGATGTCTCTTCCTAAGGAAACAATTTGCACATCATTGGGAATAATGTCACCCACACTGAGACTCTGTAGCATGGTGTGCACCAGTGCATGGAAACAGAAATGCTATTGCTCAAAACTCCCCATTTTGCTAACAAGGGACCTGGAAAGCAAACAAAGAACATTGATTTGTCTAAAAGAATTTATACTTAGCAGGCCTTGTGGAAAAAATAAAAGGAAGGTAAGGCCCTGAATTTGGTTGATTTGCTCTTGTGCACAACTACTGCTGATGAGAATGAGACGTATCCTGGAAAAGCAAAACACCTTCTTCCGTGTGGCTGATGAATAAGTGATGCTGTCAGCACATTCCAGCCTTACCCTGATAGACATAGAATGGAACATCATGTGATGATTTATAAAATAACTATTTCATTTCTGATAATATATCAGAAAAATCCTAGGAGAAGAGTTTGACCACAGAGACTTAAAATATGCAATAGAAGCCAAGATTTGTGGAAAGGTCAGACCCTTGTATACACTTGGTATTTTCACAGAGTCGAGCTTGTTGTACAAAGTGAGGAGTTTATAGCTGTCAGAGTCTGGCATTTCAAAGGTAAAAGACATCTTTATGAAGTAGTCATGACACAACTCTCTTCGTGTACAGTCATGTATTAAATATTACCTAGAAAAGAGTATTGACTTTTTCCTCCCATTTATGGAAAGTACCTCCTATCTTGGTAAACTGAAAATAATAAAAAAGAAAGAGTCACAATCAGAGACTAAAACTCTTCCATGATATCAATGTTCTCATAATTATAATGTATGTGATCAAAATATTTAGCACATTACTAAAGCTAGAGAAAAAGTTAATATATTGTAATTTGATTCCTGTGTTTAAAATGAGAAATATCACCCATTTTTCTTGTTCATGATATGATTTCTGGAAGATTAGAATGCAAACATTTTTCCTTAAGTGAATACAAACAATAATGAACACCAGAGTAAAGTGTCCTCAACTGCTTCACTTGGCAAACAGGTTGGGTTCTGAACCCAAGACCTTGCTCATACAGAGTAAACACTCTGCTATGATTACTGTGGCTGCATACTTTGTTTTGTAGTCCTTGCTTTAGTTATAGGAGTATGTCTTATAAAATATTACAAATAATGTAGGCCTAATTGGGAGATTTATCTTAATTCTAAGAGGTGATGCCAGATTTATTATTCTGTATTCTATAACAAAACAACGTATAAAATGGGCTAGGTTATTTTAAGGAAAAAGAGGTTTATTTTACTTCATAGTCATAAAAGTGCACAATCAATGAAGACCTTTATTTAGTAACAGCCTCCTGGCTGAGAAAGTCCCAAATAGTGAGACCACATGGTCAAAGCATGGTCTATTGCTTCTTATGAAGCCATCAATAATTAAGGGAAGGTTAAGCTCCACCCTGAGGATTTAACCTAGTACTAATCACCTCCCAGAGCCTTCACAGCTAAGATGAACCATTTGGATTAAGTTTCCATCCTCGTAATACTGTATAAGGGAAACTAAGTATAGCACATGAACACCTTCCTGAGGGACACTCTAAGCCATGACAACAGAGAGCTGCAGTAACTCATGGCAAGTATTCGAAGTTTGAAGGAGATGATGATTGGGTAGGTTTTGTCTAGTTCTTGGGCCAGAATATTGAAGTATTTGCTCTCTATGGAAATGTGTTTTGCTCTCAACAAACCTCCCAGTCATAAGTCTCATAGTAGGCAACATCAGGTGCCTCTCTTCTTTTCCATCCATACCAATTTCAGAGCCTTCCTCTTGATTATTATTATTATTTATTATTATTATTACTATTATTACTATTATTATTATTATTATTATTATTATTATTATTAATCTGTTTAGTCTTGTTCCCAGCACATTCCTCACTTCCACAGGTTCACTGATGCCGAACTCCTATCCCAGGGTAGTTCCCCTCCATTTCACTAACTGGAGCCTTCCACCATGACTTTTCATTTTACACTTTACTCCTGTGTAACTATATATTACATTCTTCTTCCAGCTTCAATCAGTGTGTTTCTTGAATTGACATCATTGGTTAGAGTTCCCTAGCTTAACCTGCTTTGTAGACATCAGACAATTATGAGCAGGTAAAACAGTACAACAGGCAAGCATGCTCAATGCATGGACCTGCCAACATGAACCCAAGGTTGAAGGAGGCATCTAATCTAAGTTCCAGGAACTTGTCCTCTGACCTCTGCCCTAGTTAAGATTTCCATTGTTGTTGAGAGATACCATGATCAAGGTAGCTCTTATGAAGGACATTTAATTGGGACTGGCCTACAGGTTCTGAGGTCCAGTTCATTATCACCATGGCAGGAAGCATGGCAGCACACAGGCAAGCATGGTGCTAGAGGACCTAAGAGTTCCACATCTTGTTCAGAAGGCAAACAGAAAAGACTGTTTTCAGGCTGCTAGAAGGGCTTCAAACCCCAGCCCTAACAGTGACACACTTTCCCCAAAAGGTCACACTTCCTAATAGTGCCACTTCCTGGGTCAAGCATATTTAGCCCACCTCAACCTCCATAAAAAGATGATTCTCTCTGTCTCTCTCTCTGTCTCTCTCTTTCTCTCTCTTTCTTTCTGTCTTGTGCACACACTCATAAACAATAATTAAACCAGACAGTTATAATTATTTTATTCAGAAATATGTATTGCATAGTTACATAGCAGGGATATACTAGACTTAAAGACACAACTAAGAATGAGGGAAGTGAGAAGTTCTTTAATATGTATCAAATTTTGAATAAAGAATCACAGAATAGTAATTCACAAAAATAGGATTTCAATAAGTTTCAATAAATTCTACAAATAAGTTTACAGAAAATCCATAATATATAACTAATTTTTTTCCTGCTCAAAAAAACTCTCTCGGGAGATAGTTTGTAAAATAAGTCAAATTTAATTTGAGAACACAATGAGACACAAGTCCACTTCTCTAAGAAGAAAACCAATGAACAGGACAGGCACTTAAGGATAAGAGGAGACTAGCTAGTAACAGAAAGAATATAGGACCAGTGTGAAAGGTGCAAAATGAAGAAATGTACAAATGTTTTATGAAGTGGCATATACCTTTTATTTCAGCACTTGAGAAGAGGAGTCAGGTGGATCCCTCCTGGTTTGAAGTTAGCCTGACCTAAATAGAAAATTCTAGGTCAGCCAGGTCTGCTTAGTGAGATGCGAATGCTTGCAGCCAACCATTGGACTTAGCATTGGATCCCCAATGGAGAAGTTAGAGGAAGGACTGAAGGAGCTGAAGGGGTTTGCAATCCTATAGGAAGAACAACAATATCAACCAGACGGCCCCCCCAGTGCTCCCAGGGATTAAACCACCAACCAAAGAGTACACACGGAGGGACCCATGGCCCCAGCCGCATATGTAGCAGAGGATGGCCTTGTCAGGCATCAATGGGAGGAGAGGTTCTTGGTCTTGTGAAGGCTCAATGCTCCAGTGTAGGGGGATGCCAGGGTGGTGAGGTGGGAGTGGTTAGGTGGGTGGGAGAGCATCCTCATAGAAGCAAGGAGAGGGGGTATGAGATAAGGGGTTTCAGGAGGAACAATCAGGAAAGGGGATAATATTTGGAATTTAAATACATAAAATATCCAATAATAAAAACAAACAAACAAAAAGTGCATTTTGTAAAGTTTTAGAATATAGAAGTAACTTTTACTCACCCCGGGCAATTGTCATCTAGGAGGCTTATTACTGAATACGTTTATCTTTTCTAGTTCTTTCTGAACTCTGGCTAACTGGTTCAATCAGCTGTTTGAATCAAACTCCTCTCCAACTTGATTGATTCAATCTCTTTGCATCTGATTGAATTTCTCTGCTTGGCCTCAAAACAAACTCTTATTCTCTACGTCATTCTGTCTTTACCTGTAACCTGTCTCAGACAAACTGTCCCAGTAAAACTGACTCTCTGTCTCTGTCTCTCTGTCTCTCTCTGTCTCTCTCTCCGTCTCTCTCCCTTCCTCCCTGCTTTTCCTCTCACTCTGTCTGTACTGCTCTGTCTGACCCTCACTTAGAAGTACCTTTCAAACAGGGCTGCTTCCTTCTATATACTAACCTTACTTTATTGTTTGGGATTAAAGGTGTGTGCTCAGGGTGTGTGTGTCCTCCAGTCAATTCGTAATCCTGGGTATGTCTGCATTTGAGCTGGATCACTCAGACCTAGAAGGTCTTTGGCTGTGATCCTTTGCCATAAGAGCCATATTGCTAGATTAAAATTCCTCTACATTAGAAGTCAGATTATGAGACATAAAGACTTGCATTGTCAGGATAAATTCTAAGATAGTTGGGAAGTCAATAACACCTATCAAGTAGAAAAATAAGAGATCCGCTTAACTTTTATAATTATTTTTCAAAAAAGAATTTGGAAAACAATGTATATAAAAAAGAGACTATAAAATTTAAGTTTAAAAAGGGCAAAACAGTATAAGAAGGCTATCTATAACCTAAAGAAAAATATTTATATTTTTCTGATAAGATATTAATTTCTAGAATATAAAAAACAAATTAAATTCAACAGTAGCTGCCGGGTGTGGTGGCTCACGCCTTTAATCCCAGCACTCTGGAGGCAGAGGCAGGCGGATTTCTGAGTTCGAGGCCAGCCTGGCCTACAAAGTGAGTTCCAGGACAGCCAGGGCTATACAGAGAAACCCTGTCTTGGAAAAAGAAAAAGAAAAAAAAAAGTCAACAGTAGCCAATGTAGATGATCAATGGATGTGATATTAAAACAGTGAAGAACTTTAATTGACACCTCTGCAAATATAATATGTAAATGTCAGGCAAGTACAGGAAAAGGTCGGCCGGCCGTCATTCAGACAAAAAGTCAAACTAGAGTATAACCTTACCTTGCAATGGTTAGTGAGCCTAAGGTTAAAACATACAAAACGAAACAGAAAAACCAACCAACCAACCAAGAAACAAACAAACTGTCCCATCCAGCAGGACCCAGTTATTCGTGGGTGCGAGTGGGACCACAAACCTGAAGAGAAACGAGCAAGAAAGAAGAGCGAGTCCAAGGAGGATTCCTGTCAAGGTCTCAGTTTATTAGGCTGAAACACCAGGTTTTAAGCACACAGCAAGGGGAAAAGGGAGGGGCTGAGGGGAATTAGGGAAGAACAAAGTGAGCATCCGGGGACCTAAAGGCCGAATTCAGGCTGCAGGCAGGAGGCACTCTGAGTCCTATCTCCGGAATGAAGATTTCTCCTTAATAGCCTTGGGTGTCAGGCTGGGCTCAGCAAGTAACTCATATCCTCAGAAGTCTTGGGAGTCAGGAAGAGATAAGGAAGAGGGGACTATAATTCAGCTTTTTAGGGCTTCAGGTGCCAGGAAGGGAATAGGGAGGAGGGGGTGACCAGCTCCTTAACACAAGGCCATTTGGCTTATTAGGGTGGGAAGCTGTGAAAGGCCCACCTTCTCATTGTATGGTCTCCAACAACAAACTTTAAGTGATTGTAACGATGTGGAGATACTAAAACCATGAACAATGCTGGCAAATACAGAATAAAGCAACTGCTAAGAAGGTCACTATAATTGTTACTCATTGAGTTCTAGTTTTAACTCTAAAACTACTAGAGTGATGTCATTCTGTCCCCTGAGTTATAACTGAAATAAACAAAGCAGACATTTGGGTACTTATATATAGCCAACAGTAGCTGAATCCCAGATACTCATCAATGGAAAAACCAAATGCAATTATACATAAATAGAATATTCAGCCTTTGAAGGCAACAAAATGATATTATTCGTTAAACCCAGAGGACATGATGCTAAATTGAATGAGCATGACAGAGATATAGAAATATTTCATGATTTTATGTAGCTGAGCTACAGAAAGTCATCCCAGTTATGGAAAATATAAGCAGTATGGTGGTGACCAGAAGCCGTTGGAGAGTTAGGTTTTGTTTTATTTGTGAGTATAGAATTACATATTAAAAACAATGGCTATAAATAAGTTTCAAAGTGGGAGTAGGGCTGAGCATTACTAAATTTTGTACTTAAACCTGCTTAACATGGTAAAGTTTGTTCAGATGTTTTTTTTTTTTTTTTTTTTTTTTAACCACAATTAGTGAGTTTCTATTGTCACAGCTTAAAAGAAATGATAGTTTCGATTCAAGTCAAAACAGTGGAAATGAAAGAAAAAAAAAGCAGATGAAAGAGATTAGGACATAGGAAGAGGCCTGAGCATCTGGTATCTGACAAGCAATTATAGTCTTCCCAGGGAACGCCTACTTCCCAGCTCTCCTCATTCTTGGGATGGTTTTGTTCTTTGTGCACAGTTCAGTCTTTCACCTACCTCACTGCCCTGTCTATTTCTGTCTTTGTTCAAGTTTATGATTATCATCATGTTGATGAGTCTGAACATTATTAGGAATACAATCTCACATTATACTGAGAAGTTTGTAATTAGGAGTATGTATGTACATATTCATAAGCACACATGCATGCACACCTGTGCCTACACACACAGACATGTAGCAACAATTAATGAAAATAGATACCATAAATTTGTGAGAGAGAAAGGTGGAGAATATGGGAAGATTTCAGAGGAAGAAAAAGGAAGAGAAAAAAATCTCAAGAAAATGAATGAAAGAGTAAAAAAAGTGCTTCAAACACATAGCAGGATTTACTTATCTAAATATTGCCCATATGATATCTTATATATGATTAAATAAAATCACAGAAGAATGAGAGGAGTTGAGCATGAATATACATACACTGTAGGCAGTAAAGCAGCTATTTCACAGAAGATTTAAATTATGGAGGCTAAAAAAGACAGTCAAAAAGGGAATCTAAAGATAAACCTAAATATTTAAGAATTTGTCAGACAAGTTAAGGAAAATAAGTAACAACAAAGACTTGAATGTGTGTTCTCTAAGAAAATTAGTCGCCGCTCTACTCGAGACTCGAGCCCCGGGCTACCTTGCCAGCAGAGTCTTGCCCAACACCCGCAAGGGTCCACACGGGACTCCCCACGGGACCCTAAGACCTCTGGTGAGTGGATCACAGTGCCTGCCCCAATCCAATCAGGCGCGGAACTTGAGACTGCGGTACATAGGGAAGCAGGCTACCCAGGCCTGATCTGGGGCACAAGTCCCTTCCGCTCGACTCGAGACTCGAGCCCCGGGCTACCTTGCCAGCAGAGTCTTGCCCAACACCCGCAAGGGTCCACACGGGACTCCCCACGGGACCCTAAGACCTCTGGTGAGTGGACCACAGTGCCTGCCCCAATCCAATCGCGCTGAACTTGAGACTGCGGTACATAGGGAAGCAGGCTACCCGGGCCTGATCTGGGGCACAAGTCCCTTCCGCTCGACTCGAGACTCGAGCCCCGGGCTACCTTGCCAGCAGAGTCTTGCCCAACACCCGCAAGGGTCCACACGGGACTCCCCACGGGACCCTAAGACCTCTGGTGAGTGGATCACAGTGCCTGCCCCAATCCAATCGCGCGGAACTTGAGACTGCGGTACATAGGGAAGCAGGCTACCCGGGCCTGATCTGGGGCACAAGTCCCTTCCGCTCGACTCGAGACTCGAGCCCCGGGCTACCTTGCCAGCAGAGTCTTGCCCAACACCCGCAAGGGTCCACACGGGACTCCCCACGGGACCCTAAGACCTCTGGTGAGTGGACCACAGTGCCTGCCCCAATCCAATCGCGCGGAACTTGAGACTGCGGTACATAGGGAAGCAGGCTACCCGGGCCTGATCTGGGGCACAAGTCCCTTCCGCTCTACTCGAGACTCGAGCCCCGGGCTACCTTGACAGCAGAGTCTTGCCCAACACCCGCAAGGGCCCACACGGGACTCCCCACGGGACCCTAAGACCTCTGGTGAGTGGACCACAGTGCCTGCCCCAATCCAATCGCGCGGAACTTGAGACTGCGGTACATAGGGAAGCAGGCTACCCGGGCTTGATCTGGGGCACAAACCCCTTCCACTCCACTCGAGCCCCGGCTACCTTGCCAGCTGAGTCGCCTGACACCCGCAAGGGCCCACACAGGATTCCACACGTGATCCTAAGACCTCTAGTGAGTGGAACACAACTTCTGCCAGGAGTCTGGTTCGAACACCAGATATCTGGGTACCTGCCTTGCAAGAAGAGAGCTTGCCTGCAGAGAATACTCTGCCCACTGAAACTAAGGAGAGTGCTACCCTCCAGGTCTGCTCATAGAGGCTAACAGAGTCACCTGAAGAACAAGCTCTTAACAGTGACAACTAAAACAGCTAGCTTCAGAGATTACCAGATGGCGAAAGGCAAACGTAAGAATCCTACTAACAGAAATCAAGACCACTCACCATCATCAGAATGCAGCACTCCCACCCCACCTAGTCCTGGGCACCCCAACACAACCGAAAATCTAGATCCAGATTTAAAAACATTTCTCATGATGATGATAGAGGACATCAAGAAGGACTTTCATAAGTCACTTAAAGATTTACAGGAGAGCACTGCTAAAGAGTTACAGGCTCTTAAAGAAAAGCAGGAAAACACAGCCAAACAGGTGATGGAAATGAACAAAACCATACTAGAACTAAAAGGGGAAGTAGACACAATAAAGAAAACCCAAAGCGAGGCAACGCTGGAGATAGAAACCCTAGGAAAGAGATCTGGAACCATAGATGCGAGCATCAGCAACAGAATACAAGAAATGGAAGAGAGAATCTCAGGTGCAGAAGATTCCATAGAGAACATCGACACAACAGTCAAAGAAAATACAAAATGCAAAAGGATCCTAACTCAAAACATCCAGGTAATCCAGGACACAATGAGAAGACCAAACCTACGGATAATAGGAATTGATGAGAATGAAGATTTTCAACTTAAAGGGCCAGCTAATATCTTCAACAAAATAATAGAAGAAAACTTCCCAAACATAAAAAAAGAGATGCCCATGATCATACAAGAAGCATACAGAACTCCAAATAGACTGGACCAGAAAAGAAATTCCTCCCGACACATAATAATCAGAACAACAAATGCACTAAATAAAGATAGAATATTAAAAGCAGTAAGGGAGAAAGGTCAAGTAACATATAAAGGAAGGCCTATCAGAATTACACCAGACTTTTCACCAGAGACTATGAAAGCCAGAAGAGCCTGGACAGATGTTATACAGACACTAAGAGAACACAAATGCCAGCCCAGGCTACTATACCCGGCCAAACTCTCAATTACCATAGATGGAGAAACCAAAGTATTCCACGACAAAACCAAGTTCACACAATACCTTTCCACGAATCCAGCCCTTCAAAGGATAATAACAGAAAAGAAGCAATACAAGGACGGAAATCACGCCCTAGAACAACCAAGAAAGTAATCATTCAACAAACCAAAAAGAAGACAGCCACAAGAACAGAATGCCAACTCTAACAACAAAAATAAAAGGGAGCAACAATTACTTTTCCTTAATATCTCTTAATATCAATGGACTCAATTCCCCAATAAAAAGACATAGACTAACAGACTGGCTACACAAACAGGACCCAACATTCTGCTGCTTACAGGAAACCCATCTCAGGGAAAAAGACAGACACTACCTCAGAGTGAAAGGCTGGAAAACAATTTTCCAAGCAAATGGACTGAAGAAACAAGCTGGAGTAGCCATTTTAATATCGGATAAAATCGACTTCCAACCCAAAGTTATCAAAAAAGACAAGGAGGGACACTTCATACTCATCAAAGGTAAAATCCTCCAAGAGGAACTCTCAATTCTGAATATCTACGCACCAAATGCAAGGGCAGCCACATTCATTAGAGACACTTTAGTAAAGCTCAAAGCATACATTGCACCTCACACAATAATAGTGGGAGACTTCAACACACCACTTTCTTCAAAGGACAGATCGTGGAAACAGAAACTAAACAGGGACACAGTGAAACTAACAGAAGTTATGAAACAAATGGACCTGACAGATATCTACAGAACATTTTATCCTAAAACAAAAGGATATACCTTCTTCTCAGCACCTCACGGGACCTTCTCCAAAATTGACCATATAATTGGTCACAAAACAGGCCTCAAAAGATACAAAAATATTGAAATTGTCCCATGTATCCTATCAGACCACCATGGCCTAAGACTGATCTTCAATAACAACATAAATAATGGAAAGCCAACATTCACGTGGAAACTGAATAACACTCTTCTCAATGATACCTTGGTCAAGGAAGGAATAAAGAAAGAAATTAAAGACTTTTTAGAGTTTAATGAAAATGAAGCCACAACGTACCCAAACCTATGGGACACAATGAAAGCATTTCTAAGAGGGAAACTCATAGCGCTGAGTGCCTCCAAGAAGAAACGGGAGACAGCACATACTAGCAGCTTGACAACACATCTAAAAGCCCTAGAAAAAAAGGAAGCAAATTCACCCAAGAGGAGTAGAAGGCAGGAAATAATCAAACTCAGGGGTGAAATCAACCAAGTGGAAACAAGAAGAACTATTCAAAGAATTAACCAAACGAGGAGTTGGTTCTTTGAGAAAATCAACAAGATAGATAAACCCTTAGCTAGACTCACTAAAGGGCACAGGGACAAAATCCTAATTAACAAAATCAGAAATGAAAAGGGAGACATAACAACAGATCCTGAAGAAATCCAAAACACCATCAGATCCTTCTACAAAAGTCTATACTCAACAAAACTGGAAAACCTGGACAAAATGGACAAATTTCTGGACAGATACCAGGTACCAAAGTTGAATCAGGATCAAGTTGACCATCTAAACAGTCCCATATCACCTAAAGAAATAGAAGCAGTTATTAATAGTCTCCCAACCAAAAAAAGCCCAGGACCAGATGGGTTTAGTGCAGAGTTCTATCAGACCTTCAAAGAAGATCTAATTCCAATTCTGCACAAACTATTTCACAAAATAGAAGTAGAAGGTACTCTACCCAACTCATTTTATGAAGCCACTATTACTCTGATACCTAAACCACAGAAAGATCCAACAAAGATAGAGAACTTCAGACCAATTTCTCTTATGAATATCGATGCAAAAATCCTCAATAAAATTCTCGCTAACCGAATCCAAGAACACATTAAAGCAATCATCCATCCTGACCAAGTAGGTTTTATTCCAGGGATGCAGGGATGGTTTAATATACGAAAATCCATCAATGTAATCCATTATATAAACAAACTCAAAGACAAAAACCACATGATCATCTCGTTAGATGCAGAAAAAGCATTTGACAAGATCCAACACCCATTCATGATAAAAGTTTTGGAAAGATCAGGAATTCAAGGCCCATACCTAAACATGATAAAAGCAATCTACAGCAAACCAGTAGCCAACATCAAAGTAAATGGAGAGAAGCTGGAAGCAATCCCACTAAAATCAGGGACTAGACAAGGCTGCCCACTTTCTCCCTACCTTTTCAACATAGTACTTGAAGTATTAGCCAGAGCAATTCGACAACAAAAGGAGATCAAGGGGATACAAATTGGAAAAGAGGAAGTCAAAATATCACTTTTTGCAGATGATATGATAGTATATATAAGTGACCCTAAAAATTCTACCAGAGAACTCCTAAACCTGATAAACAGCTTCGGTGAAGTAACTGGATATAAAATAAACTCAAACAAGTCAATGGCCTTTCTCTATACAAAGAATAAACAGGCTGAGAAAGAAATTAGGGAAACAACACCCTTCTCAATAGTCACAAATAATATAAAATATCTTGGCGTGACTCTAACTAAGGAGGTGAAAGATCTGTATGATAAAAACTTCAAATCTCTGAAGAAAGAAATTAAAGAAGATCTCAGAAGATGGAAAGATCTCCCATGCTCATGGATTGGCAGGATCAACATTGTAAAAATGGCTATCTTGCCAAAAGCAATCTACAGATTCAATGCAATCCCTATCAAAATTCCAACTCAATTCTTCAACGAATTGGAAGGAGCAATTTGCAAATTTGTCTGGAATAACAAAAAACCTAGGATAGCAAAAAGTCATCTCAAGGATAAAAGAACTTCTGGCGGAATCACCATGCCAGACCTAAAGCTTTACTACAGAGCAATTGTGATAAAAACTGCATGGTACTGGTATAGAGACAGACAAGTAGACCAATGGAATAGAATTGAAGATCCAGAAATGAACCCACACACCTATGGTCACTTGATCTTCGACAAGGGAGCTAAAACCATCCAGTGGAAGAAAGACAGCATTTTCAACAATTGGTGCTGGCACAACTGGTTGTTATCGTGTAGAAGAATGCGAATCGATCCATACTTATCTCCTTGTACTAAGGTCAAATCTAAGTGGATCAAGGAACTTCACATAAAACCAGAGACACTGAAACTTATAGAGGAGAAAGTGTGGAAAAGCCTTGAAGATATGGGCACAGGGGAAAAATTCCTGAACAGAACAGCAATGGCTTGTGCTGTAAGATCGAGAATCGACAAATGGGACCTAATGAAACTCCAAAGTTTCTGCAAGGCAAAAGACACCGTCAATAAGACAAAAAGACCACCAACAGATTGGGAAAGGATCTTTACCTATCCTAAATCAGATAGGGGACTAATATCCAACATATATAAAGAACTCAAGAAGGTGGACTTCAGAAAATCAAATAACCCCATTAAAAAATGGGGCTCAGAACTGAACAAAGAATTCTCACCTGAGGAATACCGAATGGCAGAGAAGCACTTGAAAAAATGTTCAACATCCTTAATCATCAGGGAAATGCAAATCAAAACAACCCTGAGATTCCACCTCACACCAGTCAGAATGGCTAAGATCAAAAACTCAGGTGACAGCAGATGCTGGCGAGGGTGTGGAGAAAGAAGAACACTCCTCCATTGTTGGTGGGAGTGCAGGCTTGTACAACCACTCTGGAAATCAGTCTGGCGGTTCCTCAGAAAACTGGACATAGTACTACCGGAGGATCCAGCAATACCTCTCCTGGGCATATATCCAGAAGATGCCCCAACAGGTAAGAAGGACACATGCTCCACTATGTTCATAGCAGCCTTATTTATAATAGCCAGAAGCTGGAAAGAACCTAGATGCCCCTCAACAGAGGAATGGATACAGAAAATGTGGTACATCTACACAATGGAGTACTACTCAGCTATTAAAAAGAATGAATTTATGAAATTCCTAGCCAAATGGATGGACCTGGAGGGCATCATCCTGAGTGAGGTAACACATTCACAAAGAAACTCACACAATATGTATTCACTGATAAGTGGATATTAGCCCCAAACCTAGGATACCCAAGATATAAGATATAATTTGCTAAACACATGAAACTCAAGGAGAATGAAGACTGAAGTGTGGACACTATGCCCCTCCTTAGATTTGGGAACAAAACACCCATGGAAGGAGTTACAGAGACGGAGTTTGGAGCTGAGATGAAAGGATGGACCATGTAGAGACTGCCATAGCCAGAGATCCACCCCATAATCAGCATCCAAACGCTGACACCATTGCATACACTAGCAAGATTTTATTGAAAGGACGCAGATGTAGCTGTCTCTTGTGAGACTATGCCGGGGCCCAGCAAACACAGAAGTGGATGCTCACAGTCAGCTAATGGATGGATCATAGGGCTCCCAATGGAGGAGCTAGAGAAAGTACCCAAGGAGCTAAAGGGATCTGCAACCCTATAGGTGGAACAACATTATGAGCTAACCAGTACCCCGGAGCTCTTGACTCTAGCTGCATATATATCAAAAGATGGCCTAGTCGGCCATCACTGTAAAGAGAGGCCCATTGGACTTGCAAACTTTATATGCCCCAGTACAGGGGAATACCAGGGCCAAAAAGGGGGAGTGGGTGGGCAGGGGAGTGGGGGTGGGTGGATATGGGGGACTTTTGGTATAGCATTGGAAATGTAAATGAGTTAAATACCTAATAAAAAATGGAAAAAAAAAAAAAAAGAAAATTAGTCAATAAAATGCATTTTTATCAGATCCTGTTTTATCTCTTAACACCAGCCAAATAAAAATAATAGACACAGAAAATTACTAAAATAAGATCATCCTACACATAATGATTATTAAACATGGAAATTTCCAATGAAATCTCAATTTCTTTTTTATTAATTATGATCTATACAGATGTGGTATGATATGAATGAGAATGGAGTCTCTACATAAGCAGCTGTCCCAGCTGCACAATCATACGTAAATGCCCACTGTGTTAAGTCTATTCTCTAGATTTTCAAGTTCTCCAGCATTGTGCAAAGCCAGGCATGGTGATGCATGCCCGGAATCAAAGTTTTCCAATAAATAGGGAGAACATGTTTACGGAGGAAGAAAGAGATCACAAACTCCAATAATTTGGATCTTTAGAAATCAGAAAAGAGCAAAGTCTCATTTGCAGTGATACAGAAAGAGGTTGTTTTGGTAATAAAAACTGGTTTGGGGCACTTATTTTTATTCTTCTAAGAACAATTGAGAAGAGATCAATTTTATTTGTCTTTGTAATGGCACAGTGAATATGTATGTATTTTGCAATCTATAGCTTGTGTTAAAACAGAAAATTGTTGATTTAGGAAAGTTATATAATGAGTGGTATCTACTGATATTCTACAGGCCCACATGAAATTAGCTATTGTGCTGGCTCCTTTCACTAATCAGTTCAGCCATATTTTTACATCACAATAGGGGTACCTACTGGAGATGAGCAGCCATTATTTGCATAGACTATGGGCATCTTTCAAATCAGGGTGTTCATTCAGTCCCATAGCATGTGCTCAATTTAGTATCTCTTGTGCTGATTGCCTTCAGAGAAGCCCATTGTACAGAACTATGAAATTACAGAGTATGCCAAATAATGTCTACCCAATAAACTCTTCTTGTTAAGGAATTAAATGTGGTGTAGCAGAATGTACTTCTTACTGTATGACAGATCACATTCCATAGAGTTGGAACAAAACTGTTTATTAGTAGTAAAGGAATTTTAGGTCTTTTGCAGCTCTTCTTCCTTTGAACAAATGTCTTAGGTATTGTCAAATCCTTATGCTGTGTTAACTCAAAGTTCTGATATGATGGGCCTCAAAGTAAGAAGTTACTCTGTAGCCAGGAGTGGTGGCACATGCCTTTAATCCCAGCACTCAGGAGGCAGAGGCAGGCAGATTTCTGAGTTCAAGGCCAACCTGGTCTACAAAGTGAGTTCCAGGACAGCCAGTGCTATACAGAGAAACCCTGTCTTGAAAGGAAAAACAAAAAACAAAAAACAAAAAAAACAAAAACAAAAACAAAAAACAAAAAACAAAAAAAAAAGAAGTTACTCTGTGTTCTGACTTACCTATACAAGTTAATATAATAAAAATCACACAGTTTTGTCATTTTATTTAAATTGATATAGGATGTATCTACATATACATGGGCTATAGTGATATGCTTTGACAGGTGTATAGATAGTATAATGACCCCTGTTTGATTAAAATCCATATTTTAAATTCTGTCTGTCATAGATTCTGGTTGTAGAACAAATAACTACTTGAGAAAGTTGTTCTTTATTTTATGCTACCAATTTTTACAAAATTTTTCTAAGATTTGTTTCTGTCTATATTTTCCACTGATTTCTTCTATAAAATTAAGACAGACCTTCCATTCATAAAATTTACAATACTTCTAATTACTTTTTATAATTTTAAGTATGCGGTTCATTTAATATTGTTTTTTTTTATCTTTATAAGACTTTCTTTTGTAATTATTTTTATACCAGGGGTTATTTTTGAACATTCTACCAAGTATATTGATGAAGTTACAATATTGGTATTTATTTCTATAAATTAATATATCTTATTTGAAAAATCAGAAATGCAATACTTAAGTCTATATATGAGCACATAGGATGGTAATTATATTAAACAATAAGAGGATAAAACAATAATTAGATGCACTGGCTGGTTTTGTGTGTCAACTTGACACAAGCTGGAATTAACAGAGAAAGGAGCCTCAATTGTGGAAATGACTCCATGAAATCCAGCTGAAAGGCATTTTCTGAATTAGTGATCAAGAGGAGAGGGCCCATTGTGGGTGATGCCATTCTTGGGTTGCTTGTCCTGGGTTCTATAAGAAAGCAAGCTGAACAAGGTAGGGGAAGCAAGCCAGTAAGTAACATCTCTCCATGGTCTCTGCATCAACTCCTGCTTCCTGACCTGCTTGAGTTCCAGTCCAGACTTCCTTTAGTGATAAACAGCAATGTAAAAACGTGAGCTGAATAAACCCTTTCCTCCCCAACTTGCTTCTAGATCATGATGTTTTGTGCAAGAATAGAAACCCTGATGAAGATATTATGTATTTTATAGTCCACAATATTTAATTATGATAAAATATTTTGAAGTTTGTGTTTAATTCAAAATAATTAATATAAATATACAAATATATAATAAATACTATTGAATTCAAATTTAACTGAACATCCTGTAACTTCAAACAGCAGTATACATTTTTATGTAAATTCTCATTTTCTATTTAAAATGTATTATTTTAAGAATCTGAAAGTTGTATAAACGTTTGGAATATTTCCCATTCCCTTTAAACTAGGGCACACTTCCTTTTTTGGAGTAAATCAATATTAATATTTAATTTAAGTCAAAACTTGAGTAAATGTGTCCTTGAAGAGATAAGTTAGTGCCTTAGGAGGGACAAATAGAGAGTACACAGACACTGTTTTCTATTTAGAGAAATGCTGGAGTGAGCAAGTTGTGACACAATTCTCCATCTGATGACCTAAGGAAAGTACTGTCACACAGGAAAATAAATCACATGAAATCATTGCATGTACTAGGAGAGAAACAGAAAAAAAATAGAAACAATAGAAATAATCCATGCCAGTATAGTTACGGTAGATGATTAATACACTTTATATTTTTTTCTATTTTATTAATCATTCCATTCGTTTACATCTCAAATGATATCCCACTTCCCGGCTACCCCTCCACAAACCACCCATCCCATACCTGCCCCCTCCTTCCTCCTCTTTGCCTCTATGAGAGTGCTCCCTCTCCCGCACAACCGCTCCAGCATCCCCCTACACTGGGGCATCAAACCTCCACAGGACCTAGGGCCTCCCCTCCCATTGATGTCAGACAAGGTCATCCTCTGCTACATATGTATCTGGAGCCATGGATTCCTCCCTGTACACACCTGGGTTGGTGGTCTAGTCCCAGAGAGCACTGGGGTTCAGCCAGTCAAAGTTGTTCTTCCTATGGGGTTGCAATACTCCCTCCATTCTTCCATTCCTTCTGCCAGCTACCTCACCAGTGTCCCTGAGCACAGTCTGATCGTTGGCTCTGAGCACCCACAACTGCATTGGTCTGTTGCTGTCCAAACATCACAAGGAGCAGCAACACGAGGTTTCTGTCAGCAAGTCCCTCTTGGCAAAGGCAACAATGTCTGTTTTGGTATCTTCAAACAGAATGTATCTCCAGGTTGGGCCGTCCCCGGATGGCTGTTCCTTCAGTCGCTGCTCCATTTTTTGTCCCTGTTCTTCCTTTGGACAGGGTTAAAAATTTTGAGATAGGTGGATATCTACATCCCTTGACTGGAGGCCATGCCTATCTATTGGAGGTGGTCTCTACAGGATCTATCTCTCCTTCTCTGTGCATTTTGGCTAAAATCATACCCATTGTGTCCTGGGAGCCTCTCATTTCCCTGGAGTATGGGACCTTCCAGTAGTTAATCCCAGTACCTCATCCCCTACTGCTACATATTTTTTTTTCAATTTCCTGACCCTCTGTACCTCTCCTAGCCCATTTAGTCCCAATACTGCCCACACTTGTTTCCTTCCCCTCCTCTCTCCCTCCCAGGTCCTCCCCTCCCTCCACCTCCCATAATCATCCTGTTCTCAGGAAAGTGGATGGAACTAGAAAATATCACCCTGAATAAGGTAACCCAGACACAAAAGAACACACAGGGTATGTACTCGCTGATAAGTAGATATTAGCCTAAAAGCTCACAAAGCCCTTGACACTAACCACAGACCAGATGGAACTTAAGAGGAAGGAAGACCAGGGTTTGGATGCTTCAGTCCTGCATTGAGGGGGGAACAAGTTGTACACTTCATAATTTCAAAACTCATTGAAGTGAATATATGTAATTTATAAATTTTGCCACCATTAAAGAAGTCATTTTCATCATTCAACATTTGCACTTTTAATTTTATTTTTTTCATCTTGCACTTCAAAACCATAAGCAAATGTTAACAGAGTACTTTTCCCCACAAAATAATTCATGATGACATCTTTGAAGAAAAATTAGGAAAGCAAAGGAAGTCAGGACAGGAACTCAAACAGGGCAACAACTTAGAGGCAGGAGCTGATGCAGAAGCCATGGAGGGATGCTACTTACTGGCTTGTTTCTCATGGCTTTCTCGGCTTTCTTTCTTTCTTTCTTTCTTTCTTTCTTTCTTTCTTTCTTTCTTTCTTTCTTTCCTTTCCTTTCCTTTCTTTCTTTCTTTCTTTCTTTCTTTCTTTCTTTCTTTCTTTCTTTCTTTCTTTCTTTCTTTCTTTCTTTCTCCCTTCCTTCCTTCCTTCCTTCCTTTCTTTTTTCTTTACTTCTTTCTATTTTAATTTAATTTTTTTATTCACTTTACATTCTGCTCACTGTCCCCCTCCTGGTCACTCCTTCCCACAATCTTTCCCCTATCCCCCCTTCTCCTCCTTGGAGCCTGTGGGGACACCCTAGGAATCCCTCAACCCTGGCACTCCAAGCCTGCTTGAGAATAGGCACTTCCTCTCCCACTAAGGCCAGACAAGGCAGACAAGCTAGAAAAACATATCCCATGTGCCAGCAACAGCCTTTGGAATAGCTTCCATTCCTGTTGTTCAAGGCACTCAGAAAGACCAAGCCCATCTGCTACATATGTGCTGGGAGCCCTGGGTCAGGCCATGTATGTTCTTTGGTTTCATCCTCCTTTCTTATTGAACCCAAGACCACAGGCTAGAGATGGCGGCAACCACAATGAGTTGGGCCCTCCCTCATTAATTACCAATTAAGAAAATGCACGACATGCTTTCCTACTGCCCCATCTTATTTGAGCATTTTCTTAATTGAGGTTTCTTTCTCATGTGACTTTATCCTGTGTCGAGTGACATAAAAATATCCAGCACACTACCACATTTGGCTTTTATGTAAATGCTAGGTATTTAAACTTAGGATCTCCAGCAAGCCATCTCTCCAGCCAAAATGCTTCAATAAAACTGTAATCTGGTTCAAACTGGCTAGTCCCCAAACTCTATTCTGTATTAAAGCTGTACAGAAGTAAGTGTAAGCTGAATAAACCCTTTCCTCCTCCTCCTCCTCCTCCTCCTCCTTAAAAAAAAAATAAGGAAAGGTATTGAGGTGTTAGAAGTCTTAACATGTTATTGATGGCTAAGAATACCCTATCTCCAAAACAGTTACAACTACTCATTGTAGGAATGAGAATTCCAAACCTTGTTATACTAAAGTACCATAAGTCATAAGTTGAGACAACCTACTATCATTTTAAATATTTTACACGGAACCATAGAAAATTAATTCTAAAAATAATAAAGCCATAAAATATATTGAAGAACAAAAGTAACCTTAATAAAAAGTAAAATTGAGATGGTGTCAGGACACATTACCTGACTACCTAACCTTGAACTCAATGACAAACATCACAAACATGATTGCCATAGAAAATATAGCAAATAGGCCAATGAAACAGGGATAGGATAGGATAGGATAGGATAGGATAGGATAGGATAGGATAAGATAGGATAGATTAAAAAAAAAAAGCACAGAAATCAATCCATTAATTTACAAGAAACTTACTTTCATCAAAAGTATATATACTTCTTCACTATGTATTTACTATAAGTACTTAAATATACTAGAAGAACTTCCATATGCCAGATATAAGAACTTAAATATTCTAAAAGAAAACACATGCAAAAAAAATAAAATAAAATTAATCACTCAAGGCACAGTACCACACAAAGATTCTCTTTTTTTTTTTCCTGAGAATTTAGTATAAATATCACATCTGCATCAGTCTTCTCCCATATCTTTCCCAAAAACTTCTATATTCTGTTCCTCATCTCAGACAGAATCTCTTTTAAACTTGTTGTTGTTTCATATTACTCTGGTTAATTTTTTTCAGCTTGCCACAAGCTGGAGTCAATTGGGAAGATGGCACCTTGGTTGAGAAAATACCCCTATCAGAATGGGCTACGGACGAGCCTGTAGGACATTGCATTAATCAATTATTGTAAGTTTGCCCAGACGACTGTGATTAGTGTGGCCCCCAAGGACATTGGTCCTGGGTGGTATAGGAAAGCCAGTTTAGCAAGTGTAGAGTAATTTTAATCAAGCAACATAGCTGCTTTGGCAAGGGACACACTTTAATCTCTCTGGCTGGAATCCCGTAGTACACGTCTTTAATTCCACACAACGATATCCAACTTAGAAGCAAACAAAGTGACAACTCAGAGAAATATGTGCCAGAATGAGTCAGAAATAGGATACATCCAACTCTCAGGAGATGAACTATTTAAGAAGAGGGCAGTGAGAGAGTTGAGACAGTTGGGAGTCAGTGCAGTGAGTGCAGGGCAGGGCAGTGAGTTCTTTTGTGAGTTCATGCACTGCAGTGATGGTCAGCAAAGACAGCTGAAGCCAGAAGGAGCGAAAAATTTAGAACAAACTGCCAGAGTTAGTTCTAGGCCGAGCACAGCAATTCAGCGAGAAGCTAAGAGAAGCCGATTGAAGCATTCAGCTTGGAGAGGACTTTGAGCCAGAAAAACTGAGTTGAACCAGTCAGCCCAAGTTCAGAAACAACTAGAAAAGATGACCATATTCAGCAGTAAGCCTCTGAGATGACAATTACATCTGGCAAATAAAAAATAATTTTAAAAACAAAATGGTAATTGGCATTCTTCCATAACCTGCTTTTTAATTAATATTTATAATTAATATTATATTATTAATATAACAATTCATATTATAAATGAATATATGCATGCTCACCTATACTGATGAGGAAAATACATTTATTGACATATATTGTGAAAATGGGTTAATTAATTAATTAAAAAAGATTCCATTCCAGTCTTAAAGGAACTCAAAAAGTTCACTAGTGTAACAATTATAATGATCCATTTTTTGTCATTATGATATCATTATGTTATAAAGAGGAAGCAAATGTTTTATGCCTAAAGTTCAGAAAACACAGGACCAAATATTGAAAACAAAACTGATACCCATGGCACATTAATTCTACTTCTGTCCTAAATTAAGTATTCCTCTTTAAAAGACAGTTTGGGTGTGTATATTCTTCCTGACTGATGGGTTTGCTTACCTTTACTCTGTTAATGTGCTTCTCAACTGCAGTGCAGGCTTACAGGTTTGATATTTCCTGACATGAACATTCTGCATTTATTCTCATGTCTCTCAAGACCAACATGTCTGTTCTTTGTCTTTCTATTGCCATTTTATTTGTAAAATCAGGATCTCAACTTCCTCAAATAATATGGAATTCTGCTTGAAACAACATGAGTCTGCAGACCGAATCTGGATTGCTCCCACATTTTAAAACAGGGATCAGGAACATTTATTTAGAACTATGATTGGTCTCAGCAATGTTCTCTGGTTCTTATTGTAGGGATCTTTCAAATCATTTGCTGATTTATCTGAAGGCATTAACTCATTTATGATATTACAACAAATTACATCAATTCATAAAATCCTTTCATTTCATCTGTCCCTAGGAAACATTGACATAACATTGAGTTTGCATATTGCAGACAAATTAACAGTAAATGTAATATTACTCTAAGGATGATTTCCTTTCTTTTCCCTAAAGAGTTTTTTAAAGATGTAACTGGTGGATTAATTAAGTTCTACACTAGCCTGGGCTACATAACAAGTTTCAGACAAGCCTGAGTGTACAGTGAAACACTCTAAAAACAAACAGCAAATGAAGAAAAAGAAACAAAAATAAAGCTATTAACCAAATCAAATCAAAGAATAATAGCAACTATTCCTTATCTAACAGAATTTCTCATCTCTCCTGAATCAGCTGAAAAAATTTCCCTCTTTACCTTATGCATAAGCTTTTGTATATGTATTGAGATTGAATTATTCTAATTCATCTTAATTACTCACAGGAAACATTCCTGATCAATTATCCTGTCAGAAACAAGCAAACTGTAACACCTTGAAGAGTAATGCAGCAGTTCTAGCTTCTTGAAGGAAGAAAAATTCTTCAAAATACTGAAACTCAAAAGTAAAAAGTATTTTAGTAAAATGAGCCTTTGCATTTATATTATTACATGAAATTATCATTCAGTGCAGAAGATTTTGTAAAGAATTGGCCTGATATGTTAGAATAAATATATTCCTGGAGTTTTTCTTTTTCTTTTTTTATTTATTGTGACAAAGTCTTGCTGTTTAGCAAGGGCTTGGTGTAGAGCTCATCCGGTTCTTGCTTCTGGATCCTGAGTGCAAGTGTTATACATACTTACCACCATGTGCACCTGCTTCAAAAATAGTTTTGCAATAAAGATGCAAATTAATTCAACAGTGTAATTAATCAGATCTCAATACTGCAACAATGTTAAGGGTGAGCCATCGAAGAGTTATTTTATTATGTATTTTGTTCTTGATATTTAATTGGCTATTACATTAATGATATTATCGATTGCCTTTAAAATATGTACTCCTACAATGGAAACATTAAGATATTTAAAAGAAAACTTGCAGGAAATGTCAACTAGTGAGCACACATGGGACAGACCTAGCCCTCTTCTCATCTCTAACTGTTGTGCAGCTGGGTCTTCATGTGGGATTCCTAAAGCAAGAGCAGGGGCTGTCCATGACTACATTGCCTGCCTTTGGTTCCCTTTCCTCTAACTGGGCTATCTTGTATAGTTTAAGTAAAAGGAGATGCAGATGAACCTAGTCTTACTGCCATTTGATATGCCAAGGGTTGATATCCATGGAAGGCCTTTACTTTTCTGAGAAGTAGGAGAGGTGGAGAAAGAGGGGAGATGAGAGGGAGGAACATGGAGGAAAGGAGAGAGGGGGTACCGTGAGCTGAATATGAAGTAAATAAATAGCTTAATAATAAAAATAGAAAGAAAAATAAAAGGAAAGTGAAAAAGATATAAGATATCAGAAAGGCATTCCATTCTCCAGGGTTGACAGAATGCATACCAGGAAAATTACTAAAATACTAAAATTAATTTACAGATTTAAGGCAAAACTTATCAGAATTCCAATATAATATTTCATAGCTTAAGGAAAAAAAGCATTAAAAGAATTCACATAGAAGTCTCTAAAATCCATAAATAGCCAAAGCAATGCTGATGAGTAAGAACACAGCAGAGGTACCCTGATACCCATTCTCATGCTGATTAAGGAAGTTTGGTACTGGAATAAATATAGAAACATATTTTAGAGTCTAAAGAATACAATGGAGAAACTGGAAATAAAATGGTAAATCTATGACCACTTACCTTTTTAAAAAGATATTTATTTAAAAAAAAAAGACAATCTTTTCAACAAAAGGTACTGGCAGAAACAGGAGTTCTCCCTGAAGAATGAAATTAGATTCTTATCTTTCACCTTCAACAAAAAAAAAATTCAAAATGGATAAAATAACTTGATTTAAACAGTGAAACTTCTAGTGTGAATAGAAGAAACCCACTTAGAAGTGGAACAAAATAATCATGGAAGTCCTAGGGAGGGAAGAAACTGGGTGGGAGAGGGGAGGGGTGAGGGGGAAAGGAGAGGCAGGATCAAGTGTGGGGAGAGGCAGAAGAATGAATCTAAACATGTAATAGTGGGGATTAGGGGGTAGGGGGAACCTCTAGAAGTCCCAGAGAACTGGGATGTGAGAAGCTACCAGGACTCAATGGAGATGGACATTAGCCAAAATGCCCAACAGTGGGAAGATGGAACCTACAGAGACCACCCTGCAGTCGATAGACATGATCCCCAGTTGAGGCATGGGGCCACTCACCCATCTTGAAAATTTTTAACCCTGAATTGTTCCTGTCTAAAGGAAATGCTGGGACAAAACTGGAACAGAGATGGAAAGAAAGGCCACCCACTGAGTGGCACAACCTGGGATCCATCCCATGTGCACACACCAAATCTGGACACTATTACTAAGGCCATATTGTATGTGCAGACAGAAGCCTGATGGCTGATCTCTTAGAGGGTCTACCAGCTACTTACTGAGACAAATGCAGAAACTTAGGGCTAACCAGCAGATTGAGGCCAGGGACCAATATGGATGAGTTAGAGGCCTGAAGGAGCTGAAGGGGATTGCAACCCCATAGGAAAAGCAACAGTGTCAACTAACCGAGACCCCTTAGAGCTCTCAAGTACTAAAGCAAAACCAGTGACATACATGGGCTTGTTGGTGGCCCCGGTCACATGTGTAGCAGAGGACTGCCATGTATGGCCTCAATGGGAAAGATACACTTAATCCTGTGGGAACTTGATGCCCCAGAGAAGAGGGATGCTGGTGGGGGTGAGTTAGGGTTCTGGGCCAGGTGATGTAGCACTCTTTCAGAGATGAGGGTGATGGGGTGAAGAACTAGGAGGGGGGACCAGAAAGTAGGTTAACTTTCAGAACATAAACAAAATAATTTTCTTAAAAATGTGAAACTTCTAGAATAAAATATAAAAAGAACCCTTCTGAGCATAAAGATGCACTAGAACTTACTGAGTAGAACACCAATAAAGCAGGGGCTATCTCTATATGTTAACAAATGGGATTATATGGAAACAAAGTTCTGTCCAGAAAAGGAAACAGTCAGCAGAGAAAACAGTCCACAGAATGGAAAAAACAATTACCTGCAACAATTCAGACAAGGAACAACACCCAGAGTTTTTAAGGAACTGAGGAAACAAACACCAAGGAATTAAGCTGCCAATTAAAATAAGGGCAAATGAACTGAATAAATGGTTTTACAAACACACACACACACACACACACACACACGCGCGCACACACACACACAGAGAGAGAGAGAGAGAGAGAGAGAGAGAGAGAGAGAGATCAGTAGCCACTTTTAAAAATATTGAATACCCCTAGCTTCCAGAAAAATTGATGTCAAATGTACATTGAGATCTCACTTCATCTGGGTCAAAATGGTTAATATCAATAAATATGAAAGCAAATGTTGGAGAAGACATGGAGAGAAGGGGTGTTTACTCATGGTTGATGAGAGTATAAATTAACATAGCCATTATGAAATTCAGTATAGTAATTATCTTATCTCAACCTTTAAATCTCAAAAATTAAAAATAAAACTTACCATATTACCCAGCTATTCTGCTCCCAGGCATATACCTGGAGAGCACTATACCTAACCACAGAAATAATTAAACACAACACCATTTTTACTGCTCCTTTATTCACTATAGGAAAGAAATTGACCAACTTCGCTTTCTACCAAAAGATAAATAGATAAGGACATTTTGGTACATGTATAAAATAGAATTATGCAGCTATAATAGTAAAAGAAATCACAGAATTTGTAGGAAAACATATAGACTTAGAATATACAATATTAAGTAATATTCCACAATCTCACAAAGAAAAGTGCATGCTATTCCTCATATGTGGATAATGACACATGTGCTTAAATGTATGTGTTTGCATATATATAAATGTACAAGTTGATAGAGTATAACATGGAGAAAGGAGAACAAGAAAAGATAAATATTAGGCAATAAGGAAAGTCTGAATGAAGACAATGGTCACTTGAGTCATGAAAGAGGTTATTAAGCTAATGTTTTTACAGTTAACTGTCATGGATTTCTTGGGCTTTGGTGGTGAAACAGTGTATAAAATATAAAAATGTATTTAACAATGAAAGTGTAAATTTCAATGGGATTGCCCACAATTTCAGAATGTCTATTCTAATCATATGCATGCTCACTGAGATGGATAGACTTTTGGTCTGATTATTTTATGTGCATGATGGTTTTTATTTGTAAGTTCTTTATGATTAAGTTATAATTAATAAAATGAAAGTAAAATATTTTCTTGCATGTGTCATCTCTGGAAGCTATTCTCATTTGAGAGAAATACTTTATGTTCTGTTATTGTGAGAAACAAATCTGTGTAATAATATCTCACACTGAGCCCAATTTTTCCTTATTTCTGGAAAGGTATTTTAGTATATACCAACCTTAATGAAGCAGTTTAATGTTATGTAGGATCTAGAGGAAGTAGAAAAATACTTTATTTTAAATATTTGAAAGGGAAAGTTAGGTAATCAGTTTTCTTTGAAGTCATTAATTTTTACAATATTAATAAAGGACACATTAAACTACTTTGATTGCATTTTTTGTACTTGCATATTAAAATTATTTCTAATTACAAAGTGACAGTAACATTTTCTCAAGTGTCTTGGTTGATTAAATATTCTTTCTATCTGAATTTTTTCACTAATATTAACATGTTTTTTAAAGCTACCTGGATTTTTAACCTTCCTATTTTCATGATTAATATATACACATATTTTATGAAATAAATTCTCATTAAAAGTTACTATTGATACAAAGTTATCTGTGCTATAATTTTTCTGGGAATTTATTTGAAGGCTGAGAAGAAGTTCTCAATATGGGAATACTTTTATGACTAAAAGAGGACAAGAAACAGCATAGATTTAATTTAAAAAGTTTCATAATGAAAGTGGAAAATACAGAAGAAAATTTAACAGATTTTTAATGCTCTAAGCAAATGCAGCTAATGAGACAAATTTTCAATTTGCTGAGAAAGAATGGAGAGGAAAAGACAGGATAACCAAGGCATATATAACATGCCATCTGGAAGGAAGAGGAACTGGGTGATGACCCCACATCAATCTCTTACTTTGAACCCAGATCATGAGTACTAGATATATACCTGTTAGGCATCTAAGACAGTTCGTGTGATGAAAGCAAAGTTAAATGTCTCACAACCCATTAGTCCCATTGACTACTCTAGCCTCTACTTACTGGATGATTATCAAGGCCATCTAAAAAACTAGATTATTTTCTGCTATGGTAATTACTAGATAAAGGGCAACTCATGAAATAGTTAACCTTGTTCATGGCTGCTCTATTAATAATAGCCAGAAATTGGAAACAAACTGGATTTCTCTCAACAGAGGAATGGGCAGAAAAAAAAATTGGTAAATTACACAATGAAAAATAAATAACTTTGCAGGTAAACGAATAGAACTATGAAAAAATCTTGCTGAGTGTGATAACCCAGACCTAGAAAGACAAAATTATATATATTCACTTATATTGAATTAGGTTATTAGCTGTTAAGTCATTAATAAGCAAACTACAATCTTAGAACTACATAGGTTATATATACATAAGAATGGAAGTCATAGATAGAGCTCCTTTGGAGAGGGAAATAGAATAGATCATTATGAATAGATGAGTCAGGGGGACTGGAATGGATGGATCAAACTATGACTGGTAGGGAAAACAGAAGGGAGGGAGGGAACAAAAGGGTAAACAGTTAAAATTAAGGGATTTCAAGTGGTAGTGTGGAAACCTAATACAGTAGAAGTTTCCTAAAGGAAATACATATATTAATGTGAACTAAATGAACCAACCAAATAAAGGAAGACAGGACCCCAATCTTGCTGGTCAACAAATGAAGCTCCCAGTACCTGGAATGGGTTATAGATAATTATTGTAGGGCAAAGGGCTCCCAAGAACCCCCCAAGCTCTCTACATATGTAGCCACCATCCCTACCTTCTAGATTCTTTGGTACAGAATCTACACTACACTCTATCAAAGGTAAAAAAGAAACAGGCACACAGCTACAAACCCTCTGACCTAACATGGTATTCTCCCTGTACAAGATGCTACAAGATATGCTAGTGCAGTACCTGCACAGTGCTTGTGGGAACAGTCAAGCAATAGGTGCTTTGATTTAAGGCCCACTATAAAAGATGGGATCCATAGTTGATGCAGGACTAGAAACTCAATAACTCAGAGACCTAGGAAGAGCTAAATCTCACTGGTCTACTAAAGGAACTTGGCAATAAAAGGACTCCTAATGGCATTCTGCCATACTCATTGATCAGTGCCTTGCTAAGCCACCATCAGAAAAGCTCTCTTCTGTAGCAGATGTGAGCAAGTACAGAGACTCACAGTCAGACAGTATGCAGAAAACGAGAGCCTTTATAACCATCAGCCCTAATAGGAATGTCTCCATAAAATCTTTCCCTTCAGGAGTCAGGGAACCTGTGAAAGAGGAGGAAGAAAGAATGTCGAAGCCAGAGGGGGTGGAGGACACCAAGGAACCAAGGCCTTCTAAATTGAAATAATCAAAGTTCACATGAACTCACGGCGACTGAGGCAGCATAAACATGTCTTGCAGTGGTCTGCAGCATATGATGTCCAAGAGCTGAAGAATAAATAGATGCATTCCTCCATCCCTAACCCTCAAGCTATCTACTTGAAATATCACTTGAAAATAAAAGTTTATTCTCCAAGGAAATCTCACTGGGGAAACAAAGTACTCTTATTTTTTAAATGGATTTTTCTTTCATACAATACATCCCTATCACAGTTTCCCTTCTCTCCATTTCTCCCAGTTCTCCTCCACCTCCCATCTCCCCAAGATCTGCATCCCCCTCTGTTTCCCTCAGAAAAGAACATGCCTCCAGGAGTCAACAAAGAAAAGTGACAACACAAGATGCAACAGGCAACCCACCAGGAAGAAAAGAAAGTCTCCCTAACTCAGGCAAAAGAGTCATAGACATACCCACTCCCTACATTAAGAATCTCACTAAAACAGAGCAAACAGACATAACATACGTAGAGGACCAGATACAGATTCACAAGGCTCCTTGCTTGCTGCTCCAGTCTACATGAACCCATCTTCTGGTGTCCTCCATCCACTCTGGCTCCTACATTCTTTCATCCCTCTGCTCCACAGGGTTCTCTGAGTTTCAAGCAGAATGAGCATATGGAGACCTCCAATTTCAACTCTCTGCATGTCTGGCTGTGGGTCTCAGCTTCCTTTCCCATTTGTTGAAGGAGCAATAAACCTCTCTTATTTGCATGCAGCCTGCTGAGCAGGAGATGGTGAAAAGAAAACCACTGCAGTGGCACCATTGATGTTCCTTGTCTCATTTGTCATCTTAGGGTTTGCATGCCTTTAATCCCAGCACTCAGGAGGCAGAGGCAGGTGGATTTCTGAGTTTGAGGCCAGCCTGGTCTACAAAGTGAGTTCCAGGACAGCCAGAGCTATACAGAGAAACCCTGTCTTGAAACAACAACAACAACAACAACAAAATTACCCTACAAGTCCTCTGGTATTTATTGTGACTTTGATTTTGTGCTTTTTATAGTATTCTGAGAGTGTCCTAGGGTCTCTGTGTCTATACCTGTTTCTTGTGTCTTCTCTGTCTTTTTTCATTCTGATTGATTGCTTTATCCTATTTTGATCTGGTTTTGTTTAAAATGATTGTACTTTACTTTGTTTTATTATAATTCCTTCAATGCCTGTTTGTTTTCTAACAAGAGATTGAAAGGAGGTGGATCTGGATGGAATGGATATGGGCAAGGACAAGGAAGAGGACTAGGAGGGAAACCCATAATCTGCATATATTGAATGAAGAAAATCTATTTTCAGAAAAACTAAAAGAAAGACAAGAAAGAAATGTCAAGAAGTCAAGGGGCTGTGACACAGAAGAGAGCAGGGCTTTAAAGAAAGTAGGTTGGCTAGTTCAAAAATGAGGTCATCAGCCTTAGCACATGCAAAACAAAAGGTAAGCAGTATTAAAGACTTGTAGCTTCAAATATGTACAGCTAATGTTTTGGTCATACTTTATGGTTTGTCATGGTGTACCCTGGGCCATAAATCTATGAGTATTCTTAATATACTGTTATATTTTACTATATTTTGTGGTTAAAAAAAGTCCCTGGATTTTTTTTTAATAAAATAAGTACTTTTATATAGAAGACTGTTCAATTGGATCAGTTTTGTTTAATATACACAAACAATGGAAAGATAATTAAAACTTATAAAATAGCCGTACTTATAAAAACCTGTTAAAAATAGTTAATTTGACAAATTTTTATGCTCAAATAATAATATATATAACAAAAGGAGTAATTATTTAACCTAACACAGTGCAATCCTGGAGGAGAATGTGTCAACTGTACCATCATAAAAACAGATTTTGAATTTGAAAGATATACCACAGTTCAATTAAAAATGATTTTTAGTAAAAACTAAGGACATATTTGAATTTACACAGCCAATAAATGGGGAACTAGTGAAAAAAAGAAATAATTTAATATGTGTAGTAATCAAGTCATAATCCTAATTTGATATGACACACAAAAGTGAGTTCTTTTCTATAGAATAGAAGACTCTAATGTTAGGACAACCTTGTGTGGTCCTCATAGAAGTGAAAGTGAGTAAACAAACGTGCAGGCTTCTCAGTCAATGCATCACAGAGACATCTGCACACTGCAACAGTGCTGTTAAGAGCTAAGTTAGGAAAGAAAGTTGCCTGTCCATCAACAGACAAATTGTTAAAGAAGATGAGCTGAATATAAACAGTGGTGTCTTCTGCCTTTAAGGAGAATGAAATTGCATTGTTTACAAGAAAATTCACACAACAGAAGATTATGACACTGAGCAAATGAAACACGGTCCATAAAGACAAATACAGTTTTATTCATTTACATATTCTACATTTTACACAGATAAATAAAATCAAATGTATGTATGAGATGACAGTTGAAGTAAAACTGTTTTTTCAGGATGAGAAGGACTAAGGAGGAAGGAGGGGAGAGAAAACAAATGCATAAGCTTAGAAACTGTGCTCCAATTATATTAAATACTTGTGAAATGTAAATGAAGAAAATATCTAATAAAAAATTTTAAAATACGAATCCCAATACTAAGTACAATGATAAATGTAGTTAAAAAGGGAAAAGGGGATGGAGAGATGGCTCAGTGGTTAAGAGCTCTTGCTGCTCTTTCAGAGTTTCTGAGTTCAAGGCCCAGCAGCCACATGGTAGCTCACAACCTTCTGTAATGAGATCTGGTGCCCTCTTTTTGAGTGCAAGAAGACAGAGTAATTATATGCATAAAATAAATAAATAATAATTTTAAAGGGAAGTAGGAAAAAACAAAAGTGAAAAATTAAAATCAACTTTAAATTACAAATCACAAAAAGAAAGGCTGATCTTAACAAATTTAAAGGTACTTAAATGAAAAGAACAGTCTCCTAAACTAGGAAATGGATGATCAAAATACCCAGAGGGTCAAAGAATTTATTTTTTTCTTTTCCCCCTTCCTGGTTACCCATCCGCAGCTCCCCATCAGGTACCCCCTCTTCCCTCTCCCCTTTACCTCTATTAGAGGGCTCCTCTACCCATTCACTTACTCCACTCTTTCCTCACCTCTCTAGCATCCCTCTACACTGGGGTATGGGGACACCACAGGACCAAGAATTTCCCCTCCCATTGATGTCAGATAAGGCCAACCTCTGCTACATATGTATCTAGAGCCCTGGCTCCTTCCATGTATACTCTTTGGTTGATGGTTTAGTCCCTGGGAGATCTGGGTGGTATGGTTAGTTGATATTGTTCTTCCTATGGGGTTGCAATCTCCTTCAGATCCTTCACTCCTTCCTCTAGCTCTTCCATTGGTGTATCTGAGCTCAATCTGATGGTTGGCTGTGAATACCTGCATCTGTATTGATCAGGTGTTGGTAAAACCTTTCAGGGAACAGTCAAAACAGGCTCCTGTCAGCAAGCGCTTCTTGGCATCAGCAATAGTGGGGGAGTTTGGTGTCCGCATATGTGATGGATCCC